>NC_060267.1:48774232-49124648 GCF_021613505.1 Equus quagga
ACTGCGTTACTACCTTGGTAATTGTTTTTGTAAAGCCACTGGAAATATTGGTCATCGTGTCTCATTTCTGATTTCACAGGAAAGCTTTCTCAATTACTGATCCTCAAGTATGATACATTTTATAGATACCCTTCTATAATCTACTTTGTGGTGAATTCTCTTTTATGGGATCTCTTTTCCTTTCCTAATATCTTGGCCTCAGTGAAGGCCAATCCAAACCATCAGAAATATTCGAATACAGTTAGACTTCAAATTGGCCATGCAGAAGAATGGTAATAATCCCTGAATACCTCTACCTAGAGGCTTTTCTCTCACTGTGTAAGTCAGTGCTAATAGATCCACAGGAGAACAGAAGCAGTTCTGTTCAAATTCATTGTGTATCTATCAAGATTCTAATACAAATGGATACCTTTTTTTAATCACTTAGTGGTACAAGTCCTGGCCTACCCAATATTTCTTCACTTTACATTTGCTGTTTCCACCCCATTATCTTTGAGAATACTCTCCCAAAATGTTCTCTACATGTAAGAAGTGTGGAATTAATTTACATAAAGTACTAATGTGTGGTTAAGCACTATTTCTCATCTTTGATGCAGTCATGTGCTACATAACAACATTTCGGTCAATGATGGACCACATATATGACTGTGGTCCCATAAGATTAGAACCATATAGCCTAGGTGTGTAGTAAGTGATACTGTCTAGGTTTGTGCAAGTACATTCTATGATGTTCACATAACGACGAAATTGCCTAACAGCGCGTTTCTCAGAACGTATCCCCGTCATTAAGAGACTCAGGGCTGTAGTCTTTTTATGTCTTTTATTTTCAAAAATAGTCAAATTTTTCAGAGTCCAAGTTTATGTATATGTGAACACTGTATTTTACCTTCACCATCTCAAGTCATGAAGAAGAAATATACCAGCTCATTTCTGTGTTTTGGGAGATATTCTACCCAAGAAGAAAATTAGAAAATTCATCTCTCATCAACTAAGAGATGAGAGAAGGTTGGAAAGTATTTAGAACTGGAAATTCCCCCACTTACTCATCGTTTCCTCTATTGACCCTTTACGGTAACCAATTGAAAAGCACACACATATCTGCGATTTAAAAATAAATATTTCACCAATTTGCATAATTGCACTATTGTAAGAGGATGAGACATTATAAATTGAAACCTTTGATTCCCAAAATTAAAAGTCATTTAGAAACCTAAATCTAAATCTAAAAGGAAAAAAGAAGTTAAAAAAAATGATGAACAGTTTGTCTCCGGAAATTGTCTTAAATCAGAAGTTTGCGGTCGCTGTGAACAGGTGCCGCTAAAGCATCCTGCTGAGCTGCTGTCTGATAAGGACTGTATATCCTGTCTTCTCTGCACCACTTTGCATCTAGCTCACATTACTTCATTTCCTTCCTGGGACCTTCCCCCGGATTCTTCATATAAGGTCAAACATGAAGGAGAGCTGCACTGAGTTCCGGTGTCCTGAGTGAATTCTTCCAAATTTGTCCAGGCATTAATTTCTCTAAATGTCAGCTTTCTCAACTGAACTATGAAATGTTAATGATAATCTATGCCCTGTGGATATCCCTTATTGTTTTTATACATTATTTATGAAATGAGACATATAAAATATCTCTGAAAAAATTGAAAGTTATATATTTTTGTCCTGTGTGTTTTATAAGGAGATCGAAAAGAGTTTATTTGCACAACTTTTGCTTCTTTAGTTTTCTTTATGTCTTCCTTTGCTTTAGAGAATTGAATCCATCAAGGCTGACCACACAGGAAGTTTGCTTCCATATTTAGATGAACAAGAGGCAACTGAAACGCCCTCTAACCCCAAAATCTCTCCCACACTGCATCCTGACTTCTACACTTGACTTTGTCCTATTTATTGTAACTTCACGTATGAGATACCATCCTTTGATTTAACAAATACTGATTAGTAATACGAGCATATAGTTTATTGTACATAGGATGACGTTCTTGCAAGTGAAATGGGATGCTTTTAAAAATTACATCAGGACAAGAGGTGTCAACCAGGACTGTGCTGGCCAACCCCTATTCATTGTTCACTTCTTTGCAGGAATTTAAGTTGACTGCTTTCTCAAATCTAATGGAGATTTCTTACACTAGAAAAAAAATGACTGTGGACATGGAGGGAGGATTAATGAAGAAATAATTTTTCAATAAAGTTCAGGCTGTTGTAAAGGGTTTGAGCAGCATGGGAGCCAGTGGATACCTAGGATGACCACTGGTAACATATATTCTTGGTAACTTGGTTTGCTTTTAAAAAATTATTTCATTGAGGTCACATTGGTTTATAACATTGTTTAAATTTCAGATGGCAATCATTATATTTTTGCTTGTATATCGACTGCATCATATTCACCACTAAAACTCTAGTTTCCATCCATCACCACACATGTGTGCCCCTTTACCCCTTTCGCCCTGCCCCCACCCCCTTCCCCTCTGGTAACCACCAATCTGTTCTCCTTATTTACATGTTTGTTATCTTCCACATATGAGTAAAATCATACCACGTTTGTCTTTCTCTGTCTGACGTATTTCGCTTAGCTCAATGCGCTCAAGTCCATCCATGCTGTCACATTGCTGGTTTTTATGTTTGCACTGGCTGCCTACTCCCACCGAAAGAAGAGCTGATTTCAACAGAATACGTTGACTGCTCCCATAAAGACAGATAGAAAAAAATGATTTTAGGACAAAGGTAACAGATTTTAACCAATGATATAATGTTTAAAGATACTTAATTTTTACAAAAATAAGATCTCTAGGGTTAGTCTGGTGGCGTAGTGGTTAAGTTTGCATGCTCTGCTTCAGCAGCCTGGGGTTTCAGGTTTGGATCCTGGGCACAGACCTACACACTGCTCATCAAGCCGTGCTGTGGTAGCATCCCACATGCAAAATAGTGGAAGACTGGCACAGATATTAGCTCAGGGACAATCTTCCTCACAAAATAAATAAATAAAATAAGATCCCTAGATATCATCTTTCTGTGTCCATTGGCATATATATAATATACATTACATATATTGTACATAACATATATAATGCCTGTAGCATATATATGGATGTGCCTATAAATATGGACATATATAAATATATGTGCATAATATCCATTCACCTGATTATGGCTGAACAAATAAGAAACCTTGAGCACATAAGTAAGTGTCTTGGTGCCATGAGAGCTGTTAGAGGTGGTTGTGGGAGACTGCAGCTTCCTCTCTTCTCTGCATTCTAGACGACAAGAGACACATTGCATCACATCAGCAGTTATTCTGTGACTTCTCAGTTTTGTCTCTTAGCGCTTTACATCAAATTAGGAACTTTCTCTTTTCATGACTTGTATCAAACTGCTATTCCTTTATGTGTCATTAAAGGCCTAAAATATACCAAACACGGTGGTAGAAAACTAATGTACTAATTTATAAGGTTTTCTTCACAAAAACCCTATGTTTGTTGCTAATATTTTCACTTTACATATAACAAAGCCAAGGCTCAGTGGAGTTGTGTAAGTTTCCCAGAGCTGCTCAGTGAACAGATGCTTGAGTGGATATTCATGTACATTCTTTCAGATATCCATCCAATGAACACTTGTTGAACTCCTTCAATGTTCCAGGCCCTATTACAGGTACTAGAGATTCGTAGTTGAATAAGACAGTCATGTCCCTGCTCTTAAAGACTTTACTTTCCAGTAAGGGAATAAATAATAATAACGATGATTTTAAAACTATATATATACATATATATAATGAACTATAAGATTTCAGACAACGATGTTTTCTATAAACTAAAAGAAGAGAGTGAGGTAATAAATTGTGACTAATGACAGAGAATTTATACAAGTGGTAAGGGAAGGTCTGGTTAAGGAGGTGATATATGAAGTAAATATAAATGAGAAGAAAGAGTTAGCCATGAAAATCTGAGATCAAAGAGAACAAGAGCAAGAACACACCTTACAAAATGAAAATAAGTTTAGCTTTCTCAAGGAACAGAATGAAGGTCAGCATAGCTGGTCTATACGGAATAAGTGGGAAAATTTTAGGAGATGATTGTCCATAAAACTTATAGTATATTCGTAATGTTAACTTACCTAACTCTTCTGGAATATTCAAACTTCAAAGGCAGTTGGTGTCCAGCTAAGAAAATTAGATTTTCGCACTTATATGAGAATCATTAGAGGGAAATAGGTACATTTGTAAATGGTATAACTGGACCTTGATTTTATGTTTGTTCAATCAGCTGTTGAAAAGTTCTGCTTTGCATGTGGAAAAAGACACAGTGCAAGGATTATCAGTGTGTGTAAGAATATTTTCTTTCTCTCTCTTTATACCCCACAGACTTGGAAAAATTCAAATAATGTTGCAGATTTATAACATTATCATGAGTTGTTATCATTTTCATTATTATTCATGAGTGATATTATCTCATGAATTCTTCACAACATTGTATGTGTACTTGGTGTCAGAGTGTGGACATTAACCAAAATCTCCCAAATCCAGGAGAGTAAATAGACATTTAAGATCTAATTTGCTTTAACCCAAAGAAATTAGCAAAAGCATCAACTATTCCCTTAAGTACCAAACTTAACTCCTCTTTCATCACTCATCAGCAGATTCAGGTGTCTGTTTGCTATCCAGGGCAGTCTAAAGTCATATATTTCTCAACCCTGCAATCCCACAAGGTTTCCCGAGTAGAACTATATATTTTGGAACTTTTATGGTTTTTATGCATATCCTTTCATTAATTCATATTAATTTACCCACTCATTTAACAAGTATGTACTGCATGTACTGAGTACATACTAGGTTTCAGTACTATGTCAGATATTAGAGACACAGAAGGGTCAAGTCAGAAAAAATCCTTGCCCCCCAGCAGCTTACAATCTAATAAGGAAAGTAGATGATAAACAATGATATAATATCACATATTGACAAGGGATACAGAGAAAAAGTTACATGGAGGCACAGAGTATAAGGTCCTATTTTACATACAGAAGGCAAGAGAAGACCTCTCTGGGCAGACGACAGTTAAACAGTGAGTGAATTGAATTAAAAAGGAGAGCAAAATAGACAAGTAGATGGAGGAAGAACCTTTTCTAGAAAATGCAAAGACCACATAGTAGGAGTATGCTTGATATTTGTGGAACAGCAGAGAGGTTACTGTTGGGTAGAGCAGTGGCTACTGGGGAAAATGGGAGCCAGGGGCCAGATCCTGGATGAAGGCTTCTCAACTGTAAGAAGGTCTTTGGATTTTATGGTAATTTTGACAAGAAGCCTTTGAGGGTGGGAAGCGGGAAGAGTTGAGCATCTCACCAAAATGATATGACTTAATTATAAAACAACCCTTCAGCTGCTATGTGGAAAACATACTAGGAAATTGACTGAAAAATAGAGTGAAAGCAAAGAGAGCCTTTAGGACCAAGATGTACCTCTTCACATCTTAGCTAAACAAATAAATATGACGGCCTAACTAACCTCCCGTAGGTGATAACTCCAGCCCACCTAAGAACAACATTTTCACAAAGGCATTATTCTGAAAACAGAATGTCTTTACTGTAAAGAAGTGATATTAATGATAAAATTGTTGGCATCAATATTATTAACCAGAGCGGGATTTTGATTCCCTCCTTATATCACCATATATAGACATTCTGCATTCATTTTGAGTTCATCTTAATAACTTATCTGGATGATATAGATACTATGGCAATATATTTTTTATAGTATTCATACTCCAAATATCTGAAGCCTCAGAGACATACAAAAAGAATAATCTAGCAAATAGGAAAATAGGATATTACCAAGGGAAAATAAAGGCAGTTTTGCTGCAGAGAGCAGCTAGGCAGCCAGCCAAAGGGACGGATGGAATTAATAGACAGAACACAATCTATATTATTCAATGGGACAGGGGACCATCAGCCTCAAGGACTGAGGTGAGGTCCCTCGGATCGCCACATATTTATTTGTGGGTAAAGAATCTCAAGCATGTACAATAGCAGGAACTCATGCCTGCAGGGACACGCAAGCCAAAGTCCAAAGGTTCTATTCTTCATCTCCCCGAAGCACACCAGCCCATCCCAGGTCATTCACTTAGGGAGTATCTTAAGGACAATCAGCAAGGTATGCAGACAGCGTTCCGTTCCTGCAAGGGCTCAGGCGTTCCTAAGCCCCTTGCCTTCATGCTCTATAAAATATTCCCTTCTGGCCTTTGATTCCAAGGCACAAACAATCTGGTATCAGCCTAGGCTTAAAGCCTAGCAAGAATGCTGCTATGATCTCCTGCGGCACAGTTTAAATGACAGTAAAATATTACAGAAAAATTAACATGAGATAAGTGAAACAGATAATTTAAGAAATACAATTTTAGATCATAGAAGGGAAGTTTCAGACCACAAGATTCTATTTACTTCATTAAAGCAACTACTTACTAAATGATATCTTAATAGAACTAGTCCCCAGGGAAGAAGTGAAGGACACATTTCTGAAAACCAATTTATAGGTTCCTAAGTAAAACTCTTCCAGACTCCCAAACTCTTCCAGAGAGTGATCCATGAGAATAAAGATCTTAGAATTCTTATTTGACAATAAATACTCTAGCCCCAACCACGTCAGGTTCATAGTGGATAGTCAATAAAATTCAGTTGTTAAATGAATGAACAGGATTCCAGGGAAATATTACTCTCCCAGTTATTTCTGACTCAAAGGTAAGAATCCCTAACTTTTAATTCTTTACTTGAACATACTGCCTCCAAACTATTTGTGTTTTCTATGAATTTAAGGAAGGATGTCTCAGATTCTGGGAAAAAAACCCCTTTTCTCTTCATGCTACACCTACAGGTGTGAGAAAGCACATTTCAGACAGCAGGGAAAACCCACAGCTCACCACAACAACACATTTTAAATTGTCTGGGCCACTGGAACTGGCGTAGATGAGTGATTAGGAGGTAAGCGGAAGGGGGTGGAGACAACATAACTGAATATAAATGTTCAGCAATTCAGAGACTGAACAAGAACTCCAGCAAAGACTTTCACTGTAATTGGCTTGACCTGGGATTAACCACAGAATCTTGACTAGAAAAAAAGATGAATTCTGAAGATTGTTCCATAACAGAAAACAGCGCCTTGCATGTGGAGAGAGGACAGCAAAGTAAGTCAGATCTTATTTCTTATACACTGGTAATAACTATCTATCTATATATGATATATAACAGTACTTAGGGAAGAAAATGAAGCTTTGTCTTTTGAAGAACTTGGTTACATTTTATTTCAGTCAGGGTAAAGGAGGAAATGGTAAGAAGTAAATATTCCTTTATCTACAAGAAGATAGCGTACCTAAGACTTTAGAGGAAATAAAAAATGTGAATTTCAGATCTTTAAAGATCTGTTGCTTTGTTTCAGTTTTACACCATCTCAATGTTTCAGATGGAATTAGAAAACGCCCTGCCCAAGCCCAGTGAACTCACTGTCATTTTTTTGTATCCATCTGTACATACTTCAGGAAGCATTGCCTTTCTTTATAAAAAATCAATTTCCCCATAAACAGTTACATTCTTGATTGTCTTCACTTTGTATCTTTGTGTGCTTTCTGTGTGCCTCATCTTGTGTTAAGACAGCAACCTCCAGTTGCTGGAAATGAAGGATTCCAATCTTTGAGAGGACAGCCATATACACGTCGGAACATTTACAGTGCCCAGTGGTAATTTATTAGTAGAATGTGTTGAAAGAATTCTTAAAAATGCAACCTTCCGCTTCTATATTCTTTTATGGGACACTTTTCCTCCAGTTCATCCTTCCATTTCACTTTTCCAATCATTGGTTGCAAATTCTGCATAAATCAGACATTTTTCTTCCTTTTGTTTTTCATCAAAATATAATCATCTTAGCTGTATACTTTTTCCTCTCTTCTATTTCTTTATTCTGTCCACAGATCGTTTTCCTATTACCAGAATTTTCCCGATGTTTTCCTATAACTTGTTACTATGAAGTTTTCTTGATTTTTTTCTTTTATCCTTCTTTCTCTCTAATTAATGAGGTGTCCAAAAACACTAGCAATTAAGAACTAGAGTTTACTTTTAAGCAAAGCTCTCCGGTAATAAAAGGATGTGTTATGAACAGCAGAGCTGAAACAACCTAGAGAAAAGGTTTGTTTTCTGAGTGTGTGTCTACTAGACTGGCTTACTTTAGAAAAGCATCAATTACCTCTGATAAACCCATCTGTCACTTAAGAACACAAAATCAAGTGTGGACAACAAAAAAGCCACACACATTTTTTAGTAACCAGATAAGCATAATTTTACGGCCCACTTGAGCTGCCAAAAAGAAAAAATTATAACAGTAAAACTAGTCAATAAATAGAGAGCATAGTTGAAAGAAGAAGGACTGACGAGGAATTCTTAACTTTTACTGCAATCATCTCAATGTTATGTTAAATGTTTAGTGTATGCTGCCCTTGTAGTCACTTCATTAGTATGAGCGATCATTGAGCATCACCCTTGAGTGATTCAATATGTAATAGTGGACTTATTTTCAATTTCTCATTAATGGACAGGGCTTGTAATCAGAGCAGAAGTAGGCAGTTAGTGGAGTGTTTTGTCACCAAGGTGATAAATCAAACTGTGAGTACCAATGGCCCTCATTAATGGATATAAAGTACAATCTGAGAGTCATCTTCACAGCTTACCCACTGGACAAGCTAACAGACTGAGCTGGGCTCTGGAGTTTACAAGTTACTTGGATGAGTTAGTCCTTGCTAAGGAACAGAACTATTGCTTCATTGAGTCTAAGCAGCATGATTGACTCTCACATGGTGAGAAGTGAAACTACACAGAGAGCTCTGAGCTTGCTACCCTTCCTACCAAGGGCTGCTGCCAGTGATAACTGCATACCAGTGAGAAAAGGAAGATTTGCTTTGAGAGACTGAGAGAAATAGAACTAGATAGGAGAGAAGTAAAGGCTTCTCTTGCAAAATCTGAATGCAGATCTATGCTGGGAAAAGCAATCCTCAGAAGACACAAAAGTTAATGTTGACATCCAGTACATAGTAAATTCCAGTAAAAGAAAGCAACATATCTTTGCCCAGTTTAACTTTAGAGAAACGTTTTAAGGGAAAAAAATTACATGAACTTCAAGATATGTCCTATATAGACATCCTTTCAATTATGAAAGTCATCTGTACTGAAAAACAGAATATATTTGCATTTTGAGACTATTTTTTATGGTAAGTTTTAAAATCATTCAAGTAGCCATTTTACATTTCAGTCTTTGAGAACATAATGGGGAACTGTATATTTCCTGTGAGGCCAAATTTTAAAAATCCTGATAGCCCATCCCTGAAAAAATCAAATCCAAACTCTGAGTCACAAAACCTGCCTCTCTTCTTTCTCAATTATAACTACAACTCCAATCAACATTTGAACTTTTCATCACCCTAGAATGCTCCTCGGTTCTCCTTTTGAGTCAAATCACCTTTCCAACACACATAAAAGCAATAACTTTTCTGATTTATGTCACCATAATTTAGTTTGGTTATTCTTGAATGTCATATAAATGAAAATATACGGTATATAATTGTGGCTGAACTTTTTCACTTGACATTTTTATTTTTGAGATTCACTAATTGCTAAGCAGAATTTCCTTGTATTTATATACAATAATTTGTTTATTCATTTTCCTGTTGATAGATATTTGTGTAGTTTCTGGGATTTGGCTCTTAAGAATAAAGCTGCCATGAGCATTCTTATACAAAGCATTTTGAAGAAATATTCATTTCTCTTGGGAAAATATATAGGAGTAGAATTGCTGGATCATAGAGTGGGTGTATACTTAATCATGTAAAAAACAGTTTTCTAATGCATTTTTTCATTTTACTCTCCCATCAATAATATATGAAAATTTCAATTGCTTCACATCTGCATGAACTTCACCAAAAAGTACTATCATTTTTTCTTATTTTTAGTCATGGTAATTGTAGATATTTATATATCAATTCAATATTTGTATTATATTACCCACATTTATCCCCATTTACATTATGTCTTCTAAACAGTAACTACAGAAAAGTTAAGGCATTGTACTTAACATGCTCTTTTTATACATCTTCTAGGGTATTCAGATATTTAATAAAAGTTCTTATTGTGATTAAAACAATAAAATTATGATATATTTAGAATTTTCGTAGCTACTAAGTACGAATATTGGAGAGATATTTTATGATCTCATTATTATGCTTGGATTGTTTCATTTCTAGCCAACAAGAAACTGTCCAAATTCACTCAAAATTGGGGGAAAATTAACTTATAAATTTCATATAAAGCAGATGGGGAAACATAGCTACTTTTTTATTTTAAAACCTCAAGGCAATATCACATGTCATTATCTTACTTCTGTATTCTGCCTGACTTCATCATCAACTTTCTCTTTTCAGGCAGTGCCACCAGCCCTCATTTTGCAACACATCGTGAAGGATACCTTCAAGTTCCTGTCCCATGTGCTGTACTGAATGTGGTCATCATCACTGTTTTAATTATATCTCTCATTGCTTTATCAGGTGGGTCTGCACTTCATGAGTTCATTGAGTTTCTTAGCGCTAAGCATTCCTACACAGCTGAAATCAATGGGGATTAATTAGTAATGAATTAAGAATTCTGATTAAATTAGGATCATCTCATATGTCATACATGGCAAATTTCGTAATAATTACTAAATATAATTCCACATTCTTTGGATGATTAATGCAATACTTTTTTGAGTTTTCTTGTGCTTCTTTATAAGTACTAAAAGTGTCTGTGATTTATACATTACTGTGGGAGAAAATTACATTTGAGCAGATGTTTAAATCTGGAATGAAAGGGGCTGATTTAGATTCTAAATAAAGAGACATCTAGCTAGAAAAAGAAATGTGAGTTTCACATTCATTGTTAATGGAAAAAAATAATATCTAAGCCATAGGTTAATCAGGAATTGGCCAATCTTTTGTCTTTTACTTCAAAGGTCATAGAATGGATAACTATCCATCCACAGAGTGGCTAATTAAGACTGTATCTAGAAGCTCCTAGAGAGTCAGTTGTGAAATGACTTTCAAAACACATAGCTATAACAAGATGCATTTTGTCTTTTACAAACATGGAATTTTATGATTTTATGAAACATCCCCAGCCATAGAGCTTTCTGTATTCTGATTTACTTCCCTCCAAATTATTCTCTCCTTCTTCTTCCAATATAGTGTTATATCTGCTATGTTTGCAAATTTCTCTACCTCAGCATTCAGATTCAAAACTTTACTTGGAATTTATAACGTACTTAACTCTTCCTAGTCCAAAGAGTATTTTCAAAATTTTTCTATTTTCCTACCGCTTTCTGGCATTGTGGCCAAAGAGACATCCTCTTATTTCTTATACCTTGCACAAAGATGATTAGGCACATGAACAATCAGATAAGGTCAGAATCTGCCTTCTTCTTACTCTTCTCAGAATTCTCCTTCTTGCCTCTCATCCTTTACTTTATCACCTAGCACAGCATAGCACAACATCCCCTAACCAGTTTTATGTACTGTGGGTAGGTACTTGGTTTTTTTTGTTACTAAAACAAACCATTTTCCTGTTCTCAGTGGGACAATACAATTGTCCAGGCCAACATACGTCCTCAAGGCCATCAGAAAGCCAACTTTCTTTATGCTCAGGTGGTTGGATTAGACACCAGAGGAAATGCTACCTTGCTTCCACTACGACAGGAAACTGGACCTTGGCCCAAAACGTTTGCTCCAAACATGGTGCTACTCTTACTCTCGTTGATTCTGAAGAGGAAATGGTAAGATAGTATTCAAAAGCAATTTCATAAAATGTTGCTATTTTATTTTATACAGCTAACCTGTGGTTTCCTTCTGTTTCCTTCTAAGTGAAAACATTGTACTTATCTCCTATGCAAGAAAATTTAGTCACAGAAAGCCATGTGATCAGTCTGAGGTCAAAATAAGGGTTTCATTTAGTCCTGTAATTTAATTTGATTACTCATCTTCAAAAGCCAGAAATCCAAATGTGCTGATCTTATATAGAGCTAATAAATCATCAGTTTAGCTATCATGCCTTGAATTGCATTTTTTGAGAAAAAAGATTTATGATATATTTACCCAGAGGGATAGTTTAACACACTTTTCCTTTGTGCTTTCTTCCAGATGTTTTTAAGACAATATGTGGGTAGAGCTGAACACTGGATTAGGGTGAAAAATGAAACTGGTCATTCACAGAAACGGTTAAATGGCAAAGAATTAAAAAACTGGTAAGTTTCAAGATGTCTCTTTATCCTTCCCAGGCTGGCAGCACAGAGAGACCATTTTCCTTTCTATATGAAGATTGCGCTCTTTTTTTTTTTATTAAAGATTTTATTTTTCCTTTTTCTCCCCAAAGCCCCCCACTACATAGTTGTATATTCTTCGTTGTGGGTCCTTCTAGTTGTGGCATGTGGGACGCTGCCTCAGCGTGGTTTGATGAGCAGTGCCATGTCCGCGCCCAGGATTCGAACCAACGAAACACTGGGCCGCCTGCAGCAGAGCGCGCGAACTTAACCACTCGGCCACGGGGCCAGCCCAGCCCCTAGATTGTGCTCTTTTAACAATCTCTTTTGCATGCTTACAGTCCTCGGAGTTTTTAAAGAAGCGCTTTAATATTATCAGTTTTTTCTTTTTATCTACTTGGAATTCATACAATAAATGCTTCTAGTTATTTGATCTCAGCAAGTTCTATCGAGATTCTATTGAGTAAGACACTCAGAAATATTCCAAGAATAATTGTGAAGACACCCCCAAAAAATCTAACATTTCCAATCTCATATTTATATTTTACTGATGAGCTAATTTTGGGAAAATAATTGCTTCTTACTCTTTCCCAGTTCTCTTCTCCACAGGAGTAAAGAGCAATACTTTCGTTACTTAATTAGAAGCTTCTATTGACCTGAGAGAAAACTTGCCCCAGAATTAAAGATGCTGACTTTATTTCCGTTATCTGTAATTAAACTACATTTTAAAGTTTGAAGGATATTTTATGTGTTAATCTTTGCCATCTGAAAACTCAGAGTTGAATAAATTTCTATCTATCTAAATAGTTTTTTATGATATTTACTGATATGGGGAATAAATGTAAATATCTAGAAAATGAATCCTTAATATGTGTCCTACGCTACCATAGCCACAGGTAGGCTTCAGGAGCCATAAACTCCCTCAAATTGAATGCACTACTATGCATGATTGTGGAATGTGTATACTTTTGGACAATTTCTTCTCAAAGAATATGTCAACTCCAAGATGATCATGAGTCACTCCTCCAGTGACATGCCAACCAAATGAATAGAGCTGTAAATTCTTAGCTTTGTGTCCTCCATCTACATTCTATTCCTTTGAATTCTTGTCTACAGTCTCTACAGATTAGTCTATGATCATTTGACTGCAGACTTGCCTTATGCATTCCTACTAAGCAAAAAAAAAAGAGCAGAGGCCACCAAGACCACAAAGTTTATTATCATGTAACTGAACAGAAATGACGAACTGAAAATAATTCTAAGTTTGTTTTTTGTTTGACAGGTCCAACATTACAGAATCTGAGAACTGTTCATTTCTGGGTAGCATAGACGTCGGCAGAACAGAATGTGACAAGAATTTACACTGGATATGTAGCAAACCGTCCCATTAATGAGGAATCATATTTGATTATTGACTACTATACCATGGAATCCAGGAAATTTGTGTCAGTGATGCTGCTCTACGGTCAGGAGTTTTCCATAAAGACTTTGTGAAAAAACTTTGTATTATTTCGGAAATCTTCTTCCAAACAAGACTGTGGGAAAAAGGGAGAGAAATTTCAGGAATATCTGCAATGTGGAATACTCCTACAGTGAGCTGAAACGTCGTGGGTTGACAGATAATTATGTTCAAGGATGAGAAGATGACTTTAAACCTTTTTGATGCACTTTATATATTTTAAAATTCAGAAATAATGAAATAATTAGGTTTAGAGTTATTATTTATTGTTGAATGACTACCAACAATGAGTGTCCTTCATGCGTTTGGACTCTATGAAGGAGTTAGATGGTGGTATTAAAAACTGAATGTAAACAGAGAGAATTTTAACTGTTAACACATTCAATCTAAATGCATGTTTTAAACTCAGAAAACATCTATAAGTGGACAAATGCTTATGGAACTAAGCTTTGAAATATTTCTCTCTTTTTAGAGAAGTTCTCTTTTTAGACAAAATCCTTGTCATTTCTTTACCCCAAAAGATTGTCTTGATCATGTATTTATGTTCATTTTTCTTTTTCTTCAATGTAGACTCTTCTTTTTCAATGGTACATAATTCATTGGCTTTAAAACCTTAAATAGTGTTTTGCAGAGATAAAGACAAAAGCAAAGAACATGAGGAATATTTATAAAAGAGGTAAAACTATTAGAAAATGTGCAATAGTGATGTAGCAAACCTCTATCAGGAAAAATTCTCTATTGTTCAAACTCTGAATGATGCTATTCCTCTCTGATTATAGATTTGTGCCTTTCCTAATTAATTCTATCACGTGCAATTCTTCATGTGAAGCATTTTCTAAGTGCAATAGAGTGTATATGTTTGTTTGTTTTTCTTTTGTATCTGGTACTATTATAAGCTGCTTTTATATGTTTAAAATAAAAGTAGAATCAACAGTCTCTAAGAAGTGTTCATTCCTTAAAATACACTAAAAATTAAGTGCCATACTAGAAAGCAGAAAACAGAATACTATAATATTTTTTGAACTTTTCTATAGTAAAACCTCAGCTTTATAACATGGTTTTTACTTTTCTACTTGTTTTCATATATGTATTTCCAAAAGGGTCATATCCATTTTTCTGTATATAGCAGATATTCAGCAAATATTCTAATTGACTTGAGGGGAATTTATGTCATTTAAGATTTTTTGTCTCTATCATTTTCTTCCTTTCTTTTATTGTTTATCACTCTCCTACTGAAGAGGCACAGAAAAATTAGGAGACAACTGATGTCATTTTATGAGCACCTAAATATAAGCTCATCCTCTCTCCAATAAGAGGTCCTCATAACTAATGCTCTCAAAGTATCTTGTTCAATTCTGAAATGCTATACATATTTTAGTTATTTACATAAAATAATTCATTAAACAGAAATGTGGCACTACATGGGTATTTCTGGGCTCTTCATGGGGTATTCCACGCAGGAAAAATTTGATTACTTTTAAAAGTGTTTTATGAATGCATTTTGGAATGTTCTTCTCTGAAAGTTGGAAATGTACACTATATGTGTTATCTTTAAACTGTGTCACTAGGATGGCATATTGAAAAGAAATGTGGTTTCCAGACACTGCTTAGTGATAAATAATATAGAAGTTTCTTAATCTCAGTGTCTCTTAGTTCTCACAGCTATAAAATGAAACAATGGTCTTAGAAGCTCAGATATCCTATCATCAATAACAATAATATACTCCTGAGTCATGTTAGAAAACAGTGGCTTGTGATTCATGTGCTATGAAATGTGTAAGTGGAAAGTGTAGCTGTTAAGAGCCTGAGCAAAGTAGAAATATTGTCTGAGTTTCATCTCTGCCACTCATCAGTTGACAGCTATTTTAGTTGCAATTAGTTAGAAATTTAGTTAAAATTAGCTAGAAATTAAATTAGTTAATACATGAAAATGGACTTAGAACAGTACCTGGCCTAAAGTGACCCCCAAAGATGTATTAAATGTTAGTGATGATTATGATAAATGGGAATACTACATCATTGAATCTCCAATATTGGCAAACAGTGGCATTTCTACATAATATATCTATATCTACATAGCGTACCTTACTTAGGGTTTCTTTTGAGGGGCTTTTAAAAAAAATTTATTCAATGAGTGATTCTTAGGCAGCTACTACTGTGGTGGACAATATAGTTAAAACACTAAGCAAATTTAGCATGGCAACTGGCCTTGTGGAATTTGTGGTCTAAGTGTAAAACAAACAGTAAACAATTATGGTGGTGATAAAGACTATGGAAGGGAAACTGTAGGGTGCTGTGGAAGCATATTACAGATATACTACTTTATTTCCTTCTGTATTCAAACTTTTAGCTAATTTTTAAAATGCTAAATCCATAGGATATATTCATCTCAAATAATTAATATGTACTAAAGATAACTATCAGTTATCTATGCTCTATTTGGCTATTCCAACATAATTTCAAGTTCTTCCTCTGGAAAGAGGAATAATACTTTACCTGCTTATTTGACATAATAATTGGAAGTCAATAAAATTAAAAGTATTTTAAGAAGAATAAAATGTCATTGAACTGTTAAATACTGTAGTTCATATTCAACTGATTCAAAATGTTTATAATACTAATATAGAAATGATCTTTCTAAGGTTGTTCTCAATTTTATAACTTTGACTAGATTTTCAGACATGACAATATGTCATAACTGAAACTAAAATGCTAATAAAATTCTGGAGAAATGTTTTAAAATATATAACCAGAAAGACTGCTGGTGATCATATAAATTGGTTTAGTTTAACTTTTGGAAAAAAGTTTGAAAATACTTATCAAAAAACTTTAAAAGATTTATGCTTTTTCTCTGATGTGACAATTTTGCGGAGGATTTTAAAGGAACAATCTTACATGAGCAAGACATAATCACAAAAATGTTCATCAAACGGCTATTTTTAGTAGTGATAAATTAGAAGCCCCTTAATTGTCCAAAACTGAGGATATAGTTAAATAAATGTGATTCTACTACATGATGAAATGACATGCCAACATTAAAAAATAATAATAAAGAAGAATGTTTATAGGAGAATTCTCAAACTATTGTTGCTAAGCCAGTTAAAATAATAAATACAATAAGATTTCATCCTCTTAGATGTTAAATGTAAAAATATATGTTTTGTGTTTATATGCTGAAAGAGAGAAATACCACAAAGGTAAACACAATGGTTTTCCCAGAGTAGTAAGAGTACAGGTAATATTTATTTTCGTCATTATATTTCTCTATAGTTTCAAAATATTCTGTAACGAATAGTTATTTTACTGTTAATAAGAACAATTTTTATTTTAAATATGGATCACTAAATGAAATAATTTCATTATTTAAATGTAACTTTACTTTTTAGTGACCAATTACAAATATTAAAAATGAGTCTCATTGCGAAATTGTCTTGGTTCCCCCATACACTGTGTGAGCACCCACAAGCTGCAGTGTCATCTAATGGCTGGACAAGGTCTCTGCACTTTTGTGGTCGTTTCTTAGTTCAGAAGACTTAACCTCGGAAAAGCAGGGGGTTTTTCTTTATAAACACAGTGTTATGAGTAATATAATCACATTTCTGTATTTCATTATAGAGACATTGCATTTAGTTTCTGTCCCACAGTAGAGACCAAAGAAATGATCTATACCCCAAATGGTAATCCCTAACTGTAGTTTTGTTTTGCTTTGCAACTTTATTGAGGTATAATTGATATGCAAAAAGCTGCACATATTTAATGTATATAATTTTGTGAGTTTAGACATATGTATACACTTGTGTCACCATCACCACAATCCAAATAATAAATGTATCCATCTCCACCAAAAGTATCTTGTGTTCTTTTGGATTGTGTGTGTGTGTTTTGTGATAAGAATACAATATAAAATCCAGCCTCTTCATGAATTCAGTAAAATTGCAAGATATAAAACCAACATACAAAAATCAGCTGTATTTATATACACTAACAGACTACCCCAAAAAGAAATTAAGAAAAAATCCCATTTACAATAGCACCAAAAAGAATAAAATCCTTAGGAACAAACCTAACCACGGAAATAAACGACTGCACACTGAGATCTTCAGAGCACTGATGGAAGAAATTAGAGCCGACGCAAATACATGGAAGGACATCACATGATCATGGGCTGGACGAAGTAACACTGTTAAAACGTTCATACTACCTAAAGTAAGCTACTAATTCAGTGCAATCCCTATCAAAATCTCAAGCATATTTTTTATAAAAATAGAAAAAATAATCCTAAAATTCCTATGGAACCACAAAACAGGCAAAGCAGTCTTGAGCAAGAAGAACAAAGCTGCAAGCTTCATACTTCCTGATTTCAAAATACATTACAAAGCTACAGTAATCAAAAAAGTATGGTATTGGTATAAAAACAGACATGTAGACCAATAGAACTGAATATAAAGCCAGAAATAAACCCACACGTATACAGTCAATTGGGTCTTTCTTAAGTGTGTCAAGAACATACAATGGAGAAAGGATAGTGTCTTGCATAAATGGTGTTCAGAAAACTGGAAATGAGCATACTAAAGAATTAAATTGGATTCTTATCTTTCACCATAAACAAAAATTAACTCAAAATGGATTAAAGATTAGAACAAAAGATATGAAACTGTAAAACTCCTAGAAGAAAACATACACGAAACATTTCTTGACATTGATCTCTTCAATGATTTCTTGAATATAACACCAAAAGCACAAGCAAAAACAGATATGTGGGACTACATCAAACTAAAAACTTCCTGCACAGCAAAGGAAACAATCAGCAGAAAAGGCAACCTAAGGAATGGGAGAAAATATTTGCAAACCATATATCTGATAAGGGGTAAACTTCTAAAATATATAAGGAATTCTTAAAACTCAATAGCAATCAATTGATCAATCAACAATCTGCTTAAAAAAAAACAGAGGAACGGCTTGAACAGACATTTCTCCGAAGAAAGTGCTTTTGTTTTACATAGTTCACTGTCAAAGGACGTGAAAAAAAAGTCTTGGTTATTCTTTACACTCATATGACCTGTGTGTATGGGTAATGGTACTTAATTTCAGTAATGCCTCATTCTCAGATTCATGAATGGAAGCAAGAGTAGTCACACTCTCTCAATAATACCTTTCATATTTTTTCTAGTTATAGAAAGAATTATCTGTTACTTAGGAAAAAATAACTTAAACCCTGATAAGACTTTACCCAACTATGTTTCTCAATATCTTTTGTGATAAACAAAAAATCTATTTAAAATAATACACATAAAAATGCTTGTAATTGGGGGCCTGCTCAGTGGCACAGCAGTTAAGTTCACATGTTCTGCTTCAGTGGCCTGGGGTTCACTGGTTCAGATCCCAGGTGTGGACCTACACACTGCTTGTCAAACCACGCTGTGGTGGGCGCACTTTTTTCAACTCCCTGAGACCTGTGGTCCCTTCCTGCATACACATGGTGACAGGACCCATGGGCAGTGAAGAGCTGCTGACATGGGTTGAGGGTAGGGCTAAATTTGAGGCATAGGTATGTGAGTTACCTCTTTACAAGACAAAGGAAAGACTATGTTAAAACAGTCATTAAAATGGTATCAGTGTAGGTGGGGTCTGGTTATTGGGTAGTCCTATAACTTTAGATAAGAATCAGGTCAGACCAGGTCAGGACATCCTATGCTTCCTGGAGGATGATATAGGAGGATGATATATATGGGTATGTATGGCAGGATGCCTTGGGCTTTTCTCCCTGGGGCAGCCTTGATCCTCATCAGTAATGATGTTAAATAGGTGTGATGATAGTTAGTATCTTGTTTTGTTCTCAACCTCAAAGAGAAAGTTTTGAACATTTTGCCATTATCATGATGTTTGCTGTAGTTTTCTTTGCTTACTTGATTGTCTGTTCTTTTTTGAGGAGGCGTGAATACCTACTATCAGATTAAGAAAATAAGAAAAGTTTCTTCTGAGATCTTAATTTTAATTATTATAGTTGTTTGTTCTGGAATTTCCATTTTCTTCTTTTTTATTATCTTCAAATTTCAACTCAAATTCTAATATAGGTATTTTATTTGCTTGAGCTTATTTTAAATACGCTATTATTTTTAAATATTATAAAATATGTATAAGAAATAATTATATATATAGCTAAATATAATTTTATTTAAATAACATTTGAATATACTTATTTTAAAGTCTGTGTCTGATATAACATTTTCTCAAGCCCTTGAAAGTCTTTAACTGCTGCTTGTTATTTCTATTTGTTACTTTTCATGTTGTCTTATCTACTCAAGTGCCCAGTTATTTTTTGCGGAGTTCTAGATTTTTTCTGTGAAAAACTGTAGTAATTATCTGAGAATTGGAATGCTATATTCTTTGATCTTAATGTTCCCCTCATGTTAACTAAATTTAAACAGGTTTCCTGACCTCCCTTTTCTTAAAGCATTTACTTGAGAAAACTTCTAATTGCAAATTGTTTCTCTGCCCCTTTGAGATGTAAACCTTCTCCCAGCCTCTGGTCAGTTTTTCAACTCAGGAATGTCTTTCTCAAGGACTTGAGAGCCGCCCCTTTGAAATGTAAATCAAAGAGACAACATCCCTACCTCCTAGTTTCTGTGGGAGAGTAGGGGCCTAACTAAGGACCCATTAGCAAATACAGATGACCTAATCACATTGATCATCCCACCCAACATTGTCCACAAACTTTCCACTAGCTTATCCCATCACTTAAAAATCCTCTCCCCTTTTGTTTCAGCGGAGTTGAGTCTAATCTCTCACACCTATTGCAATAGTGTTAAATAAAGTCTTCCTTGCCTGTCTAACTTGTTCAGTATAATTTTTCTTTGGTATCTTCTAAGAAGTTGACTTTGCTTCTGTCAAACGCTCCCAGTCACTAGAAAATTTGGATCACTTCCCTTCAATCTTAGTAACTGAAATGATTTGAAGTTGAGCTTCAACTCCTTCCAAGGCCAGTCTCTTCTTACATCAGCCTTCCTCCTCAGGCACTGTTTTTCAACTTGGAATGATATTGTCCCTCAAAGGACATTTAGCAATGTCTAGAGATATTTTTGGTTGTCCAACATGGTGAAGAGTCGAGGTTGAGGGAGACTTGTTGCTGGCATCTAGAAGGTAAAAGTAAGGGATGCTCCTAAACATCATGCAATGCACAGGACAGCCCCCAACAACAAAGAATAATCTGGCTCAAAATGTCATTAGTGCCAAACTTGGAAAATCTTCTCCTGGGATGGAACCTTTTGGTGAACCAACCAGATGCATTGATTTTTCGGTCCCCATATCCTGCTTGAAGACTGGAATTACCTTAGTTCCTAGATTGCCAGAGACCCTTACCAATTGAGCTTTTCTGTCTGTCTTTGAAAATCTTCTGTAAGGAAAGTAGCTCTTCTTTTTGGGTTTCAGCTTTCTCTTGTATTTGTATTCTATTATTCTTCACTAATTTATCTCGTTAATGCCTTTAATATGCTTTAAAATATTTTACTGGCTTTACAGATTGTCCTCAGTGGGGAGAGGGTAGGTTAATACCTACCTAGTGAATAATGATCCATGCTTTTTTTGAATAGCCAAATAAAATACCTGAAGATTCATCCTGCCTTTAGAAATCTCTTCTGAATGATTCTCAGAATTCTCAGGGAGTCCTTAAAAACTTGTTGGTTACTCGATGCCTCTCACTCTTAACTGTTGCTCCAGGCTGCTCCGTTGGTCACGTTTTCTGGATTTACACCTACTTCCATGTAGTGCAGTCTTCAACTTATACTACTTTTTTACGTTTGAGGACACTTGCTCCCTGTATTATCCAAAGCACCGAAAATATGAAGTGATAAAAGTTTGTATTGGATCATGATTTTGTTACAATAAAAATAATAAAATATACCAATAATTATAATCAACATTATATAGTGCTCCTATGTGTCAGAGACTAAATGTTTCACAAAAAGTTAATTTATTTAACCCTCACAACAACCCTACCACTTAGGTGTTATTAATATCTCATTTTATATGTAAGGAAACCAAGTTGCAAGGAAATTAAGTACTCTGTCCAAGGACTTTAAATCTCAAATCTAGAATTTATACCCAGGCAATCTGATGCTTGACAAAATAAGGCTTATTCTGGCACATAAAAACATAGAATATTTAAAACTGCATATCAGGTTTCATTGTTGTTAAAGTTTATAGCATCCAGAATCACATAGGGCCTCCTATTGATAGGATATTTCCTTTTCCTCCAGCTTGCATCCTGTGGCTAAAGTTTGCTACTCATCTTCAGATAAGATTTTTTAAAAGCCACTTACTCTTTTTCTAATTCCTATATGCGTTAGATCAGTGACAATTGTTTAACTTTCTGAGGCAACAATGATAACAGTGGAGACAAAAACTGACAAAAACTTGAAAGGAAAAACTTCTTTGCTCCTCAGTACATTTTTTGATACTTACTTATGCTGTTGCATGTGGGCTTTGAAAAGTTATAGAGGCTATTGACAAGTGGGCTTTGAACATACTCCTGGGAATCTAGAAAGTCATGCACATGTGTAGCATAGTATGCATGGCCAAGACTGCATACATGTCCAGGAATGACCCGAGAGGCCCCTAAGCTCTCACCTCTGACTGACCTTGAGACTCTGTACAAACAGGAAGTGAAGACTAAACAGAGTTTTAAGCTGCCTGCCTGAGTGTTGAAGGTGAGTCCCAATAGGAACACAGCAAAGATTGAGAGACACAGCTTAAAAAACTTATAAATCAGTAAGAAAAAGACAGATAACACAAATGGTTAAATGGGCAAAAGACTTGAAAGGGCATTTCACCAAAAAGGACGTTGAAAAGGCAAATAAGCTTATCAAAACACTCAAAACTGTCATCAGAGAAATGGAAATTAAAACTAAAAGGAGTTACCCTACACCAATTACGTCTAAATTTTTTAAAAAAATAAATAAAAATAAACACTGAGAATACCAAATGTTGGTGAAAATTTGTATCAACTGGGACTCTTACGTACTTTTCAAGGGAGTGTGAACTGATAACTACTACCTTGATTTGGCAGTTTCTAATAAAGCTAAACATAGGCATACCTTATGACCCAGCAATTCCACTCATTTGCTAATAGAGATAAATGTGTATGTGTATCCAAGAAAGATATGAAATATTCATAGCAGTGTTTATTTATAATAGCCCTGAACTGAAAACAACACAGATGTCCATCTACTGTGAATAGATAAATCGTGGTGTGTCCTTATTATGAAGCAGTGTATTTGTTACACAGGCAACACCACAAATACATATTAAAAAATCCACTGATGTACAACGAAGTCAGACATAAAGGACTACAAACTGTACAATTCAATTTTTATGAAGTTTTTAAAATAATCTAAAATGACAAAGGAAACCAGCGTAACACAAATTGCTGCATAACCTGAAAATTCCTCCTTATGGCACATTTCAGTGTGGTCAGGCAACTTATTCATCAGCTTTGTTTCTTAATAAAACTAAAGGCTCTTTTCTTTCAATGTTCACATCTCAATTCAAGTGTCGCTTTCTCTCTGAGGCCCTTCTGGACTGAATGAAACCTCATGCATACTCTGTTGGAGTAGTTTTTGCTTCCTATATTTGTTAGTAAATGGTCTAACTCAGTAAGATGTCAGCTTCCTCAAGGGAGGACACTATTCTTAATCTCAACTTCCAGTTCCAGGACAGCAGTATAGTTTGCCATTGAGTTTATAGTCTTCAGTGTCAAGTAATCCTGTTTCAAATTTCTGCTCTACTCCTATCCTTGCTTTCCTCATCAGTAAACAGGGATAATAAAAGTACCAAGCTCCCATATTTGTTGTGATGCTCTAATATTGTGATTTATAATAAGAAACATATATTTGGTCTTCTTCTGGATTTCTAGCACAGGAGTTCTAAAATCCTTGGAATTTCCTCAGTGATGAAATCCATAAAGGTGTATTAACATTCACAGCAAACCACTTTCAACAACAGCCGAGTTTATGTTAATGAGGTGACTTTTGGAAAGCACCAAGAATGGGGGCTGGTTGCCAGGGGAACCAACTGTGTGACTGGATAGTTGGAACTTTCAGTCCTACCCTCTGGCCTCTGGGGAGAGGGGAGGGGCTGGAAGTTGAATCTGTAACCAATGGCCAATGATTTAATCAACAAAGCCTATGTAATGAGGCCTCCATGAAAACCCAAAAAGGAAGGGTTCAGGGAGCTTTCAGGTTGCTGAATATGTGAAGATTGGAGGAGAGTGGCACACTCAGACAGGGCATGGAAGTTCCACACCCCTTCCCCGCACTTTGCCCTGTGCATCTCTTCCATCTGGCTGTTCCTTTTATAATAAACAGGTAACCTAGTAAGTAAAATGTTTCTGAGTTCTGTGAGCTGCCCTAGCAAATTAATTAAACCCAAGGAGGGGGTTGTTGGAACCTCCAATCTATAGCTTGTACACAGGTGACAACCCGATTTTGTGACTGCCTAGTGTCTGAAAGAGCGGGGTGGGGACTGAGTCCTTAACCAGTGGAATCAGATGATATCTCCAGGTGGGTAGTGTCAGAATTGAGTTAAAGTGTAGGACACCCAGCTGGTGTCTGAGAACTGCTTTGATATGAGGGAAACCTCCCTTGACACATTGTAATTGGGTTACCTGAACCTGAGATGCCGTGAGGCTTAAATGAACTAATGTCTAAAACACATAACATTCTTAGTAAATGTTAGCTTTTAGCTAATAAAATCATCACAGTCTGTTTATAGGCTTCATGTAAATTAAAGTTCCTGCTTTTATGTAACTATCTTTACATTAAATTCATGAAAATTTTATATCATTTTATCAAATATAAATAAAAATTCATGAAATGTAATTTGCTAGTACCAATGCAACCCAATGTTTCCTGAACAGAAAATATTTTGGTATATTTATATTTATGTATACTCTATATATATATCAAATGAGCTTGAAAGCTCATTGGTTAATATATAAATTAAGTTGTTCCTTAATAAAATTAAATAAAGCACTAAGAGTTGAGACATTAAGGCATTAAGACATATTTGTCTGTTTCTATGTTTTTCCTATGGATGTAAAGGAATTTTTTTAAAAATTACCAAACAAACAAAGCCTACTTAAAAATTCAGTAGGGAAATTTCAGGAGAACTGGCATTATGGAACAGGTGTATTTGATTCTTCTTTTTTCAAAAACTGCATTAAAATAACATTAATAAAAAAATTGCAAATGTATAAAAAGGACTAGGAGGAAACAGACACAGAGGAGAAATGTCCATACATTTTGGAATGTGTCAAGTGACATAAGCCACAGAGCCCTGGATGCTAAGGAATTAGAGAGACTGTGCACCTCTAAACTTGGGTGTGGTGAACAAACCGTATGGTGGCCTCCGTGATCCTTCTTTTAGGGCCTTCATGTCCCTGTGTGATCCCTTCTCCTTGGACATGAGTAGGACCCATGCCTTGCCTTTAACCGATAGAATACAACAAAGATAACAGGATGTACATGATTACATGTATGTAATACTGTTATATAAGATTGTAACATCTGTCTTGCTGGAGAAGAATTTCTCCAGTGCTGGCTTTGAGAAAGCAAGATACCATTTGGGGAAAGTCTCTGTCAAGAAATGGAAGGCTACCTCTGACTGGTAGTCAACAGGAAACTGAGGCTCTTGGTTTGACAGCCTACGAGGAACTGAATGTTGCTACTAAACACAAGAGCTTGGAAGCAGATCCTTTCCCAGTTGAGACTCAGATAAAAGCACAGCCCCAAACAATACCTGGAAGGCAGCCTTGTGAGAGTCTGAAGTATAGAACCCATCTAAGCCATGCTTAGACTCCTGGCACATAGGAAGTGAAATAATAAATATGCATTGTTTCAAACCACTAAGTTTATGGCAATTTGTTGTTCAGCAATGGAAAAATTATGGTAGATGTGCAATATTGGGAAAAACTGGAGCATTTATTGAAAATCCATGTAAGTTGCAGTTTAGTCTCTTGAGATCTTTCTCACCTTGAATAAGCAAACTGCAACCCTACATCTCTGCAGAATATTGGAAGTTTACTGCCTGGCATAACTGAACCAAAAGGAATCTGAATTCAGGTGAGGAATCTCTAGGAAAGGCTAAGGGAGGAAGTGTTTTATTAAAAACAGAGGAATTAATTGAAATTCTGACTAAGGATTAGAGAGACCCTTTGACCTATATTCTAAGCAGCTTCAAGATCCTCAACAGCCAGGCTTATGGTAATCAGGCAGAAAACTGGAGAATTCCTTTTGGATAAAACTGACCATAAAAAAGACCTACAAATACTGAGAATAAGAAGAAATGAACAGTCTCTGCCTGAACATCCACAGTGCTATCCACTGGTTCCAGTCCCATTGCTTATTTATTACCTCACTCTTGCATATTAATAGATACTTCAGGATCACCAGATATTTAGGAAAACCTCTTAAAAAGCAGAAACTAAAACGAGCACATATAAGATGAATTTCACGTGAAAATTGATGGTAAAGGACAATAAAAATTTTAAATATTCTTATATTAATAACCTTGAGGAGGAGGAAGAAGAGAAAAACTTCATCACTTAAACAAAAAGAGTAAACTGAAAAAAGAACATTTAAAGAACAAGAAAGAACCTTGGAAATTAAAGTTATAACAAAATAAAATAGGAAAAAGAAATTCTGTGAAACAAATGGAGGAAAAACAAGAGGAACTCTCCTAACCAGTAGACTCTACAGAGAAAGTGATCAAAAAATAAGAAAAAGTATAATAACACTAGAAATCCAACCCAACGGCACCAATATCTTACTAACAGGAATGCCAAAAAAAGACATTAGAATAAAAATTAGAAGAAAATTATAAAAGAAATATGAAAAAAAATTAGGAGTTAAAGAGTTTCTTGTATAAAACATCCCATTGAATGCCCAACAGGAAGAGTAAAATAAACCCACAAGACAGCTTACTATGAAATTTCAGAATTCAAGGGATACAGCAAAGATTCTTAAAGTTTCCAACTAGAAAAGTTAGGCTGCAGACACAGGATCAGAAATTGCATAATATTGTAGTTTTTAACAACAAATATGTCATCTGACAGCAACTGCTATTAAAATTCAGAGGAAATTTGGTGAGCAGACTAAACTTTTACATTCAGTAGAACTATATTTCAAGTTCACAAATATAGTAAAATTCCACTTCAGACAAATTGCTGAAAACTGTCATACCTCTCTCACACTCACTCACTCTCTCCCTCTTGCACTCTCTCTGCTGTCTCTCATATATCTTGTCTTTTTGACAAAAGTCTTTTGACCTCAATGTGAACAAGTTTCTGTGCTGATAAGTAAATGTCTCTGAGTTACTTCTGATGCTACGGATTAGTCAGGGAATATTTGTTCTTTCACTTTTGCTTAAACTACTCAATTTCGTTATCTGTATTTGAAGCAATGATTTCTTTTAAGCTAAAATTTTATCCCTTATTTTAGAACATATTTTCTCTTTTTTCTAACTGTGTAACACTCCTGATTTGCACAACTTCTCTTTCCTTAGATTCCCCCCTAAATCTGGTTAATTACTTAACACACTACATTGTCTGTATCTTTGATATTTTAACACTATTGACATTTAATCTCTTATGGTCCTGCTATATCTTGTTTTCTTGACTTGTACTTTAACGATGTTGGTAGAGAAAGGGATCTTTCCAAAATCTTAAGAATGTTACAATTTTTTTTAATTAAGGTTATGATAATTAACAACCTTGTGAAATTACAGTTGTACATCATTATTAGTCATGTTGTAGGTACACCACTTCGCCCCTAGTGCCCTCCCCCCACCCCCCTTTCCCCTGGCAACCACTAATCAGTTCTCTTTGTCCATATGTTAACTACCACCTATAAGTGGAGTCATACAGAGTTCGTCTTTCTCTGTCTGGCTTATTTCACTCAACATAATACCCTCAAGGTCTGTCCATGTTGTTGTGAATGGGATGACTTTGTCCTTTTTTATGGCTGAGTAGTATTCCATTGTATATATATACCACATCTTCTTTATCCAATCATCAGTTGCTGGGCACTTAGGTTGGTTCCACATCTTGGCTATTGTGAATAATGCTGCGATGAACATAGGGGTGCACGGGACTTTTAGAATTGCTGATTTCAGGTTCTTAGGATAGATACCCAGTAGTGGGATGGCTGGGTCATAAGGTATTTCTATTCTTAACTTTTTGAAGAATCTCCATACTGTTTTCCATAGTGGCTGCACCAGTTTGCATTCCCACCAACAGTATATGAGGGTTCCTTTTTCTCCACAGCCTCTCCAACATTTGTCACTCTTGGTTTTGGATATTTTTGCCATTCTAACAGGTGTAAGGTGATATCTTAGCGTAGTTTTGATTTACATTTCCCTGATGATTAGTGATGATGAGCATCTTTTCATGTGTCTATTGGCCATCCATATATCTTCTTTGGAGAAATGTCTGTTCACGTCCCCTGCCCATTTTGTAATTGGGTTGTTTGATTTTTTATTGTTGAGTTGTGTGAGTTCTTTGTATATTATGGAGATTAACCCTTTGTCAGATAAACAACTTGTAAATATTTTTTCCCAATTAGTTGGATTTTTTTTGTTTCAATCCTGTTTTCCCTTGCCTTGAAGAAGCTCTTTAGTCTGATGAAGTCCCATTTGTTTATTCTTTCTATTGTTTCCCTCATGTGAGGGGTTATGGTGTCCGAAAAAATTCTTTTGAAGCTGATGTCAAAGAGTGTACTACTGATATTCTCTTCTAGAAGACTTATCGTTTCAGGCCTTTGATCCATTTTGAGTTTATTTTAGTAAATGGTGAAAAAGAATGGTTGATTTTCATTCTTTTACATGTGGCTGTCCAGTTTTCTCAGCACCATTTGTTGAAGAGACTTTCCTCCATTGTAGGCCCTCAGCTCCTTTGTCAAAGATTAGCTGTCCATAGATGTGTGGTTTTATTTCTGGGCTTTCAATTCTGTTCCATTGATCTGTGCATCTGTTTTTGTACCAGTACCATGGTGTTTTGATTACTGTAGCTTTGCAGTATGTTTTGAAGTCAGGGATTGTGATGCCTCCAGCTTTGTTCTTCTTTCTCAGGATTGCTTTAGTAATTCGGGGTCTTTTGTTGCCCCATATGAATTTTAGGATTCTTTGTTCAATTTCTGTAAAGAATGACATTGGAATTCTGATTGGGATAGCGTTGAATCTGTAGATTGCTTTCGGTAGTATGGACATTTTAACTATGTTTATTCTTCCAATCCATGTGCATGGAATGTCTTTCCATCTCTTTATGTCATTGCCGATTTCTTTCAAGAAGGTCTTGTAATTTTCGTTGTATAGATCTTTCACTTCCTTGGTTAAATTTATCCCAAGGTATTTTATTCTTTTTGTGGCAATCGTGAATGGGATTGAGTTCTTGAGATCTTTTTCTGTTAGTTCATGTTGTTAGCATATAGAAATACTACTGATTTATGTATGTTGATTTTATACTCTGCAACTTTGCTGTAGTTGTTGATTGTTTCTAATAGTTTTTCTATGGATTCTTTGGGGTTTTCTATATATAAGATCATGTTGTCTGCAAACAGGGAGAGTTTTACTTCTTCGTTGCCTATTTGGATTCCATTTATTCCTTTTTCCTGACAAATTGCTCTGGCCAAAACCTCCAGTACTATGTTGAATAAGAGTGGTGAAAGTGGGCACCCTTGTCTTGTTCCTGTTCTGAGAGGGATGGGTTTCAGTTTTTGTCCATTGAGTATGATGTTGGCTGTGGGTTTGTCATATATGGCCTTTATTATGTTGAGGTACTTTCCTTTTATACCTATTTTATTGAGGGTTTTTATCATAAATAGATGTTGGATCTTGTCTAATGCTGTCTCTGCATCTATTGAGAAGATCATGTGGTTTTTGTTTCTCATTTTGTTAATGTGGTGAATCACATTGATTGACTTGCGGATGTTGAACCATCCCTGCGTCCCTGGTATAAATCCCACTTGATCATGTTGTATAATCTTTCTGATGTATTGCTGTATTCGGTTTGCCGAAATTTTGTTGAGGATTTTTGCATCTATGTTCATCAGTGATATTGACCTGTAGTTTTCCTTCTTTGTGTTGTCCTTGTCAGGTTTGGGGATCAGGGTGATGTTGGCTTCATAGAATGTATTAGGGAGTGCTCCATCTTCCTCTATTTTCTGGAATAGTTTGAGAAGGATAGGTATTAAATCTTCTTTGAATGTTTGGTAGAATTCTCCAGAGAAGCCGTCTGGTCCTGGACTCTTATTTTTGGGGAGGTTTTTGATTACTGTTTCTATTTCTTTACTTGTGATTGGTCTATTCAGATTCTCTATTTCTTCCTGATTCGGTTTGGGTAGGTTGTATGAGTCGAGGAATTTATCCATTTCTTCTAGGTTGTTCAATTTGTTAGCATATAGTTTTTCATAGTATTCTCTTATGATCCTTTGTATTTCTTCAGTGTCTGCTGTGATTTCTCCTCTCTCATTTCTAATTTTATTTATTTGAGACTTCTCTCTTTTTTTTTTAGTGAGTCTGGCTAAGGGTTTGTCGATTTTGTTAATTTTTTTGAAGAACAAACTCTTTGTTTCATTGATCCTTTCTACTGTCTTTTTTGTTTCAATATCATTTATTTCTGCTCTAATTTTTATTATTTCCCTCCTTCTACTGACTTTGGGCTTTGTTTGTTCTTCTTTTTCTAATTCCGTTAGTTGTCATTTGAGGTTGTTTATGTAAGATTTTTCTTGCTTATTGAGGTGAGCCTGTATTGCAATGAATTTCCCTCTTAGGACTGCCTTTGCTGAGTCCCAAACCATTTGGTATGGTGTGTTTTCATTTTCATTTGTCTCCAGATAATGTTTGATTTCCTCAATAATCCATTGTTCGTTCAGTAGCATGTTGTTTAGTCTCCACATTTTTGGCCCTCTCCCAGCTTTATTCTTGTAGTTGATTTCTAGTTTCATAGTATTATGATCAGAAAAGATGCTTGGTATTATTGCAACCCTCTTGAACTTATTGATGCTTGCTTTGTTTCCCAAGATATGGTCTATTCTTAAGAATGTTCCATGCACGCTTGAGAAGAATGTGTAACCTGCTGTTTTTGGATGAAGTGTCCTATGTATATCTATTAGGTCCATCTGATCTAATTTTTCATTTAATTCTATAATTTCCTTGTTGATTTTCTGTCTGGATGATGTGTCCATTGGTGTAATGGGGTGTTGAGGTCCCCTACTATTATTGTATTGCTGTTGATGTCTCCTTTTAGTTTTGTTAATAGTTTCTTTATGAATTTTGGTGCTCCTGTGTTAGGTGCGTGTATATTTATAAGTATTATGTCATCTTGGTGGAGCGTCCCTTTTATCATTATATACTGCCCCTCTTTGTCTTTCTTTATCTGTTTTGCTTTGAAGTCTACTTTGTCTGATATAAGTATGGCAACACCTGCTTTCTTTTGTTCATTATTAGCTTGGAGTATTGTCTTCCATCCCTTCACTTTGAGTCTGTGTTTGTCTTTGGGGCTGAGGTGTGTTTCCTGGAGGCAGCATATTGTCGGATCTTGTTCTTTGATCCATCCTGCCACTCTGCGCCTTTTGATTGAAGAGTTCAATTCATTCACGTTTAGAGTGATTATTGAAACGTGGGGGCCTACTGTTGTCATTTTACCACTTGTTTTCCAGTTCTTTTGCATTTTGTCCTGATGGAGAGCTGTTACTTTGTGTTAATGTCCTTCTGTTTATCTCCTTTGTTGTGGATTTTGTAACCCCTTTCCTTTTTTTGATTTTTCAGGAATGAGTTTCTTCCTGAGCAATGCTTGAAGAGGAGGTTTTGTGGTGATGAACTCCCTTAGCTTTTATTTATCTGGGAAAATTTTTATTTCTCCATTGTATTTGAAGGATATTTTTGCTGGGTAGAGTATTCTTGGCTGCAGGTTTTTTGTCCTTCAGAGTTTTGAATATTTCATTCCAATCTCTTCTAGCCTGTAAGGTCTCTCCTGAGAAATCTGCTGATAGCCTTATGGGGTTTCCTTTCTAAGTTATTTTCTTCTGCCTGACTGCCCTTAGTATTTTCTCTTTGTCATTGACTTTTGCTACTTTCACTACTATATGCCTTGGAGTTGGTCTTCTTGCATTAATAAAGTTTGGAGATCTATTGGCTTCTGTCACATGAAGTTCCATCTCTCTTCCCAAGTTTGGAAAGTTCTCAGCTATTATTTCTTTGCACAGGCCTTCTGCCCCCTTCTCCTTCTCTTCTCCCTCTGGTTTACCTATAATCCTTATGTTGCATCTCCTAATTGAGTCAGATAATTCTCAGAGAGTTTCTTCATTTCTTTTTAGTCTTAGTTCTCTCTCCTCCTCTGTCTGCAGCATTTCTATATTCCTATCCTCCAAATTGCTAATTCTGTCCTCCATATTATTGACCCTACTGTTCAGAGAGGGTCTTAATCTCCTCCATTGTGTTCTTCATCTCCAGTATTTCTAATTGGTTCTTCTTTATAGTGTCAAGCTCTTTTGTGACATAGCTCCTGAACTCATTGAGTTGTCTATCTGAATTCTTTTTTAACTCGTTGAGTTTTTTAATAATGGCTGTTTTGAAATCATCGTCATTTAGGTTATAGATTTCATTGTCTTTGGGATTGTTTTCTGGGTGCTTATCATTTTCCTTCTGTTCTGGATATTTAATATATTTTTTCATACTGCTCAATGGCGTGGATTTGTGCCTCAGTGTAGAGATAGAGTTTAGTCACTGCTTCCACATGTTGCAACTGGTGTGTGTGTGGGGGGGCAGCTGTTTAGACTGCACCAACAAGGAACCCTGTCAGCTGTTACTGACTGGACCTGGACCCCTCCCCATAGTCACAGTGGTCCTGTGGTGTCCCTTGTCGGTTGTGGGGGCAATTGCAAGGGGGCCTCAGGCTGCTGCTGCCTACTGTTGCAGCCCACTTAGACGCACTCCCTCCTTGTGGTCTGCAGCGGTGTTGTGGGCTTTCCCAGCAGCCGGGAGCAGGATCACCTGTAATTGCAGCTTTGTCCCTGACAGAGCCTACAAGATCACACTTGTCCACTGTAGGTCCCAGCAGAGCTATGGGTATCTTCTGCAGTCTGTCGTTAGCTCACCTAGCTGTGCTACTTTTGCCCCAGGGCCTTCTCGCCTTGCAATTGCCAGTCAGGACCTCTCCACTAGTGCTGTGCAGAGGCTTTCGCTGAGGCTGCTGTAGGAACCTGGAGTTCCCCCCTAGGCTACGTAGCTGTTTCACCAGAGCTCCACTCTGCCCCACTCCACTCTCACAGGATCTCTGGGAGCCCCTTGCCTCGTCTGGGACATGGCCAGAGTCCGTGGGCCTGGCAGTGGCTGGTAAGCTGCTGCTTTGTGGGGAATTCTGCTCTGGGGAGCTTCCTGGTGTTCCAAATGCTGGGTGGGGCCTCCCTGCCAATGGCGAGCAGAGGCCCTCTCTGCTGGGAGGGTGCGGGATGCTGGAGTGTCACCCCGGGCTGCAGAGCCGGGTGCTGGAGCTCCACCCAGTCCCCAAGCACGTCCACGGGAAGTCCGGGAACCCCCTGCACTGACCCATGCAGGGCGGGAAACCATGGGCCCAGCCGCAGCTGGCGGTCTGGTGCCATGCTGGGGAATCACAGGGAGCTTCCCTTTGTCCTGATTTCCGGGCGAGGCCTCCCTGCTAATGGGGAGCAGAGGCTTTCTCTGCGGGGGGGGGGGGGTGGGGGGAGGGGGGCAGGGGGGTTGCGGGACTGTGGAGCTTCCCCCTGGGCTGCAGAACTGGGCGAGGAGCTCCACCCAGTCCCCAGGCACGTCCACAGGAAGACTGGGCACCCCCTGCACCGACTCGTGCGCCAGAGACTGTGGGCCCAGCAGCAGCTGGCGGTCTGGTGCTGTGCCGGGAAATTCGCTCACTGGGAGCTTTCTTTTGCTCTAGTTTATGGGAGGGGCTTCCCTGCTAATGGCGAGCAGAGGCCTTCCCTGCCAGTGGGTGCGGGGCCCTGGGGATTCCCCCTGGGCTTAGGTGTAATCGAGGGGGGCTTGGGTAGGGCTGTTGTCACCTGTTTCCACTGTTGCTCCGCTGGTGAGTGCACACTCCTGCCCTTGGTGTGTGGCAATGCTATGGGGGAGTCCGCTGGAAGAGAGCCTCTTGCAGGAACTAGGCTGTCCGGGGGTCTGGGGTCGGGGGCTGGAGAGTTTTCACCTATTTCCACCTCCTCCTGGGGGGAAGTCCGTCCGCCTTCCGATGTACAGTAGCACGAGTCTCTTAAGCGCCTTGAGATGCTATCTGGATATCCTTTGTTAATTGATGAATGTCCAATTAGTTGTAGATTCGACTGGGGAGAGACAAAGCAAACCACTCACTCTGCCATCTTGGTCCCACCCCCTCCAAGAATGTTACAATTTTTTATTAAATAACCATTCTTTCTTAGCATTACTATTTTTACTCTTTTCCTAAACACAAAAAATGCCTCTTTTAGGAAATCAGATTAATGGAAGAGGAAAAATAAAACAAAGCAGCATGAAAGGGTTGGGGGGGTTGGAGAAGTACTAGGGTAACTTGTCACAAGAAAGTGGTGAACAAGGAAAAAATATTTGTATAGTTTATTACATGTTACAATGCCCCATATCTTGTAATAGTACTCTAATATTATTATATCTCTATTGTAGATTAGAACATTGACATTAGAAAGATGTTTGTCCAAATTTGTTTAGCTACTATATTTTGAAGTCAAGGCTCAATGCCAGGGCTTTTAAATTCCAAATCCAGTACACTTATAGCAGATTAGGATGTAAACTTGAACCAAATAAAACAGAAAAAATAAAACCAAAACACTTTAGCAAAATAATATTCACCTTTTAAAAAAATTTGTTTTTAGAATATAATATGAATGAAAATTATGTTTAAAATGTATAGCACCATAAGCTATGATAGAGTAACAAGAATCAAACTTAACTTCTCATTATAATCAACTAGAAAATTCAGGAAATATATCAAAAATGCTTTCATACATTATAGCACAGACAGCTCAGGGCTATGATGCCTCAGAAAGGAAATCAAATAATGTGAGCACTAAGATCACCCCAGATTTCACTGGGAACAATTTTCCATAATGCAGGAGCAGATAGGAACATCCCAAGAGAGGCAGCAGCCTCACTGAAGCTGAAGAGACAAAGAGAGGAGTTTTAGGAGTCTGAGCCAGCTGGAAGCTATGGGAAGGCTTCTGAAAAATAAGCTCATTTGATTCTGCTGAATACTACGATGCTTATATATAGAATTAAAATACACAAAGCTGAGTAAGTGCCAACAAAGCAGTTATCTACAGATCAATTCTCAGAACTCAGACATGGTGGGAGACATTCAAGCTCTCACTAGCCAAAATGGAGAGTCACCAGTGATCACCAGGGTCATTCAGTACAGAAACATCAGACCTTAATAAGAAGAATAAATTATCCCTGAAGAGAAGGCTACACCAACCCATCCTTAGAAAAATTAAAAACAGGTTTCAAAACTGTTAAACGTATATGCAGGTAACTTAAGTGCCTGACATTCTTTAAATTAGGACAATGAGCTTAACATTCTTTAAACAAAGACCACAAAATCAGGCAATCATAAACATAAAATTACAATATCCTGTGTTTAATCAGAGATTACCCAACATGCCAAGAAGCAGGAAATGTGAACAATATCAAGTAACTATCTAAATAAAAACAGATCCTGAAATGACAGAAATGATGCAACTGGCATACAAAGATATTAAAACAACTACCATAATTGCATTTAAATATTTGAGCCATTCTTCTTTTCATACTAACCATAAAAACTCTCCCTTTAAAAAACTTAACTATACAACCCAAAAGTCCATTAACTGACGAATGCATAAACAAAATGTGATATACATATGCAGTGAATAGTAGTATCCTTCCATAAAAAGGAATGCCTTAATCCACAAATGAAAATGTATACACCGGGGCAGGCCCGGTGGCACAGTGGTTGAGTGCACACATTCTGCTTCTCGGCAGCCTGGGGTTCGCCAGTTCAGATCCCGGGTGTAGACATGGCACCACTTGGCACGCCATGCTGTGGTAGGCGTCCCACATGTAAACTGGAGGAGGATGGGCACGGATGTTGACTCAGGGCCAGTCTTCCTTAGCAGAAGGAGGAGGATTGGCAGCAGTTAGTTCAGGGCTAATCTTCCTCAAAAAATATATATATATATACACCATAAAGCATACAGCCCCTCCATTAAGAGAAATAGTTTCATTTCTGGTCCCTAGACTGAGTCTCTATGTTGTATATAATAATAAAGACTCCTTGCCCTGATGCAAGAAAGCAAATCCTTAATAATCCAACTCGGTGGTGATGTCAAGAATGGTCGAGTTGGTTTGCTCTCACCTCTTCTACTCAACATTGCACTGAGTATTCTTCTAGAGCAATGAGGCCAAAAAGAAAAAAGAAAAAAAAATACACCCAAATGGGAAAGGAGAAGTAAAACTATCTCTGTTTGTAGTTGACACAATCTTGTATATAGAAAATCCTAAGGAATCCACACAAACAACAATTAGAACTAATAAATGAGTTCAGCAAGATTACATGATGCCAAATCAGTATACAAAAATCAATTGTATTTCTGTACACCAGCAATGAATAATGCAGAAGTGAAATTAAGAACAGTTTTCATTTACAGTAGCAACAAAAAGAATAAAATACTGTAGAGGAGGAAAAGATTTTCCTCTACCCTTCTAGGTTCTTAGGCTGTCTAAGAATTAAATTGACACAAGACAGATTAACAGGAGAAAAACAAGCAAAGTTTAAAAGCACGTATACATGGGAGAGACCCAGAAAAACTGAATAGCTCATCAAAATGGCCAAAGCCAGCCCCTTAAATATCATCTTCAGCTAAAGACAAAAGAAGATATTGGGGATGAGGAGAGTCAGGGATGTCATACGGAAGGAAGGCAATTTATAGGTGGGTGGAAATGAGCAAACATTTGGAAAACACGTGTTTGGCCACATAGAAACAGAAGAACACAGAGGGAAGCCCCCAAAACAGGCTTTTCTGGATTCCTCCCTGTCTATCACGTAATTCAGGTTATGCTAAGATGATAGCTGGCTTCCTGAGACAGTTTTTTTAATCTGAATTCTTTTAGGCAGTTAATGGGGAGGTGACCAGAAAAACTTTCTGAGTCTTTTATTTCTTAAAAAAAATTAGCCTAAAATAATCCTCATCTTAAAGAGAAATATTTTGAGGTGGCAAATTTTGTTCCACTTCAGTATTTAAGAATAAATTTAATAAAAGAAATGTAAGAGTTATAGAGTGAACAATGTAAAACATTGTTGAAATAAATTAAAGATCTAAATAAGAGAAAGATTCTGTGTTTATGGGTTGGAAGGCTTAAAATTTTATTAAGATTGAAATATCCCCCAAATTGATCTGTAGGTACAATAAAATCCCTATCAAAATCCCAGTTGTCATTCTTTTTTTGCAGAAATTGACACACTTATCCTAATTTTATATAGATAGTATCGAAGGACATTATTAAGAAAATGAAAATAAAACCTCAAAATTGGAGAAAACATCTGCAAGTCATTTATCTGATAACAGACGTATACAGAATACACAAAGAACTCTTAGAACTCAAACACAAGACAACTGCATTAAAAAGTGGTGAAAGATTTGAATAGACATTTTTCTGAAAAAGATGTACAAATGGCCAATAAGCACATGAAAAATACTTAAAAACATTAGTAATTAGAGAAATATAAATCAAAACCACCATATACCACTGAACATCTAGTAGGATCGCTACAATCAAAACGTTGAAAATAACAAGTGTTGATGAGGATGTGGAGGAAATGAAAAACTCATACATTGATGGTGAGAATGTAAAATGGTGCAGTCTCAATAGAAAACAGTTTGGCAATTTCTAAAAGTTTAAACATAAAGTTACCAAATGACCCAACAATTCCACTTCTAGGTATATATGTAAAAGAACTGAAGACATGTTCACACAAAAAGTTATATATGAATGTTCACTGCAGCATTATTAATAAAAGTCAAAAAGTGGAAAGAACCCAAATGTCCATCAACTGATGACTGCAGGAACAAAATGTGATATACTCATACAGTGAAACAGTGTTCTACCACAAAAAGGAATGAAGTACAGATACATGCTACAACATGGATGAACCTTGAAAACACTAAATGAAACAGCCAGACAAAAGGCCACATATTATATTACTCCATTTACATGAAGTGCCCAGAATAGGCATGTTATGCAAATTATATCAATATAAAAATGTTATATAACAATGGTCCAGCTAGCTGCCCCAGTATTTTTCCTCTGAAGCGAGCTTCCTTGTTCACTGTTCTAAATGATCGCTTGTGAATATCTCCTACCTGGGACTAGCAGCTGCGCTTCCTGATGTGGTAAGTTATGAACCAGGGAATACTTTATGGTTAAGTGGCCGCAGACTCCTAGTTCACCTGAGTCCCAGTTTTTGTGGAAAAATTCACTTAAAACTTCAGAAATCTATAGTTCTATTTGATTTTTGAGAATTTCTTAGGCTAAAAACCAAAGCTAAGTATCTTGATCTTTTAAAGTCCTTGTGGTTTCCATCTTTGTCTAGGGTGAGTGTTACTTTTTCAAGTAGAGCACACACAATAGAAGATATTTGGGAAATATCTGGAAGAATGAATCTTCACCCAATGCCCTGATCCCTTCCTTGGACTCAATCTTTCCCTCACTTCACTCATTGCCTCCTTTTCTTTGCTCAAACCAACTTTTTTTGGTGACAGATAATCTGTTTCTTCAGTCCTAATGGATGTAAGAATTTCCAGCTGCAGGCAGGGATATCTCTTAGATGGCTTCTATCTTTCCTCTCTCCTTTCAAGGAAGCTGACTTGGATTTCATCACTTCCATTACTTAGGGGGTTGTAGTGAAGTCCTGCAGATATAAGCAACACACAAAACGTCTTGATCTTTCCTTTTAAGGTACGTAAGACTCCACCTAAGTAAACCTACAGTCAGATACCTCCAAAAATGTTGCTTTGCTACAACAGAACACAAATTGGTGGCTGGAATAATGAAATACTGACTATCCTGTACTCCTACTAAATTTAGGATATTTAAATTTAAGACCTGTAACATGTAACTTCATACTTTTTGATTAATTAATGCACAGTAATAAGCAATGAAGATCCCCAGACTTCTGTCTACTTTTCCTCTGGTATAAGGTGAAGGGGAGGAAAAACTTTCCCTTCTTCCTTTCTAGGTTCTTTGGCTGATCTAATAAATAAGTTGATATAAGACAGATTAACATGAAAAAAGCATATTTTGTACATATGGGAGCCCCATAAAAATATGAGACCCAAATGGCAGGCAGATAATTGAGGCTTGTATGACATCCTGAGCTAAGGAAAGGGGTAGAGGTCTGGGGATACAAAGGGAAGGAAGGCCATTCACAGGAAGGCAGAGATGTTTGGAAAAGAAAGATCACCCTGTTTGCAGGTAAGTTTCTTAGGTAAAAGGGTATCTCTGGTCATAGCTCTCTTCCAGGCACAGGTCCCCTTCCAATGTAAGTTTAGGCAGTTGAATGGGAAGGAAAGAGCTATTCCTGAATCTGTTGAATATTGATTTCCTTTAACTCAGAATAATTCTTATGCCAAAGAGACATATTTTGGGGTGGCAAAATCTGCTACCCTTCAAAGGTGAAGTGTTATTTCCACAGACACTCCCTCAGTTGTTTTATTTCTATAGACTGAATTTCCAAGATACATTCTCTAGGGCATAAAGACAAATGGGAACCCATGGATCAAAACCAATCCATGGATGCATTTCATTCAGTTCACATTAAGTTGTAGACTCTCTTTTGAAAAAGAAATCAGAACCAACGTATGAGAGTCATGTTTTTTCCTCAGTTTTGGCCTCTAATACTAAGGAGTTTTTCTGGTTTGGGAAAGATAATAGACTTACTTTGTTATCATTGTTGTTTTGATGTGTATGAACCCTGGTCTCTTATTCATCAGTGCTGCTGCTATTTCTCCTTCTATTGTAGCTGCCTGCCTTCTTCTCTTTATTGCTTTCTGTCTTCACTCTAAACTCACATATGGTAGCTTGACTTTGGCTACATATAGAATCATATATAGGGGAGATTTTAAAAATTCTGATATGCAAGCCACAACCCAGATAAATGAAAATCAAAAATTCTTATGCAAAGTTCTGACATCAGGGTTTCTTTTTTTTAAATTTTGCAACAGATTTCAATGTGGAGTCAAGGTTGAAAATCACCAGCCTAGAATATTTAGCCGTGTTATGGATTACTGAAAAATGCAAAAGATATATCCTTTCCATATAAAATTAAACCTTTTCATGCAAACATACAAGCATACACTTTTTAAAAATATATATATTATATTTTGTCGACCTTAGAAATCTATATGCACACACACGGATACAAATATATCATAGGACAAATAATTCTTTCCTTGTTCCCATGTTCCAGCCAACCAGCAAAACTAAAATTTCTTTCCCCTCAGAAGTACCCAGAGAAAACATGCACATTTTTCTACCTCTCACTGTTACCATCACAATTGTTCTCTATGTTTTCCTTCCTGACTATATGACATAATCTTTCTCTCAGCATGTTCTCAGTCACATGTTCATTTAAGTTGAAAAAGATTCCTCCAATTCAAATGAACAGTTACATGCCAATCACTCACACAGAAACTTTGGAAAGTGACAGAAGGCGGGATAAAAAGGAGAGATATTAAGCCTGAGTTTCTGCAAAGGTAGAGGGTCTCCAAAAGAAAGAAGCAACAAGTGGAAGGAATGGTAAAGTTGGATCACTTTTGATTATTTTGAGTTTGAGGTACTGAAAGACAGTTGGAAATGAAGACTTGTTCTCCGGGAAATAGGCCAGGATTGAGGATTTGGTTTGGAATCTATGCACAGAGAGGTGATTAATAAAATTATTATAAAAGTTAGGGCAATGGTAAAGCATATTTCAAGTGCGTAATTACTCAATTAATTAGAAGTAGTATTTATCAATAATGATAACTAAACACCACATATTTAAATCACTAATGCTTAATTAAACTCAACACTCAAAGAAGTTATAGTCCAGGAAAGTTGTATCACCAAATTTGAGAATATCATTATAAGCATATAAAACATAAAATACATTGGGGCAGTCCCAATGGCATAGTGTTTGTTTGTGCACTCTGCTTTGGTGGCCCGGGTTTCACTGGTTCAGATCCCAGGCACAGACCTATGCACTGCTTATGAAGCCATGCTATGGCAGGTGTCCCACATACAAAATAGAGGAAGATAGGCACAGATGTTAGCTCAGGGCTAATATTCCTCAAAAAAAAAAAAAAACCCCACATAAAATACAACAGCCTAACTAAATATTTGTTACTCTTTCACATCTGTACTTGTTACCTGCCCACCACAAGATATGCCAATAGTCAAATGGCAAGGTGGTAGGAGAGAAAGGACTTTATTACAGCTTGCTAGCAAGGGGGAAGATGGCTGACTAATGTCAGAAAGAACCATCTTGCAATACAAAGACTAACAGCCAGTTATATAGGGGGACTGGTCTGTGGGTCGATAAGGCATTTGGTTTCCAGGTAGGGGCATCCATCTGATCTCTGGTTGGAGGCAGACATCTGATCTAGTTCCTGATAGCCTTTTCTTTTACTGGATATGCATCAGAGACTGTAGCAATGCCCTATACCCTGATCTTTCAGTTGTCATCAATGATGGCTATCAGCGTAGACTCTCCACCCAGGGGTCATCACATTCTTAAGGAACTCAAAAGAACAAAGTTATCAATTTATGGCAGCTGGGAGGGATGATAAAATCTATAGAGTGTGTCTGGGTTAGTTAATCAGAAGTTATTCAAAGTTACAAAATGGCTTCTTTTCTACAATATGGCTTCCCTTATGTCAACCTTGTGTTGAGCCGTTATCATACTGATGAATATTTGATGAGTCTAGACTTCTTAACTGAACAGCTTTATTTTGTTTCCAGACATATTATGGATTATTTAATAACATGCTTTTTAAGACACCACTATTTCTAACATTCCATTATTTAATACATCTACAAGTTGATTTTATATAAAATAATCTTTTTGGCTAAATGAGCCCTACCTGCAAGTATTATGACATTCAATTAAAAGTCAAATCTTAATAAACTTACAGATCATTAAATAAGGCATACCTTTGGTTACCTGGGGGCAGAGAGAGGAGGCAGGGATCATTAGTTTGTAAATCCCAAGGATTTATTACATAACATAATATATTCTCCATATGATAGTACTTTTCTTTTAGTTTTATATGTCTAGATCATCAATCATATTTTTCACATGAATAGAAGTCTACTTTTTAGTAAAAAATGATTGTTTTCATTCTAGAAAATGTTAGAACCCAGTAATAGAATTCAGTGTAGCATTAACTGATTTGTTAATCCAACACATAATTATTAAGTATCTATTATGTTTCAGGCATAGATTGAGTGATGGAAATGACAAGAATAATAAAATGTGATTCTTACTCTCAAAATCTAGAAAGCATTATTACATTATGGCATGGGCTCTGGACTCAGTTTGACATGAGTTCAAATCTTCACTCTCAAAATGTACAGGCTATGTGACCATCTGCATATAACCTCTCAAAGTCAATTTTTCAAGTATAAAATGCAGAACACTATATGAAGTGTTGCAACAGCCCAGAAAAGAGGAAGTTCATGGTGGTGTTGAGAGACAGAAGTCAGTGTGCAAGACCCATCCAGGGTCAGAAGTCTTGTGGGGCTAGCCGTTATACTGAGAGACCCCTAAAGGCCAGAAAGCCAAGATCTATTTTTCAGTTTTTTGATTAATGTATGTTAAATTATTTAGATTTTGTGAGGGAAGGATAACTGAAGTATAGATAATTCTATATAATGCATTTTGGTGGATGTTGAGGAAATCAACTTTTTCATATGCAGAAGTCCAGTTAATCTACTGATTATAAACTAGTGTCTTCTGAAATTTTTCATATCTAAAATTTCTGAGCTCTGACTCTTGAGAGGGTTTCACAGATAGCTGGGCTCTCTCCTCAGTTATTTCCCTCTGCATATTCTAGGATTCACTTGCTTTGTTTCATCAATTATCATATCTCTATCTACCCTCTATCTTTCAGGAATTTGTTAAATTTTTTCATCATTTGTCTGAACCCACTCTTTTTTTCTTATTGTCTTAGACTTTCAGCTTTTATCCCTTTAATATAATTTTAGTGGGGTTTTAGAAGAAACAGGACATAGAAATCTATGCTAAATATATTGCGTTCAAGACTCAAAGAAATTTCTGCGAATCTTATTTAAAAATTAGATTTATTTTCTTTTATGACCCAACGTTGAATTATTTTGACATGTGTTATTTATGCCTCTTAAATATAATTTTTCAGTTTGGAAGTCCTCTGTATGACCCATGCTTCCTGTTAACTTGATGTTAGTATTATAAAGTGGGCAAGAGAAGAAACAGCTTTAAGGAAATCTTTTAAAATACTACTAGGCAAATACTATGCATTTCAAGATGAGGATTCTATCAATTCTTTGTATCACATCCATAAAAAAATCTTTCTTTTTCCTTGTGCCCCCTTCCAAATTGCTATTCCACTTTGGAGAAAAATGCTAGGTGGTCACAGATTGTCTCCCAGAGAATATATGTCTGAACTAAAAGGGGAAGTGGTTTACAGAAGAGAGCGGTGACAGATCGTCTGTGGCATTACTAAAAGTTAAAATTATTCCAAATATAAGCAGAAAACTAACTGAAGAGCAAGATACTGCTGTATGAACAACAGTTTTCTTCCATATCATGCAAGTGTTCAAAAGTCTATTACCTAGATTGGTAAGACTGAACACATCGCTTTTGTCTTTTATTCATAGAGGAAATCCACCAAACTTGGGAGGGTCGAAGGAAGTTGTCCTTCTCAGTTTACCTAAGCTACAGGAAGTTTATTTGCAGAAATACAGGACTCCCTTTAGCAGAACATCATTTGTGGTCTTCTCTCTCTTTCTAATATATGCAATGGCTGGAGAGATAGTCTATGCTGACATCAAAACTGTTAGAGCTTCCCCTTTGGAACATTCATCTCCACTGCAGAGATCTGGTAAGTGGATTTAGGACTACTTTTAAAATTAATATTTGACTTTTAGTCTCTTTTATTTCTGCCCTGTCTAAATTTGTATGAGGAAATAGAAGATTGGATTCAAAGCAAAATTTATTGAATGCAAGAATAATTGTGAGTGTTTTTAATGAAACAGAATGTTTATAAACTTAATTGTAACTTTCGTCTTAATATGCAGGACTTTGCTTTTGGTTTTCGTGGCCTCTGCCTCCTTTATATTTCTTGTGGTCAACATTTATACTTACACGGTGATATCTATACTCATGATCCCTTTTGCTCTACAGCTTTACTCACCCACAATCAAATCCATCCTTTTAATGTTATATGATAAATCCATTTACACTGAGGAAAATATCTCAGGCAATTATGCACCCTATTTTTTATACTTTTGGAATTTGCGTATTGATAGGAGAAAAATATTAAGCTAAACTAAGGAGAAATGAAATGTTAGTATTTTACTTCATGATGTTTAGAATTAGTGGCTTTCTGATTAATGGAATATTTTTAGGTTTGAAGAGATAGACATACAGCTAAAGATACATTGTATCTTAATCACAAACCACCTCAAAAGTGATAGATTTTCAAATTCAGTGTATTTTCTATTCTCTGAAGCGTTAGTGAAACTTCCATGTTGCATTTCCATTCTCTTTTTTATATTATAAAATTTATATAAAATGCTTAAATAGTTTAAAGTCTCATATTGCACTTGCCCTTGTGGAAAGAATCTGATGTTTTGCTTTTCTATATTCCCAAAGAATATATTTCTTCCTTTATATTTTTAAGTTTGCATTTATCAAGTAAATCTGATGTGCGGTTTTCTCTGGCTGCAAGAGCATGTTATTTCCTATTTTTAAACACTGCTTCTCTAACTTATCTAATAGAGTAGTATTTGCTTTCTTTTCTCCCTAGACTGGGAACTTTCGTTTTATATGAGATTATGGAACTGAATTTGAAAAATAACATGCACTAGAACTGCATTCCTATTCCTCCATTCCCAAAAAATATCACACAATTTGTCCATTTTCCAACTCAGTTCAAGCAACAAAACCTGCATTTTTGATTGTGCATTCCAAGGTTTGATTTTCTTTCTGTTTATGGAAAACACATTATTCTCTTACTGGTTTAGCAATTTGGGGACAACATCGTTAATACTATCTAGTCCAATCTTCTAACATTAAAAATGAGGAAACACAAATACATAAAAATTAAATTATCTACCTATAATCATGCATACGACGAGAAGTCAAAAATCTTATCACTCTTTCACTGCATGTCTCCATTGCTGGATAAATGCAACTTTTGTTCTCATGCGTCATATTATTGTAGAGGGAAAGAGCTATTTGATACTTTGGATTGTCATGTCCTACAGAGACCTACACAATTGTCCCTGGCAATCCTCTTATAACTTTCCAGGGTTCACTGATTTTGCTCCAGCTGTTGGCTTTCTCTTTGCTCCTGAAAATTACCATATTCTTTACCATTTCAGAGCCTCATATGTGCTGAAACCCTCTCCCTAATCTCTTAATTTTGTATTCCCAGCACTCACACAGTACTAAGTACATAGCAGGCAATCAGTAGATGCTTGCTAAGTGGATGAATAAATAAATTGATTTCATTAGATATTCAATAAATAGTATAGGTTCATTGGTTCTCCAAGACATAAAACAAAACAGGCTGTCACCATGAAATTGAGCAGAATATCAGTGAGAAAGCATGATTCCACTGAGAATATCCAACGCTAAGATTCAGAAATTCATGCTTTTCTTAAATCTTACTTCAGAGGCCTAAAAGAATGACCTAGGATCGCTTATATCAGTACTTTCATGAGATCTGAAGTTTTATTCTGTAAGTTTTTAGGTCTGTAATTGCAGTTTTTCATATCAGAAACATGTGTAAGGATATCATCACATTCTTCTTGTGATTGCCTTGACTGGCACAATTTGCATTGTTTTACTTGATAAATGAAAATCTCTGGACTTCTTTTAATACTTTGAGAATTAATAAATTCTCACTAAAGATATTTTACTTAGTAGCAATAATAATTTGAACACACAACAAAACACTCTATAATACTATTCCACTAAATAAACATTTGGGTTAATCAGTCTTGACACTTGATTTTGTGATTGGTTGTTTCAACATCAGTTATTTCAGTACTTTCTCAGTATATTATATGCATGTGTGTATATATCATATATCTAGTGGAATTGATAGACTGCAATTATTTTGGATTAAAGACTGTTGGTTTTAACTATCAGCCCAAAGCTAAAAATACCAGTTTCCTTTTTATGATTTATTTCTCTTTTGAGAACTCCAAAAGAAAAAGATAGTGTGGATAATGAACACAGCACTGATTTGTAGTCAAGAGACCTGAGGCCTGACCTCAGCTCTCTTATCAAGTAGCTGCATGACTGTGGACTTGAGTATCCCCATTTTAACTGTGGTTGTTGGACAAGACAATTCTTAAAATTATTTTTATTTTAAAATGCTTTATTTTATGAAATTACAATTATGTATCACAGAAAATATGTGCATTATATAAGGGAAGGGACATAAAAGAATGGGTCAATCCAAATAAGTTGGTGTTGTCAATAAGCTTATCAGAGAATCTTGAGGGTTTCACAGTCTAATATATAAACTTAGGGAACGCGTATTATGAACCTGCAAGGAAAAATTCATATCCATTCACAGTTTTATATGTTCCCCTTTTCACAACCAAATATCATGTGTGTGTGTGTGTGAATGGACGCTGGATCTACATATTTCAATGGAAAGTAACTCAGGAGCATGATAACTGAGAAAGTTTATTCTGCACCCCCGCTACCTCTCACTATCTAAGAAATTACGTACTGGGCTTACTAGTGAAATGTATCCAATTTTATAGATTCTCACCATCGTGGAATTTTCTTGAAAGTTGGATGTGCAATGATTATCATTCTCCTTGTGATAGCAATTGTGCTGAGCATTTTCAGTAAGTAATTATCAATACTATTCATTATCCCAAAGTATTATTCTCTCATGACGTATTGTAATTGTGTTGCTTTTCAGATGGGATTTCTTAAACAATACAACATAACTTCATAAAAAGTGTGAAATCTGATACACAATTAAATTAAGAGGTTTTTCCATAGAACTTTGGTGTGTGATATAATATATATTATGGATTCATTTCATTTAATAAAGCAAAGATGTCAAGATTAGATTTATATTTTACAATCAAGATCACACAATGCATTTCCCAGTGCAGTTTGATAGTGGGCTATACACAAGCTTCTCTGAAAGTGTATTCAGATGAAAACAAACTAACTTTGAAGCATATTTCCGTGTAAGCTTATTCATATTAGCTATTCCTGGGCATTACCCATCTTGTATCCATAGGTGGTAAGTTTGTCTAAAATAAATTAATTCAATCAAGCATTTAAAAACTATAGTCATGTGTTGTGGACATAGCTAAACATAGCTCAATTGTTCATATGGAAATTATCTTAATATATTATTGAATAAAATCTTGGAGAAAAGTTCTTCATGGCAAAGGTAATATACAGATGTTATTCTAAGGAATTCAGGCTTCTAGATTAAACCAAGCCCTAGAACAGGTCAATGCAGTATTTGCCTATGTCAGTGAACTCTTGTAAATAATTTTAGAAATTAGAAGTAAATAGGCAGAGTCACAGAATTCTAGAACTGGAAGGGGCTCTAGAAATTAGCAAAGTCAAACCTCTAGTTGAGATAAACAATCTGAAGCCCAAAGGGATAAATGGTTTGACTTGTCTAATGTAACTAGTCAATGGCCTAATTGGGGCTATAAAATTGAGGGGAAAATGCAAAAATAGTTAGCAGCAAACACCTCTGCTGTATTTCTTTTTGTTATATTAAGGTAATAGATTTGTTTGTTACTAAAATAGTAGTTCTAGTAAAATATTTGTTACTACAATACATTTGTTACTGAAATAGATTTTAAAGGTTTAATTGCCTAATACACACTATTATGAGATTATAAATTACCAAAGATAATTTCAGTTAAATGGCCATCAGAAAGACAGCCATCTTCTTCAATATAGAAAAAGGACTCTCCGCTCATACTCCTCTTCCATATGCAGCATTTACATGCAGAACCTCAAAAGGAACAGAATCATGAACCAAAACCAAAACATAAAACCCTTTCCAAGAATCAGGTGACACCTGATATAATGAACAGGAACTCACTAAACACAAGCTAACCGAATGAGGTTTATATCTAGAGCTGGTTATTTTGCGTTTATTAAAATAAATACAAAAGCTCCAAGGAAGAAAATCAAGTGGGTATCCCTCCAGTCCCAGGCCATAGTTTTCCAATTTCCCCTAAAGATAACATTAATAAGATTAATAAGACTGCAAAGGAAAGTCCAGATCTTGGCAAAAATGTTTTTCCTGTTAAATTTTTAGTCATTTAACTTACTATGGAATTTCCACATTATTGAACTTCATAGAGTCACTAGAACCCAATGGCTTTGCCCTTTCTATTTAATTAGGAAAATCTATTTCTTCTTTCATTAGTTATCCAGCTCAAATCTGCAAGACATACTAAAGTGGATAATGAATCAAAAGAGAAATACTGTACTGGGAAAAATAAATCTGGAACAATCACGTCAATAGGTAACATTATTTTAAATTGTCTAACTCCTGAGTAACCAAGCCAAGACAGTAGCATTGGTTTCACTTGAATATATCTGAATAGAGGAGAAATTCCTCTATTCCTGCAGAGAGATGGTTTAGAACACTGTTCTTCATGGATTCATTACAGTCCATGACAAAAATATTGGAGGATCCAAGGTAAAAGAAAAATGAACTTACATAATGAGTTTTAAATGAATTTAAAGGCATTTTGTTGAAATAATTGCATTTGCTTCTTTTTTTATTTTTACAGGGTCGTCTGCAGGTGCAGAATGTGGTCAAAATATTCCTATTATTAAAATTCAGGATCATACTAGGTAGTTTTTTGGTCAACTTTTTAATGTTATTGCATGCAAAAAATTTGTAAATGGTACTCTTACACTAGTTTTTCTCTTGCTCTCTTATATGAATGTATTTGCCTACTTTTAAAAGTCAAAAAAAACTCAATTATTTGACCTTTCTGTTTTATTTTTTCCCCAGCTTTCTTCATAATTTTTAAATTTACGTTATATTTCTATATTGAAAACTATATACCCTTCTTCTTTTGAACATATAGATATAATTCTATTGAAGAGACTTACCAGTTCATGTTATAAAGGACATTCAAATTTTGGGAATCTATTAAAACTTTAAATTAGACTTTGATGTTTCCAAGCCCACTCGACCACATTCTAAAAACTATCTGATACAACATACATTAATTCTTTTTTTACCTAGTGTGACTATGAGGTCAAACTTTGTGGGACATTATTCCTAAAGAAAAAGCACTTTATTGTACTTCTTATACCTCAGATGCAGGTGGTAACAGTGGTATTAAATAAAGCTCTAGTCTTAAATTTTGTCAAAGCTATTTTCTAATCCTCATCCCTCTGTTACAGATGTATGTCACCTCTCCTAGAATCCTAGTTCCGATTAATCAGGAAAGGATGCCAACTCTAAATTTGTTTGATCTTAATAAAATAATAAAATAGACTTAAAATATGTAAAGTAAAATTTAATAGATCTATTCAGCCATAATTTCTAATTCTTTGTCTACCTTCTATTTTTTTTTCTAGGACTTCGGTTGGATGTGCAATAGGCCCTTGCTTTTTATCCTCTATTTCACTTAACCTCTCATTTTGCCCTCATTGTTGTCCTCAGTCTTGTGCTGAATTCTTAGCAATGTTTTCAGATACAGCTTGCTGTTCACAAATTCTCTATTTTCCTCTTTCTAAGCTGCTGGCTCATTTACTAAATCTAGTTTCATGGATTATAGTTTTCAATCCTAAGGACTTATTTTCAAACCTACCTGTTAGCTTTTGATAGTCTCCTGCTATATAATCATTTTTTAATTATTTTCTTATTTCTTAAAATAATTTAAACATTATTATTTATGATATATGTGATTATTTAAATATCTAACATCCTTAGTGATCAAATCTACTCTTGTGTTTCCTGCTGATATGTTGGCTTGTTTTTTAAAGTTTTTGATTTTTTAAAAAAATTTGATTGATCTCAGTCAATGGGATTTTTAAGACAAAAATTAAAGATGCTTTCTTGAAAAGATTATGTGCATTTTTATCTGCAAGGAGACAGTGGGGAGCTAATGATTTGGATGACTTGAGGTACTTTTGAAGACCATGGACCGATGAAAGAGTTTCACAAACTCACTCCATCTGTGAATCCAAGGCTTGGTCTTAGGACTCTAGCACAGATATAAATTATCAGCCTTGAAGGCAACCTTGCCTTTTGAACTAGGTTACCCAATCACTTCCTCATTCCACTTCTACCTAAGAGCTTGCCTTTAGCAATTTCCCCTTGTTTCTTACAAGCTAAGCAATATTTTTCATCTAATTCTTTTAGATTCTAATTATCTTGTAGTGAAAGCATCTTCAAAGAATAGTTTTCCCTACAGTGTGCCCTAACATATTTGTATGCCTTAAGGTTCCTGAGCTATAAATATCCAGGTGATTAATTGGTAGACTAAATAGACTATTATTTATTTACTTTGTTTATCTCTAGAAATATATTTTTATATTCCATGACATAAAGATGGCTGGAAAGCACTTCTTCAAAGTACCTAGTCAAACTGTCAGAGATATAGAAGTGAAAATATAGTAGTTTTTATTAAATATGCCCTAAAACTTTCCAGTTGCATTGTTGCTGTGTCTTTAGCAAAAATTATAGCATGTACTTGGAATTATTACCTGAAAAGAGTTTGAATTAAGCACGTTACATCAATCTAAGGAAGAACTTAACCAGCTAGGCAAGAGTATGAACTTAATATTGAAAGCAAGAACAAATGTCTTTTGACAATATGTTGCTTACCTTATACGTTTATGTTTACTCAGATATTTGCCATTTTTGATGGTCTTCTTCCTTGAATATTCAAGTTTCCATTTTTAAACATTTTCCATCAGCGTGAAGAACCTCTTTTAACATTTGTTCTCATGACTATCTGCTGGTGATGGATTTTTAGTTGTGTTTTGTCTGAAAATGTCTTAAACTTGCCATGACTTTAGAAGCATATTTTCAATGGATATAGAATACTTTATTGTCAGTTATTTTTCTCCAACAATTTGAAGATATTTTCCACTATATTCTATTGTTCATGATGAGAGTGAGGGGTTTTTGAATAATTGTTTCCCTGCAAGTAACATGCAATTTTTCTATGCTTTCAAGATTTTTCTACCTTTAGTTTTAAGCAATTTAACTTTGTCTACATATGATTTTCCTCATTTTTTTTCTGCTTAGGGTGTGCAGAGCTTCTTGAAAGTATAAATTTATGAATTTAAACAATTTGGGGAAATTTTAGCCATTCTATCTTTTTTTTGCCTTATTTTCTTTCTTTTCTGGGTCTAGGTCTCCAATTTCATGTATGTTAGATTTTTTTATATTGTCCTACAAATTCTTGAGGCTCTGTACATTTTTTCCAATTGTTTTTTCTGGTTTTCATATTGTAGTATTTCAAGTTCACTAGCCAGATTTTCTATTTCTTGCTTTTAAACCTATCCAATGAAGCTTTTTATATTATATATTGTATTGTGTTTCTCATTTCTAAATTTCATTTAGTTTTTTATACTCTATTTTCTAGCTGAAGTTGCCTATTTTTACATTAATTGGAAGCATATTTTCTTTCATATCCTTGAGCATAGTTATTACAGCTACTTTAAAATACTTGTCTGATAATTCTAACGTGATTTATTTTCCTGTTGGGCTACATTTACTCTTTAAAATTTCTTACTTAAATTATACTTACTCTTTAAAGTTGGTCATATTTTCCTGGTTTTTCTTACGTCAAGTGATTAGAAACTGTGCCCTGACCATTGTGAAAGTTATGTTGAGAAGTCTATGGATTCTGATATATTTCTATAAAATAGTGTTGATTTTCCCATTTTAGCAGGCACTTGGTATAGCTGGATTCGAATTTAAATTTCTACCTTTTAGGCAGCAGCTCAAATCTCAATTCATTTTTTTATCTTTAGCTGTAATCTAGCTTTAACACACATGAGTCAGGACTTGGAAATGTTTTGTACACAGAAATTGGTGCACACCCTTTATGTTTTCTCTTTTATGAGATTCACTTTTCATTTTCAGCATCTGTGGTTGCCTCCAACTCTGTTCTCTGGTTATTCAGGCTGGTAAAACTGCAGATTATTGAAATTTTACTCTACATGACACCAACAGTGGTCTGTCTTAGGCTAAAAGTTGTAAAAATGGGAAATGTTTACCTTGTCATACCTATTTCAAAGGTCAGCCCCCACCCCCAAAGTCTGCCTGCTTTTGTTCACTCTTCAGTGGCTTCAGGTCATTGTGAGTGTGTACATATGTGTGTGTGTTTAAAGAATATTTATTTGAGGGGACAATAAATTATTGGTATGGCTAGAATGCTTATGTGTCATCATCTAAATCTAATGGCAAATATTATGAATATTTTTGGATGTCAAGATCCTTTTGTTATGGGAGAACCAATCTATCTGAGTTTTGGGGACCACATATTACACAAATTTTGCCCAAGAAAAATTACTCCAGTGTGCTATATAATGCCCAAAATATCTAGTTCATTGGTGGGCCACTAATTAAATCTCTAATTTCTATTGTTCCTTTAAAATCTGTATCTCCCTGATGCTTGGATGTTCATTGTTTTATCTTACTGTCTGGTGCATTGCCTCGCTGATAGAGAACATGATATATTTTTAAGAGAATAAATTAAATGGAGAAAGAAAAGAAGAAAGAAAGAATGAATATACACGTGGTTGCAGTTTGGTTAATCTTTTTTCCAAATCCACCCTGAGAAAAGCACGTGCTTTTGGCAAAGAAAGCTTACACAATAATTTAACACATTTTGAGATGCTTTAATCAGTATACAATATTAGGGATACCGTTTTGAGTTTCTTTTAATTACTTATTCTTTTTCTTCCCAGTTTCTTCTAACTCTCCTACTGCTCATAAATCATGCCTCTCCAAAGACTGGAAGCTACATGGGGGGAAATGTTACTGGGTTGCTGAAAATAAGAAATCTTGGGGTGGAAGTAAAAATGACTGTGCTATGAAAAATTCACATCTTATGGTGATTCAAGACTTCACTGATATGGTAAGATATACAATTTAAAGATAATAACATCTTTCACATTTGTAATGCATTCTTTGTGCTACAAATTTGAAAATTCCTTTAAAAAGATTTTTTAAAACCTTATTACTCTCAATTACATAAATATTGGTTGAATGAATCATTGAACTACATGATTATTGTAAGCTTCTTTTTGGCTAGGGTTAGGAGGAATTCATTTGGTATTCTGTACTTAAGTTCTTTTCTACAAGGAATCACCACTGCTTACCAGATTCCATTTTAAAATGTAACACATTAAATATCTTACCTCATCTCTCATGTTTATTGCAATGCTCACAAAGGCTGCAGTCAGATATCAGGGCCCCTGAAATTAAAGATGATGTTAGGAGAAAGGACACATAGATAGTCCTTCTCATTAAGATTTCATTCTTCCTTGAGGAGAACTGGTATTTCACTAACTCTGGCTTAATTTAAATTGAAGTTTTGCTACATGTTTGGATACTAAACTTCTAATTAATAAGGCTAATATAGATGTTAGTTAACTGGTACCGTCAAATAGGGTTCTCAGCATAAGTATTAGTATGTTAGAATCACAAGCTATGTGAACAGCTCAGTTACTAAAAACCCAATGACTAGCAGTGCTTTACAATCCTGGTTGAACAGCCGTCTGGGGGAATTTACAGCATGGCAGCTGTTGAAACTTCTGAGGGAAAATGAAAACCCATCAGAGTTTCACAGAAATCCACAAGAGAAACAAAAAGAGAAGTAAACTATCTTCAGTGTAACCAGCGTAACCCCAAATGTCAAACTGTAAGACTGTGTCACATGCAGTTCAAATTGGTTCAAATAGAAACCAAATCCGGGATGGATTAAGAACTGAAAAGAGACCTTTTCTCTTCTCCTAGAGGTCAATTTTAAGACAAGAAAGGGGAAGAAAGTACCAACTGAAAAGCTTTTAATAAGAATGCTTTGAAAAAAATAAATGATAAACCATTGCATGGAGACACTGCACAGTGAAAGACTTCACTAAGAACTTCACCTATTTTCTGCTCACTATCAAAGAAAAGAGTGTTGAAACACAGAAAAGATATGTCTCTAGGGCAATAAATAAACTAGATTTTGGAGAACAAAGGACTGAGACAACAATATTTTAATGGAAATTTTCTTCCTCCAGTCTAGGTTATACCTCTTTACATTATGCCTAAGTAAATGAGTGAGGTAGACATAATTGCTCCCTTTTAGGGACAAACAAGAATCTAAAAGGAATCAGCATATAATTTATGCATAAAGATTTCCATTTCCAAACCTCTCCAAAAGAGGACAAGAAAAGTCAGATAAAATATTTATTACAGAAAAATAATTACTCCAAGAAACAGAAAATAATTTTTCAGGTCTCGAATAACTAAAGATAAAATGAAAAAAAATTGTTAGTCTTTCTAGAATACCCATGTGTCATCACAGGGGAAAAAAAAAAACAAAAAACAAAATAGAAAGAAAGAAGAAGCAGGAAGAGGAGGAGAAGGGGGAAGAAGAAGAGGAGAAAAAGCAGCATTGAAAAAAAATCAAGGGAGATTTATGGCTTTCACATCATGATGAGAAGATCTCAAAGAAATGTTGTTAATACTTTTACAATGAAAAATAGCTAAGTTACCTTTAAATTGTCAAATTTTTCAAATCCCCTGGATAGTTGAGGTTGTGGAGCTAAAATCTATGGTATATCAGGCATCTGTGGGAGAAAGGAGACACCTCTTCACTGACTTACGAAAGACAATCAGACATCAGAAAGAAGAGTTCAGCCAGAATAATTGAAAAATGAGTCAAGGCTGAGCGTGGGGTGGCAGAATAGTGTGAAGCTCCTAGGGTCCGTAGAAATTGGGCAATTCTACAGTCTCTTGAAGGCTATTTTTTCTATAAACTTCACTGGCTCTCACAGAAAAGCTTGGAAAGAACCATAAGAAAGTGTCCATTGTGGTGCAAATCTGGGAGAAGAAAGCAACAGTAATGCAGAAGTGGCAAGAAATTCCACCAAGACCCTCCTCTTCTATCTGTTGTCTGTGCTACGGAGCAAAAGCTTTAATGTGTGTGTTGGAGAGAAGGTCAACAAACACTGCTGCACTTAGGGAACTGGTGAAACATCATTGCAAGTGGGAAAGAGGATCAGGAAAAAAATTATTCCTGCTGGAGGGGCAAGAATCCACACTGGGACCACAACTATGTCCAAGGTGGGAGCAGCAGAATGAGAAAGTCACACATTGAAAACACCAGGATTCAGTGCCTGCCTAAGACTGAAGCATATCAGAACAAGAAAGACCACACCATCCACTGCCTTTTACCACCAAGCTAACAAGTTTCAAACAAGAAGTCAAGAAGAATACTTCTGGGAGAGGGGCAGGAGAAGAATAAGACTGTGCAAAGAGATCCTCTCTGAGGCACAGTGCAAAGGGAAAACTTAAATGCTCAAGGAAAAGGAGATATTCCTTCGGAAAAAAAAAAACCTCACACTAAACACTAGATATTGTTCTAGTAATTTGAAACCTGTGGAGCACTGAGGAAAACCATAGCAGCAACAAATCAAAACCCAACCTAACTCTTAATGATTAACTCAAACCCCACCTTAAAGACCTGGGAGAAGGAGCTGTGTGTTCATTTCCAAGCACAAAACTATTCAGTCTCTACTCTCCTAGACAAGATGTCCAACTTTCAACAATCAAGTATGAGGTACATCAAAAGAAAAAACATGACATTCCCAAGAACAAAGAGGAATATTACATAATGATAAAGGGGTTGTATGAGTTTCCTAGGGCTGCCATGACAAAATACCACAGACTTGATGGCTTAAGCAACAGAAACTTATTTCTCACGGTTCTGAAGGCTAGAAGTCCAAGAAAAGGGGTTGGCAGGTTCAGTTTCTTATGAGGCCAATCTCCTTAGCTTGTGAATGGCCACCTTCTTGCTGTGTCCTTACAGTCTTTCCTTTGTGTGCATGCATCTGTGTCTCTCTGTGTGTCTAAATTTCCTCTTCTTATAGAGACATGAATTAGATTGGATTAAGATCCATCCTGACAGGCAGATTTTGGCTTAATCACTCTTTAAAGGCCTTGTCTCCAAATACAGTACTTGGGGTCAGGGCTTCAACATATGAATTTTGGAGAGACACATTTAGCCCATAATATCCTACCCTCTGGCCCCTGAAGTCCATAATAGGGGTCAATTATATATGTGTTTGCAACAAGGTAAATGCAGATAGAACTGAAAAGGGAAGTGGACAAATCCACAATAATAGTTTGAGATGTCAACACTCCTGTCTGAGTAAGTGATAAAACAAGTAGACTAAATAAATAAATAAATAAATAAATAAATAAATATATAGAACACCAGAACAAGACTATCAACCAATTAAACTAGTTGATCTTATAGAAAACTCTAACAACAGAAGAATACACATTCCTTTCAAGTGCACATGAAGCTTTGATGAAGACAGACCGTATTTTGGGACTTAAAAAAACTTAAAATTTTACAAATATAAATATCATACAAAGTATGTCTTAGACCATAACAAAATTAACCTGGAAATTAGGAACAGAATGATATTTGGAAAATTCCCAAATATTTGAAAATTAAACAAAAAATGTCTAAATAATGTATAGGTCAAACAGGAAGTATCAGAGAAAATTTTTAAAAACGTGAGTTGAATGAAAATAACAATATAACATTTCAAAATTCACAGCTTTCAGCTTAAGCAGAGTTTAAAGGGAAATTTATAGCATTGAATGCTTTTATTTGAAAAGAAGATAATGCAGAATCAATAATCAAAGCTTCTACTTAAAAAAAAAAAACTAGAAAAAGAGCAAACTAAACCCAAGGCAAACAGAAAGATGGAAGACTTACACAACTTAATTTCAAGTCTTACCGTAAAGCTAAATTAATTAATATGGCATAGTGTTGGCAAAAGAAAGATATATAGATCAGAAAATTGAATAGAGAGGTCAGAAATAGACCCACACAAATATAGTCACTGATTTCTTGACCATAATACAAAGATAATTCCATGGAGAAACACTAATCTCCCTCTCATTAGTATGCCTAATGAGTATTTATTTTCCAACAACAGCTATGTCATTTAGCATATGAGTCCAGCTGCATGTGACGGAAAACCGAAATTACTGTAGCTTAAACAAGATAGATGTTTACTTTAGTTATTGAATATTAGATTAAAGAAGTAACGTTAGTACACGTAAAAGCATTAGTACAATTAAAAGCAAAAACAAAGCTGCCAATTAAACTGCCACAAGCCATAGATTAGTAAATGTATTTAATTTCAAAGAATTAAAATAGGGAAAAAAATCTGTTTTAGAATATATGCAGTAGGTTATGTCACTAACTTAGTCCATACCACTATGAGATTTCTGCTCTCATCAGTAGAGTACTGTCTCTGTCTACCTATTTCTGATTGGTTTGCTACTGTGTCCACATTCTAGCCATTAGGAAAGAAGGAAATGATGAATGGAAGGATTCATTACCCTTTAAATGCTTAATTAGAATTTCAGAATCACTTCCATTCTATTCTATTAGTCAGAAGTCAGGTAAGTCACATTGTCACCTCTAGCCAAAGGGAGGCTGGGAAATGTAGCCTTTATTATGGCTAGCCATAACATACTTTGGCTCAGGAGTTACATTACTGTAGGAAAAAGAGATATTAGGAAACTGTGAACAAAGTGTGCCACATCAGCTCAGATATTGCTTTCTTTCTTTAATTTTCCCTGTATATTCTCTTGCTTCTATATATTATTTCATACTTGTATTTAATAATAATCACTAACATTTATGTAATGATCAGTTATTATGTGCCAGGCAGTGTTTAATTATATTATTTAACAACAAAACAATGACAGCTCTTTGAGATAAGTACTATCATAATCTGAGTTTTCGAGAATAACTGTACAAAGATGCGCAGTAGTAAGTTGTAGAGCTAGGACTCAAATTAAGCGGTCTGACCCCACAGCCTTAAATATCTACTAGTGTACATAATTCTACTTTGGCAGTCCTCACATTGCATTGAAGTACTTAGCCCCACCACTATGATCTATTAGAAAGCATGAAGTGTGTCCTACTCACCTGTTTATTTCCAGCTTCTAGTGCAGTGCCAACACACAGAAGGTGTTCTTGAGATGTTTTTCTTGTATCTATAAGAAACAGTCAGTTGTTTCATGAATCATGTCCTATTTCCTTTAGAGTTTCCTATGGCTGCACCTAAATATTTCAGCCATTTATTGGATTGGCTTGAGTAGTTCCCCTGGAGGGAAATCATGGACCTGGGTGGACAACAACTCTTTTGACGTCCGTCTGTAAGTTTATTGTATTTTAGCTATTTTTGTGGTTTTAATCCCATATTACATGACAAGATAGTGTTGTCTGCTGTTGTTGGGCTTTAACTGAATGAACAGGTATAAATTTCCTGAATGACTCTTAAAATCTGATAAATATTTCATAAAATGATTTACACAGAAAGTCAGGAAATAGAAGAAATCTCACTATATCCACTCAGAGATTTATGTGTAAAACAGGATTTGCCACTGTGCCTTTTTATTTTATCTTTTTACCTAAGAGGTAAGTTGGCCAGTGTAAAATCTCTTATGAGAGCACAAGACTAATGTAGAAAGCATGAACTTCTGCTCAGTTCTTACAGTGATCAATTTTTAAATGAAAAAAATTGGAGGTGATATTTTAGCATTATACATATACATCTCTAATACTCAGTATTAACTTCTCTGGAGAGAAGTATTGAGAAATAAAACTGAAAATGGGAAGAATGACTTTGCCTATTATATTGTTGTGTTATTTGAATTGTTTTAATACTTATATTTTCATTAAAAACTTAGAAAATATTTTCGGAGGTCTTCCTTAGTCTCTGGACATATGAATTTTTTCCTGGTGATGTAAAGATAACCATTTGCTTTCTTTCTATAGGTTTTCAATAAAAGAACAGCAACCACGGACCCGGAGCATGAAATGTGCCCAGGTGTCTAGTAATATGATAGCCGAACAAAATTGTGAGGCCAATAATCAATGGATTTGTCAACTGTAATCCATTCTGCAGAAAATCAGTCTCCACTTTCCTGTGAAAGACACTACATGAAGTTTGAGCCCAGATCATAGGAAAGTCCAGAGGGTTGTGTGTGTTCCAGAGGGCTGTGTGTGCCTGTGTGTGTGTTCATTTATGATTGGTGTGAATATAGCACTATTTCTCAGAGATGTGAGAAAGGTACTAGAGAAAAGAAAATGTTATATAAATGAGTAGATATGATGAATATATTTTTTCATCTGAATTATCAATGCAGTTATTCAATCAGGAGTCTCATTTTCCCGGTATTTTTGGAACCTCAGTCTTTATCTTCTCTGCATCTTTCCTCTACAATATTCTTAGCTAATCTTTTACGTTCTCAGTTTCCATTACCATGTACAAAGCAATGCATATCAAATTTATATCTCTAGCCCAGATCACCAGACCCATATACCATACTGCCTTTTTAACACATCAAATCTAAAATCTCAAAGGTGCTTCAAACTCAACATATAAAAACAGTTCATTAACTTTCCTCACAAAAGAAACCATCTTCCAATACTCCATATCTCAATAAATAGCATGCCATACAAGAAAATTATGCAATCTATAAGCCAGCTGCCATCTTGTCTTTACCCTCTCTAACACCCCTCAAGGCTGCTCTCCACTCTCCTTCTCACATCACCAGGTCTTGTTATCTTTAACTAAATCTCTTTCAAATTTATCCTCTTCTCTCCATCACCACTTTCATGATCTTAATACAAAGTAATAAAATATTAAATAGTTGCAGTAACAAGGTCTTCCTGTTCACTCTTACTCCGTGTCAATCATTTTCTGCCCTAAAAACTGTTGATATTTTTAAAATGTATAGTGACAATTTATTTTGAGGAAGATTAACCCTGAGCTAACATCTGCCACTAATCCTCCTCTTTTCACTGGGGAAGATTGGTCCTTAGCTAACATCCAGGCCCATCTTCCCCTACTTCATATGTGGGACACCTGCCACAGCATGGCTTAATAAGCAAAGCGGTGTGTAGTTCCGTCCCTGGGATCGGGACCAGTGAGTCCCGGGCTGCTGAAGCAGAGCCTGCGAACTTAACTGCTGTGGCACTGGGCCAGCCCCAATACAACCCTCCTTTTTAAAAACACTCAGTACCTTCCTTAGAGTAACACAGAACTCCATGACATGGCCTGGAAATCCCTGTCAGGTCTAACCTTTGATTACTTATGCAGCCTCTTCCTACACCAAACTTAGCCAAACTCTCAGCATAACAATCATGTTAGACTAATTTTAGGAACTCATACTCTATTTCACCACATTGACTTAGCAGAAGTTGTTCACCAGACCTGGAATTCTCTTTCCTCTCTTCTCCATCAAGTTAAATGTTATTCTCTATATCTCAGGTCAATTTCTTTTTTTTGTGACAAAGATTGGCTGTGAGCTAACACCTGTTGCCAATCTTCCTCTTTTTTGCTTGAGGAAGATTGGCCCTGAGCTAACATCTGTGCTCATCTTGTCCTGGATCTGAACCTGTGAACCCAGACCACGGAAGCGAAACGCACCAAACTTAACCACTACGCCTCTGGGCCAGACCGCAGCTCAATTTTTAACACTTCCTTGAGCCCCGTGACAAGGTCAAATATCTCAACATTATATTATCCTCTCCAGTACTTATCACATTTTGGTCTTATATATACCAGTCTTTGAGTAAATATTTGATTAATGTCTTCCCCCCTTACTTGACTGTAAATCTCTTAGGGTCCAATATCTGTTTTTATATTTCTAGTACCTTTTAAAGTGCCTACCACATAATAAATACTCAAAAATTATTTATTGTATTAAGCTTTCTGTAAGAGATTGCAGAAGTAAAATGCTGATATGTGGCTGGGGAGGTAAAGTACAAAAGAACCAGAGACTCAGACAATGGGGGCCTAATTGGTAGGTCACTAAGTGAGTGCCAAAGGAAAACCAAAGTATTTGTGTGCTTAGGTGACTGATAGCGAATGAGAATCCTTTCAATACCAAAGGAGTTTATGTGAAGGAGTAAGTGCTTCAGAGACAATTTCTTTTTGTGATGTTTATGCTCATATCTTTATGGTGCTTATATCCTTACAAGGTTTTTTGCACATCACATCATTACATGAAAAACTACCTTACGCTGAGTTGGACATTGTATATAAACTGATAAGCAAAGCATTTATATTGTAGCATGTTGGCACTACATCCTAGAAAAAAATATTGTTTCATTTTATGGTCACAGTAGTGTTTATAAAAATATATGACTATTTATTAGATTGATTTTCAAACTAACTACTTGAAAACACAGAGATATTTCAGGGGACAATAATCCCCAAGGACTTGCTATACAGAGGAAATAGACAAAAGAATACTTAACACATTTATTTATGCTGCAAATGCTCTGCAAAGATCTTGGAATTCAGACACTGCTGATGGCTGTGCAGAAACTCTGGTTTGCATTGAGGTCACAGAAAGGCACGGGCGTTATTGCTTCCTGCTCATGTGATTCTAGGGTGGAGTCTAGCAAGTGATTCTAGGGTGGCCTCAGAAGAACTCATTTGGTAGCCTTGCCTCAGATATTTTGGAAATATCTCTCCTTATTTTCTTTCTCCTCTCAAATTTGGAAGTCCTTTCTTTTTTGACATGTGCATCCAGGAGTTCCGGACTTCAGTCCTGAGGAGATGAAAGCTACTGACATCCACACACCTAGTGATAGGGTCTTCCCAGGGAGAGGCCTCTGATGGATGGAGAACAAAGCTCTTGCGTGACTTCTCAGTTCCAGTAAGAGGAATAGAACAAGTCCTTGGCTGACACCAGCCACCAGAAGATGGTTGAATTAAGCAATTACAAGATTATTCAGAAATTAGAAACAGATCATTGGGAATTATCTGAAAATAAACTCTCTAGAACAGTGTTCATCAAATTGTCACAACTTATTTGAGTCAGAGTCAGCTTGAGTCAGAGATAAAGTGAAGTCTGAGGATAACGGAGTAGAGAGATTGGTGGTAGGAAATAAAAGTCAAATGAATCAGTGTGATCAATGGAGAGGACTAAGTTTGGTGAGAAGATAATATCCTGAGAGAAGGTGTAGTCAAGCAATGAGGTAGAGTCCAGAGACAAAGTGAGGTCTATTTGGGGAACAGGATCCCGTATCTGTATGTGCTTCAGAGAAAGAACAGAAGCAGCAAATAGTAGAGGGAGAAAACAACCCAATAAGAACATGAAATCTAGTCATAGAAAGAATTCAGGTGGCAGAAACAAAGTAGTGAGAGAAGCCAGAGGGAGGATGAGGGAAGCTAAGATCAGTAGCAGAGAGGACCCTGGTTGCAAAGACGACAAGGTGACAAAGAACATATGAAGGATTAGCAGAACTCAGGGGCCCAGAAGACTCTGGAGGCAGAGGCTATAAGACCATTGGTGGGGCACAAGGAAGCTAATCAGTTAAAATGCGCTGAGTAATGTCAGAGCAACCTCTGGTGGCAGAGAGAAGGTCAATAATGTGAGTAAAAGCAGCCCTGAGGGAGCAGGGCCCAACACTACGACAAAATGAGAAGAAGACAGAAAGTGCGAGAGAATAGATCAGAGCTGAAATAGGAACCAATGAGGAAAGAAGGGCCTCCATGGGGTGCTCAGGGCAAAAGGGTGACAAAAAGACCAGAACTAGAGAGAGTTAAGCAGGGGGTGGTTAGTAATTGGACCTATGGAGGACCTGCTGTGAGAGTGGATAGGAGAGATTGAGAAGGATAAAACCAAACAGTAGTGGAAGTCAAAGAGGAAGACCCATCTCCCAGAAGTTCCTCACACAGCAGCTCACTTCTACTATTGCTGCAGCAGAGATCTTGCTGCAAGAGTTGCTGATAGCTGCCCTTAAGAGAGAGCCTGCTCAAGTGGCTGCAGATGACAGAAAATACAAGCTTCAGCCAGAAGCAGAACAAGGACAGAAGGACCTGGCAATCCTAGCAGGATCCACAATTCCCCACATCCCTGACCTCACTCTAAGGCCTTCTTCAAATTGCCTTCGCTGATAGTTTGTTTTACTCAATGTCTACCCAAGCTGTACCGGGGCTCTGCAACTTCATATATCATGTGAGGAAGAAGGATACAGGAAATAATGGAAGGATACAGGAAATAATGGAAATCATCGCTTCTTCAGAAGAGAAAGCCACTCCTGTGCAATCTCAATTCTTTTATGCAAAGCTTTCTAAGCTTGGAAACCACTCTCGCCTCTCTATCTGTGCAGTTCTCCACATTTTTGGTCCCTCTCTTTCTCAAGCCCCCACCCTTCCTCTGACATTTTTTATTCTTCTCATTCATTTTACAGAGAAATTCACCTCTCCCAAGTCTCTATTCCAACCTGAGCCTACAAATCCGTCATGTTTTGGGGAGTGGGTGGGAACCCTGGCTAACATAGTCCAATTTCTTACAAGAGCAGTAAATGTTTTATATATAACAATGTATTTTGGTTACTTCCACTGAGAATGTTCTTTGATTTTTCCCATATACTTTCTATCTATTCGCAAAAATTCTCTTTTACTTCTTGATGTTTATTTTGTAGAAAGCAACTACTGTGAGACTTAAACCCCAACATACCAGTATTTACATTGGATGTAAGTGGACAAATGCTACAAATAAAACAAGATCGCCAGGGTATATTGAAAACCAAAGAAAACAAAAACTAATCCTTCTCAACAAAGAATAGAACAAATGGAAAAAATTAGAAAGCAAAATTAACAAGCCTGACCAAAATGACAAATCAGGAGCAGTGCACAAAACAACTATATTTTTCTATTCAATTACACAAAGAATATTTACAAAATGGATCTTAGATTGGGCCATAAAACAAATGTCCACAAATTACAATGGACTTAAATCATACAATATATATCTTAAAACTTAGTGATATTAAGAAAGGGAAAAATAACAAAAATATATTAAGAAAAAATTCATTCGTTTGTCAACAGTTTGGATCATATAAAAAGGTTACAATGACAATTACAAAATGTTTTCAGTGAGTGATAATACAAATATATATCAAAACTTGAAGATTATAATTAAAGCTCTATGTTTTCCCAACACTTCCATAGTTTGGGAGCCCAGTATCACCTGTATCCAAATCTAAGTAAATCCTCAATTTGAATTTTGAAACCATTGTAAATTGATGTTAAACTTACTAAGGGATTGATATATTGGGATGTTCATTGAGAAAAAAGCATTTGCTATGCCAGTAGATGCATACCAGGTACCAGAGGCTGTGTTAATTTCCTCAAGCAATGAAACCACATCTGAAACAGCAACTGTAATAGGAGTCAACACCTGATTAAGTTTACTGTCATTTTCCAAAATTCATCTCTTTTCTGCACAGGCCAAATAGGTGAGTTGAATGTGGATTTGTTATAAATTACCACCTCTGTTTCTTTCAAATGCCTTATGGTGACACTAATGTCTGCATTCTCTCCAGGAATGTTGTAATGTTCTTGGTTTGCTGTTTTCCTTGGAAGAGGCAGTTTTAGTGGTTTCCACTTGGTTTTTCCTACCATAACAACCGTCACGCCATATGTCATTGAACAAATATGGGGATGCTGCCAGTTGTTGAGTATGTCTATTTCAATTATATATTCAGGAGCTTGGAGAATAACCATGTGATGGGTTCAGGGACCCACTGGACCCACTGGACTCACTGTGAGGCACATCTCATTTAAGACATCATTGATCATGTGACTTCCTTATACTTCTACTCTCACTAGTGAAATACAATGATGTTTTAGGTCTCTGGAAATTAGTGTTAACCCAGAGCCAGTGCCCAGAACTCCCCAAAAGACTGATTCTTTCCTTTTTCCCAAGGTAAATGGTCATAGATCTCTTTGAGGAAGGGTCAAAGAATTGAGAAGGATCAAGAATTGAGATGGCACAGGAGTGGCTTTCTCTTCTGCAAAAGCGATGAATCTCTTTGAGGAATGGTCATAGATCTCTTTGAGGAAGATTATATAAATTTTGTCATTTAACAGAGTCCTTCCTCAAAGGACTCCCCCCCCCCCAAATTTGAAAGGTTCTTGTTCTGTAAACTTGCTCATGTCTGGAAATTGATTGAGGGGACATGACCCTAGTGTTTTGGTGATTCAAGTTGGACTTCTGTTCATTCAGCCTAGAACTTTTCTACTTAAGGAAGGCCATTTCAGTTTCTTTGGGCAAAACAGCATTAATCTCCTCACACAGGGCTGGAAAGGCTACTTCTGGAAAAAAGAACTCAATAGAATTTAGAGTTCTATGTCCCTAGCTTGATTGGAATCTTCCCCAATGTCCTCATTCTTCATTTCAAGGTCTCATTCTTTCCCAAACAGTGCCCTCAGTTTAACAGAAGACATCTGCAATTTTGGGTATCTTGAACATACCTCTCTCCAGTCTCCTTACAATGAAGCTAACAGTAATTTCACTCAAGGCCAAATTGCCTGGAAATTTTCCAGATATTTCCAGAGGTTTGCCTGCCTGTTGCATACGTTGTGTCTGATCCCAAAAACAAGCAGTGCAGACTCTCTCCAGCAGATGGAGCCATTAAACGAAGGTGTTCTTAGAAACGCATCATTAGAAAACTTCCTGGTTTCTCTATAGTCTTCTGAGACATTAACATCAATAACTGACTTACCCAGTATAAGTTACTGATGAGGGAGGAAAAAGAAAAAATGCAATGAGTAGATACCATATAAGAACTTAGGGAATGAGAGAAATGAATTTAACTTTAAAAACCCTGACATCAGCAGAGGCAAACTGATATGGAGCCTAGAGTATAAGAGCATGAGCTGACCTGTCCTCAGAGCTTGATGACACATTGTGGTCTCTAGTGATTCCCAGAAATAATGTGAAGGAGGTGTGTGTGCATGTTGTAGGGACTGGGGCTGAGAGGGGACAAGGAGGAAGTTTTAAGGTCCCCGCAGCCAGTCAAACTGTCTATTGATATTACTGAAACAAGACTTGTACTCAGAAACTGTGAAAACCGAGACACGAGGGTTCACAGTGAAGCCCAGACAGTGCGGTGGAGGAACAACGGTGTGCCAACATAATTTTGTGTTCTCCTTGTCCCTTACTGTATAGTGTTTCAAAGACTTATTCCATGTTGCTATACAATGTCAGTAGTGACCAATTTAGAAGTATAGTATACTAATTTGAATGATGATCTACACTTTATATTACCATTCACCTATTTTTTGGACGCATTGTTACTATTTTTTCCTACTATAAAGAAAGTTGAGTTAAAACAAAAAATGTCGCATTATTAATAATAATAAGCTTGTTAATTCATCAATTGCATGTTTTCTGCTACTATAAATCAATTTTCTCAAATGCCTTTAAGAAGAAAACTGATTTGACTTTAGACACTAAACTGACTCGTGAGTCTGACAGATAAAAGAGGCCTTAAGATTAGCATTAGAATATGATCTGCTTAATCAAATTTTATGAATACAACCTCAGGTAGTATATCTATGGAATATATGTTTGTTGAATGAGTAAAAGAATAAATGAAAATATGGAAGGAATCTGGCTTTTACAGAAACAAATAAGTGAGAACTGCTCAGTAGTAATGTGATTTTTATGTTAGAAAACTATAGAGTGAGCATAACATATCAAATATTTAGCGGAAAAAATAAAAATTACCAAACTTGGGGTTCTGAAGGAATTTTCATTCAGTTTGAACATCCAATCCCTTAGCAAGTTTAACACCAATTTACAATGGTTTCAAAATTCAAATTGAGGATTTTCTGAGATTTGGATAGAGGTGATTCTGGGCTTCCAAACTATGGAAGTGTTGGGAAAACACAGAGCTTTTTTATCGCAAGTTAGATCACCATTTGTTCATCTCCACAACTCGTCTGATTCCTTGTACAGCCCAATCAAATAGTTAAATTAGCCCTAAATTTTGAAAAATGTGAAGCCTTGAAAACATATAAGTAAACTAGTCTTAACACATCTCATTTCTCAGTCTCCGTTAACCAGAGATTAAGTATACCTCCCCACTCTAAAAATAGATAGAAGAGAACTTCAAAGTGGCCCACAGATTGTGAGAATTAGGTTGTTATAATAAGAACAGCGACGACTACACAGCCAGGACTGAGGATTTGAGCTGCACCAGCTGCGCGGAGAAAAAAATGATCAAGGTACTACGTGATCAACGTGGCTCTTTTGGATACTTTTGTGAAAAAGAATTGGCTGCAGAGATGTGACTTAGAAATTCAATTCATCAAGATGCTTGGAAGAGTTGAAGTGAACAACATCTCAGATGTAAATTGAACAAACATATAGAAGACAATAGTGCAAAATAATCACAGATTTTCTTTAAACAACTCACTCTCTGGAGTCCCAACCTCAAAACAATAAAAAATCATCATTTAAATAGCACTTACTATTTGTTGAGCGTAGTTCTAAGTGCTTTAATAATATTAAATATGTTTGAAACTCATCAAAAACTACTAGATAGACACTGTTATTATTCCCATTTTAAAGAAGAAGAAACATATTCTTCTGGAGAATTTGAATAAATTTTACAAGATCTCACATCTAGTGAGTGGCAGACCTAAAATTTAAACTCAGGCAATCTGGTTTCAGAGTCCATGCTTAAATACTCAGTTATATTGTAACTAAGGGCCAGATGGTAAAGTTAGTCAAGTGAAGATAAGAGTTTTGGGGATTCTGGTCAATTTGGGCAGACACTCAAAATCAGTGTTATTACTGTTTTGTATTTAAACCTCTTATGTGACAAAAAGCCCATAATTGCAAACCAAATGCTCTGCTGTCCTTGGTATACAGTTTGCCTTGGCCCGGCATTGTGTAAACGTCATCGTGAACATCACACATACATCTTAGCCCACAAACATTAACAATAGCAATCCTTAACGATTACTTTAGTTCCGGAGGAACCATCTGTGTTTCAGAGACAGTCTGTCAGGCAAATAAAAGTTTTTAGTTTAATATATCTCAACATAGAAAATTTCATGTAAGAAATATGCTTTGGAATATTAGAAAAATAAATTTCACAACCCTTAAGGAATTGATATCCTCCATGATTTTAATAGTGAGAGCAAGATAAATAGTCATGCTTTCCTCCTAGTTCTGACTGCCAGAAATTTCAAAGTTAAATTCAATATTTAACAATCATAAGTTTGCTTAGCTTTATAACTGTATGTTAAGCTCTCTCCCTTTCTTTGGTCCTGATAACTAATAAATATTTCTAAGAGTGCATGTTCTTTTGCAAATCAACTGAAAAACTTCTAAAATAACTGTTGGTAGAAATAAATGTGGGGGTTTTTTTGTTTGTTTTATTTTTTGTTGTTAAGGCATCTCCAGGATACTTTTTCTATTAGCAGCTATCTGGACTGGGATTCATCCCAAAGTGTCTTCCAGAATATTTTAAGAGTAGGTTACTGACTGCCAAGAGCCCTATTTTACACTTATTACTCTCCCCTGAGGAAGTGCGTATTTTGCATCTCCTGTGGCACTAAGCCCAATGGTTTGAACAGAGTAGGCATTTGAATGAATTAGCTAATAATGAGTGAATGAAGTTAACATCCTCATTTTCAAGGTGTTTGGAAGCACCAGTTAAGCCTCTATTTCTCCTTTCTTTATGATTTAGGCAGAAATTCTCTAAATTCAGAGGATTCAGAATTATCTCAAGTTTCTACAAGAGTTCTAAGAGTTCATCTGAATAATTGGCCTAGGAATTGGGCCAATTACCAGCTCCAAATCTACCCTTCATTCCGTGCTCTGTTATAAGGGAGATGCACTCTGTAAATATTTCTCCCCTGCCAGCTGGCACAATGTGAAGGCACTGGAGGGACACTAGAAGAGGAAGGAGTTTCTTTCCTGACTCCAGTGTGCTTTGCTCATCAGGCTGTTGCACAGTTTTGTTTTTCTTCAGTACCCATGTACTTCAGCTGCATGTAGCACCTTTCTCTGGGCCACTCCTAACTCTACCCTCTCAGGTGCCTTCATAAGGGCGTGGTCCAAGCAAGCCCAACTGATGATGGGCTTCCCCTCACATACCCTCTGGTAGTTGTAGAGTAAGTTCCCAACTGTAGCACCTTCCTGTGGACATTTTCCCCAGCACACCAGAGGGCAGATTTTTAGATTTCTGCTGACATACTACCTCAGCTAATGTCTCTGTGATCTACTGAACCATGCTGGTGCCCTCTCTATTGAGGCCTGGATTTCAGTCCACAGTTTGGTGTGGGGCAGATCCCTTTCTTGAGTTTTCTGTCTCAGCCCAAGGGATAGTGACTGCTCCCTGTGTCTGATATTCTTGTATTCTCTAGAATTTTCTTTATCTCCTTTTAACCAATGACCTATTACTTAAATCTTCTATTAGTAATATTTTTATATCAAACTTTCCCAAATTATTGTGGATTTCAGTCCCCTGATTAGACTCTGAGTGATATAGGAATGTAGTTAAATCAACTGGAATTTTACTCGATCCATTTTGCTTACCTCCAATACCACTAGCACTTCCCTCTAATTCAGTGGTATTCAAAATTTTAAGTAATGGAATCCTCTTTAGAGACACAATCCCATGTAGAATACTAATAGGTATAGCACATGAAAAGCAGAGATGCCTGCTTGGATTTGAGTGAGGAAGGACGTCAAGGTGCCGCATGAACCTGTCCTCCCCCTCCTCCCTGCTCATTGCCCATGGTGGTCTTGAAACATCTCTCCAGAACAGGTAAGATTCTCAGGACACAATGTCTTAGTCTGTTTAGGCTACTGTAACAAAATACCATAGATTGAGTGGCTTATAAACAACAGAGATTTATTTCTCACAATTCTGGAGGATGGAAGTCCGAGATCAAGACGCCAGCATGATCGGGTGATGTCCTTTTTCTGGGTCACAGACTTCTGGTTGTATCCTCACATGGTAGAAAGGGCTAGAGAGCTCTGTGGCGTTTCTTTTATAAGATACTAGTTCCTTTCAAGAGGACTTCACCCTCATGATCTAAGCACCTCCCAAAGACCCCATCTCCAAACACCATCACATTAGACGTTAGGATTTCAACATATGAGTTTTGGGGCACACAAACATTCAGACCACAGCACACAGCTTGAGAAACAGAACTCTGTATCTATCTTGTGTATGATAAAGTGAGGACTCTTCCTCCAAATTTTAAAAATTCTGTTAGCATATTCCTTATAGCCAGTGTATACTGGATGGATATCTAGTTTCTGTTTTATTCAAGAAATGGAATAATGTGCTTTTAGAATTATCCAGTTATCCAATCCTGGAGAAATAGGATAAAATCACAGGAACTTAGGGATCTCTGAAGGAAATGTCTTTTGTTCTATTAAACCAAAGAGTTGACTGATAATGAGAGAATGGAATGGAATGAGATGGGATGTTTACGGGGTAGATTTCTAACCTCAGTTCTCAGGAATGAAAAACATAACTTCTGGTTTTACTTCTTGCACAGCAGACAATGAAACTGCCATTGTCTCTCTGGAAAATCCCTGTTCTTATTGCGGCAGAAAGGGAAACAAGGAGAGGCAACTTTTTCCTTTCATAGAGGTCTACAGTAACACTACTTTCTCTGTGGAGTCCTCAGTCTAAAAGGTCCTCATCTCAAGTCTGCACATTAATTTAAGATTATCCAGCCTTTAATTCAGAGAATGATGGAATATGAACTACACTGCAGCAATCTCATTCTACGGCATTAATGTAAGAGGACGGTACTCTGCCAAGCCTATCAATATTCTGAAGAAAAGTGGAATGAAACTAGCTATTTATCTTCACAATTGCTTGCTTTTTTCTGAAATCGACAGGAAATAAACCTGATTTTCAAAACTGCTATGGAGAATGCTGAGGATGTAGTGATCATCAGTACAGATTTGGTGTTCTGGGAGAATTTCATGGAAGGAGGAAAGTATAAAGAATGTCACATATGTAATAGATCATTCTCCTGAGTCTTCCATGGAATTGGTACTTTCTGGAAACAAGAAAAAAGCTTTCATTTTGTTTGTTAGCAGACTTGTTGCTTATGCAAAATGTGATCATCCACAAAAATAAAAACCAAACAAAAAGCACTTTTCCCCAGTTCTTATTATAAAGAGAACTATAACAAGAGGGTTTATGTAAAGTAATTTCCAGACTATGCATTGATTATTTCCAATTTGAGATACCACATTTAAAAAGCCAATGACACAATTTTCTAAGTAGGGGTACAATTAAAACAAATGAGCTTCAGATTGTTGAACACAAAAGTCCAAATTGTCAGTTGAGTTTATGAGTTGAGAATGTAACTAAACAGAGCTGGCAAACTCAAAAATCTACAAAGATCAGGACGTCACATGAGTGAAGAGGCTTAGTAAGGACTGTGGCAAACTGAAGAACACATACACCATATCAGCGGTTACAGGTAGAGTTAACTATGGCTGAGCTTCCATTCAGAGATTATGGTATAATTGGTCAGAAGAGGGACCCAGGCATGTGTGTGTTTGGAAATCAAAGTGTTTCTAATGCAACCAGATTTGAGGAACCCTGCACTATTCCATTCTAGCTCTCAGCTCCCCTAAATTACCGCTAGGATGGATTATAGGCCCAGTGATGATGGATAGTCCAGCATTTCAGGAAACTCAGCTTTTTGTGTGACAGCTTTTGATTTTAAAATGTCATCAAATGATACATAATGTTTTTTTAAAACATTGTTTAGGCAAACAAAGGAAGTATAAAAGCTGAATCCAATCCATAGATCACCAGTTTGTAACTTTTGCCATGGAGACTTTTTTTCCTAAAGAGATAAAAAATATTCAAAGGAGAATTTGACTTTTGAAGAGGAGAACAGTAGAAAAAAACATAAGTTTTGAATCAGACAACCTAGTTTTAGCTGTGTGAAACTGAGTTGTATAAACTTTTGATTCCTGATCTGTAAAATGCATATAATAAAATATGGTCTACCTATAAAACACAGGAGTTTCATGAGGATCGATTATGCAATACCCGGGAAAGCAGATTATTTAATCAGCTCTGGCTTCAGGCTGGATGTGGGGACTCAATTGGTTTCTTCAGGGGTCTGTATTTCTTTTTATCTTTTTATTTTCATTTCCTGTGAATCTGGGCTTTATTGTAGGTTGCTTTCTCCATGAGACTTGAAAACTAGCATAGAGACTTTTTAAACCTCCTGATCCTAGAGAAAGAGAGAGACTTTCCCTCTCCCAGTGTCCATATATTAAATATCAGGTGCGACACTTAAGAAAGACTTAGTTCTAGGACACTATCCAGTTCTGAAATAATTTTTGTGTTATGAGAAATGGAAAACTCTAATTAGTTGATCTGGTTTGTGTGCATAACCCTTGGTCACTGTGGCAGGAAGGGAGCACCATACATGACAGTCCCAATGGGTACAGATTAGGTTTGGGAGAGATTTTTCCCAAAGGAAAATGAAAATGCTGAAAGCTATTACCAGATAATATGTGCCTGTGAAAAAATAAGAAATAAATATTTAGTACAGAGGGTTATTAAAGAAATGACTTCAAACGCTGTGCAAGAAAAATTACTGTGTAGCAGAGTTACAATTAGTCTTTCCATGTCCACTAAGAAAGAAAGAAAGAAATTTGATTTGATTTTCTTTCTCCGATTTTGAAAAGAAAAATATCTAAACATGAGGAACAAGTGCGAAATATACTTTTCCAAAACTTTGACAAATTTTTTTAGGTTTCGGGTTTCACACCACACTTTTGACCTCAAACTTAGTTTCCCTTTTGGAAAAGAGGAAGAGGTAAAGAAAAGCACAGATTCAAGAATCTTGTCACTCTTATTCAGGGCCCATCATCGTCTGGATCATCTTAACTTATATACAACTTCTCCTCAATGTAAACCTACACTCCAGCTAGGCCACTCACTTTCCTGTTAATTAAAAAAAACAGCCATAATTATTCCAACAGGAAGGGGCTGCGGCCTTTGCCGAGGTCTGGATTAGAAGAACAGTTGTTCCAGAGATGATAAGAAATCATGATCTATAAACAGGTGGCAGAAGCACCTGCTCCCTCCAGGAAACAGAAGCCAAGTAGCAAAGGAAAATTACAACACTAAATGAAGGCCCCACTTCAGGAGAACGTTAACTCTATCCTGTCGCTCCAAGATGTATATTTGGGCCTGAATTTGGGGCCACTAAGATATTGGTAGAAACAGCTTCTGGGAGAGGAAAAGACCTTCATCTGTAATAGCATTAGCCTGGGGTCAAGTTATGAAGACGCTCAGGGTGACAAAAACAGCAAGAAGGACAAAAATAATTGTTACTTTCACATGAAGGATCCACATCTCTATATCTTCCTTGCTATCAGTGTCAATTATCTGATAGAATGAAGCCAGCTGATACAAATTCGCTTGTACAGACAGCATCCTCCCCCTCTTTCAAAGACTCAGGGTTCATATGTTCTATTCTTCCATCTCCAACCACAAAAACAGGAGATAGGATCCTTGATTACCCAAAGGTCAATGCTGTGAAGTAAGAAATGCTCAGCTCCTGTACTAAACAGATAAAATCTACTTCCATTATACTTTTATAATGAGAAAATAAACACATAAAAAATAAAAATTTTGTCTGCTTTCAAGTATATCAATCAAGCAATCTAGTACCATTTTGTGAATTGGTAAATAGCCCTCCACACATTAAATGTCTTAATGAATGCTGAGTTAAAAAAAACTAAAATAATTAGTATTCATAACAATAGACTTGGGGCTAAAGAAAAAAATAAATTATTTCATAATCTATACATGGGGTTTAAAACTCAGTGCAGTGGATATTGTCTTAGAAAATCGGATGTGAGGCATTTATTTATATATATGTTAAGTCTTAAATGTAAAAGTTAAAGTTATCTAGAAAAATTTGCTATGTACAAAATGCTTAATTCTATGTTAATAAGTAAATAAGTAAATACTTTTTGTTATAAAACAAAATTAAAAATCATTATGTCAAAATGAAAATACTATCTTTGTTATACTGTGAGATAGTTGTTGCATTGTGTCAGTGAAGATTAACATTTCACTATGTTCAGTTGCTCTGAAAGAATCCACAGTACCCATAAATACAAATGTAATGATAAAAACTTCTCTCTTCTTAGCAATTTATTCATTTATAGATAGGAACTGAAATTGTGCAAAATAAGTTTAATTGAATTGTTGTTGAAGGGAAGTTAGCCTTGGCCTGGGACTCAGGTTTCACGGTAGAAGGAAGCCACACTGCCTAATAAAGCAGTGAGAACAAGGGAAAAGAGACCAAAGAAAGCAATTTTCTTTTGCTACTTGGTTTCCTTGCAACATATTAGGGAAAATGTACAAAGAATCTTGTATAAAAAGTGAAACAGAGTTTTGGGGGGAGTAAAAGTTAATTATAAAATAACATGAATAATATGATATCACTATATAAAATATTTGTCTTTTCTTCACATATATTCTTATTCCACACGCTAGTGTGCACCATTTCTTCCATACCCAAAGCTCGTGCTGACTCATACAGGCTGACAATTTCAAGCCATTAACTTTGATTAATATCTCTTGCCTAAAATCTAGAATCCTGTATACAAATGCCTACAAGACAACTTCACCTCGATGTTCAGAGAGAGTTTAACAGCAATGTACCCCAAAATAAACTAATGATATTATTCAATTAAATATATTTCATCTGTGTTTCTGATCTTAGCTGCAGAAACTGCTAGCACCAATGGAAAACATTTTTGGCTCCATCAATACACTGAAACCTAAATATCACCCCCACCTCAGACTGACTTCTCCACTCCCCCTGCTTCTGTGCATACATAACCCCCTCCTCACGATTTGAGTTGGGTGCATCCAACTGAACCTATTCCACATGTCCCTCAGCACCCCCAGTTGCAGGGAAGGCTGGGAAGGTAAAAAGCTTTTTTAGTTCCTACAGTGGGAGAAGAGCTTGCCTACCATTGGACTAATGTGAAGAACTGCCTAAGCAAAGGAAAGTGGCTCAGTTGCTGCACATCTGAAATAATGACAAATAAATATCCACCACACTGTATTTCTCTGGTCGTCCAAGTCAAATGCCTGGAAGTTATCCTACAATTGTCTGTCTCTAGGTTTAAATATTTGATGGGTTGTGTCTCATTGGGAACAAAGGAAAGTGGAGTAGAGAGCCTTAGTATGACATTAAATAAGGTAAATAGACAAATTTTAAGAGAAAGGCATGTAAAGATGACTGATGAGTGAAATCCAGGTCCTAAGGCTTCCAACAACTGATAAAGATCTCTCACACGAATGAAGCTGTCCAAGGGGCTGGTGAAAGGGATGACTCAGAAAAACAAGCACACATACACACACATAATACCAGATTTTTGCATATGGTTCATGAATCCCTTGAAGTTCAAAAACTTAGTTTGTAACATATACTTTTGTACATTTTCTTTTAAAACAAAAAAGAATCACAGTACCTAGTACAGTATTATGTTGCATGATTTCAAAAGAATTTCTAGTCTTGACTATAATTTCTATATTCAGTACTGAGGAATTTAAGTCTCATATAGAATTAAGAAATTAATCTTGTAAATTAGAGTTGATGAAAATAAATTGCATTCATTTTTTTTTCCCATGAGCAAAAAAGAAATCTCAAATAGTAATGATTGGGTGTGGTAAACAAAAGCAATATTAATTCTGAAAATACAAAAGGTGATGTAACTGAAGTGACAAAACTACCTCCTCTAACATTTTATAATATACTTTTCACCTTCAGTAGCTAGTGTATTCTCTGGTTAACGTTAAGAGGAAGATGAAAGAACTTGAGCAACAATAGTCTTTCCCTTGACATGGACTAAAATTCTTTATCCTGGAAGATTTTATATACTGATTATTTCAAACAATATTTATTTAATAAGAGAAAGAAGATATACTCACATAAAAAACATAACTAATAGCTAATGTATATATGAAGAGTTCCAAATACTTTCTATCAAAACTCAGAGAAGGCATAGCTATTTTAAAGGCAAATTAGAATGTGAATAAGTAGAAGGAAGGAGAATGACATTCCCAACAGAATGGGAAAGAGTTAAGGTTCCTGCTTTAATGTCCCAGCGTGCTTCCAGTTTGGTCAGTTCCTTAGGCTTCCCCACTTCTCATCCATGCACTTGGCTTTTGGCTTTTTTCATTAGGTGATTATGTTTTCCTTTTTTTCTCTCGTAGACAAAGACTCGTGGTTAGGTTTGGATTTTTTCAGGCTCTGAAGTTCTTGGTTGCTAGTTATGGCCTCAGCCCCTCCCATTCCCTAATATGGCTGTAAATATGAGTCATTTCTTATTGTTGCTTCAGACTAGATCCTACAGAGGACAGGGAATCCTGAGAGTTAAACTGATAAGCTAACATAATTTCCCATGTTGGTCATCTTGTTTTTGTAGGGTCAGCACACTGAAACTTCTCTAGTAGGTGCTGAGTACCTATAAAGGTGCCACCGAACTTGATGTAGTTTAAATGGCTCTGGAAGGACTACGGAGAGAATTTCTGTGAGTACAGGGGCACCCAAGGCAAGGAATGTACTTAGAAGGAAAATTTCTCTTAGATAATTTTCTCCTAAATTTTCTGTCAGAGTAATCATTATTGAAAGTCTGAATTGAATGAATGATCTTACAGATCATTTAGCAAATAATTTCAAAGGAAAAAAATGAGATAATTTCAAAATGTATATAATCAGAGGGATGTTGTGGGATGATTCAGTGATATCACTTGTGATCTGCCAGTTACTAGGTGTTTCTGGTCATTCTTTATTTAACAAAAGATAATTTTCTGTCCCTTCCAAAAGAGATACAGTTTGGGGGTATCAGCAAGCAATAGATTAATGGAATACCCAGGTGCCCACGTGAGAAACTAAGGGCAAGTGGAGAAAAGAAAAATAGTGTTAGTTTGATCTAAGTTGTTTATAAGGAGAGTCATACTTTTTTGGATGCAGGGGAAATATTGTCAGTAACTTAGCTTGGGCTAGGGAAAGTGGCCAGGAAACAAAACCAGAGACCCACAGGACAGAGGGGAACAAATGCTCATTTTGTAATTAAAAGAGATTTGTTTTTAGAAAGTGTGGATGAGTCCAACTATGCTGAACCAAAGATTGTGTAAAAGGAATCTAGAACATTCATTTATTCATTCATCAGACACTGGTTTTAGCATTTTATTTTGTGTCAATCACTGTGTGACAATACAAAGATGAATAGATTTCCTTCTTTCTTGGAGCATATAATCCCTTAAAGCATACAGATGTGAACAAATAAATATAATATAATGTGGTGAGTTCTGTAATACAGTTACATAGAGCCTGAAATAGCTGTATGAGATTTATGGGGAAGGTGACTAACCCTGCCGAAAGACTTAAGAGAGAAGGTCATTTTTGTTCTGTTGTTTGTCCGATTCTAAGTTTGTTCTCAATGGAAGCCACTCTCGAGCCACATAGACAAGTGGAGGAAGGCACATCAGGTAGAGGTGACAGCGTGTGCTAAGGCATGGAGAGTGAAAGAATGTGAGTGTTTGAAGAATAATGCAAAGTCCAGTAAGGAAAAGATGGGAGAGAGATGAATTGGATACTGTTATTTGACATTTGAATCACTAAGCATCATTCTAAGGAGCTTAATTTTTATTTTGGAGATAATAGAGAAGAATTGAAAAAAATTACACAATGAAGCTTATAAATAGATTGGTGTTCTAGGAAAAAGAATTCTGACTTTAACGTGAAAGTTGGATTGAAAGGGAGGGAAGAGATTGGACTGGAAGAAAAGCGATCAGTTAAGAGGCCATCATAAATGTCTGGTTGAGAGATAATAAGAGAATAAAATGCTTAGTAAAATTGAAGTGGGAGAGAAGGATACAAATTAGTGAGGTATTTATGTATCACTGTGACTAATCTTATTTGTGGGTAAAGGAAGTGAACAAGTTGAATATGAATTCCCAGTTTCTGGTTTGAATGTCTTACTAGAGTTGAGAATAAGTTTTCAAATCTCAATCAAATTTATCTACAAAGTTAGACATAGACGTTGAGGGAAAATAATAAACTGGTAAACAGGGAATCAGAGGCCTGTACTAATCAGCTGAGTAACCTTGAATCATTAACTTATTTATGCTTGATTCATTTACTGCATCTATGAAATACAGTGGTTGAAACAGAGCCTTTCATCTCTAAAATCATGCCTCTGACTGACTACTTGTATTTATTAACTTTGTATTGTTGTATAACTTTATCCCTGCAAAAGTAGGTTGTCATACTCTGTAATATTTCCTTTTGAAAAATATAACAAGACTAGCATGAAGTAGGCATACAGAGGTACCAAAAGTGAAGTAAAAAGGACAGTGATAATACACAGGAGAAATTTAAAGAGTTTATATGGAATTTATGTTGAAAAACGATTAACCCTACTTAATATAAAGACGCTATTTCCTACAATGGAAAATGGGAATAGGGTGAAAGCAGCGCTCTTAGGTAAACTCCTTAATTTAAAAACCAAACCAAGCAAAAAGGATCTAAGACCTTGATTTAAAAAGCAAACAACAAAAAAAACCAGACCAATGGCAAGATTTGACCAGGAGGGCTCAAGAAGTGCTCCAGCAAGCTGTGGTTTGTGAATTATTGGCCCCAATCCACTCCTCCTTGTATCCGAGTTCTTTGTCATGTGACTTTGCAGTTCCTATCTCTGGATATAAAGTATACTTCCCCACTCCTTGACTTTGAGGTCGGTCTGGAGGTAAGCTTCGGCCAATGAGATGTTAACAGTGACTTCAAACATACTGAGCGGTTAGGCTTACTCTCTTGCACCTCTGATATCTCCATGAGAAGAGCTTCTCCAGTAGCTGCTGCCTCTTCAGCCTGGACCCTGGGATAACAAAAAGACTAGAACAGTCAGACTCCCAGTTTGAGGCAGAGCCACATAGCTGCCAGCTTCTATCGTACAACTATCAGCCCAAGAAGCACAGACTAGTGAGTGAGCCAGGGTTCTCGGTATAGTTTGTAATTTAGTATTAATGAGGCAATAGCTAACTGGTACACAAGCAGAATTTATTATTTTAAAGTAGCATATGAAATTTTGGGGTAAATTTTTGCTACAGATAAAATAATCTTGCTACAGATAAAATAAATGCTACAGATAAAATAAAATACAGATAAAATAATTTTGCTACTGAAAAAAAATAATCTAGCCATAGGTTTCCCCAATCTCTCTCTCTCTCTCTCTTTCTCTCTCTCTAACATGCACACACACAGACACACACACAGAATTTACTTGGCTCCTGAGATAATTGTTTTGAAAATGTGAAATAATATTCATATATTAAAAATTTTAGCATACAAAATTAGAGAGAACTCTATACCTTATAATCTAGCTTTAAAAAATGTCAATCCATTACTTTCTGTTTGTCTTTCAAGGAGCTGACTTTGAAATATAGGCTGCCACGTATTCATCCTCACCTACGTCAAATGATATTACATAATTATATCATTTTAGCACGATGCCAATAGCACAATACTTTTGTTGTTGTTGTTGTTGTTGAACTTGAGGTCTGCTTTCTATATCTAGAAGGAGAAGTTCAGCATATGAGATCACTCATGGCAAGGTCCTGAACAGAGAGAAGCAATAGAGTAGAGCAGAGTCATTAAAGGATCAGAGCCAGTTAGTATGTAACCTCTGCCACGTATTGGCTGTGTTACCTTAAAAAAGCTTTTTAACTTTTCTTTTACTTTAAGGAAGTCATCTCATCTCTAAATTAACGATAATAAGCTCCTATTTGATAATGTCATTGCGAGTTTAAATTAAATCATAAAAGTTAAGAGCTCAGTACTAAGCCTACCATAAAGTAAACATACAATAAATATTAGATAGGATTCTTCCTATTATTCTCATTAAAACAAATTCATGTTCTTTTCACCAAAGTCTAAGTTTCTATTTCATGCTCAAATCTTTCAGAATTGAATCTGTGGCTGGGATCAATAATGATCAATATTAACTAAAAATTTGAGTAGGTCAGGGTGATGGTGTGAAGACTCAATCTGTTGGTTTCATAAACCACTGAACTTCACTTCCTTTCCACTGAATCTAAAAGTTAGAAGAATTCTTTCAGTTTCCAACTACCTCCAGTGGCTCCTCAAACTGCAGAGGGAGAGAATGGTTTTTGGATGGCAGTGTGCCAAAAGGGAAGGAGTTACATGATTGGTCAGACTTCTGAGGAAGTTTCATCATAGTTTTTATATTAACGTCATACTCTCATCTGAGATTGTCTTAACATTGTATCTCATTTTAGATTGTCTTAACGCTGTATTTTCATTTTAGATTGTCCTCCTTTGTATTACTGAAGCTAAATCCAAGTAGTGAGCAGGGATCTTGAATCCAGTTGTGTTTACTGCAATCAGTACATATTTTTACTCAAAAATAGACATGGATGACCACATAAGGATGATGAATGCAGGAGACTCGCAGCCTACAGGTAAGAAGCACATGTAGGACAGGCTCTTGATGATATTTGTGAAGGAAACAAATTTACATTTGGTGAGTCTTTGCTATCACTCCTGAATCCTAACCTTCCCGAGAGAGTCAGTGTTTCCATGCTCTTCATCTCTTCTATCCCTGTCAAATTATTTTCAGCTATCTACCCAAGGTAGCTTATAAACAGATCCGCACTGCGTGAATAAAAGATAAATGATTTTTTTTCTATTCTTAACAGCTTTACTTAGATAAAATTGACATATGTACATTGAAATGCACATATTTAAAGTGTATAATTTGATAAATTTTGACATACCTGTCATACACCCATGAAATCACAAATACATTCAAGATAATGAACATATCCATCAACATCAAAACTTTCTTCACACCTCATTATAATCTTTTTCTACTGCCACTTTCAGCGTGCTCTGCTTGAGACAGTTGTAGATCAACTTTGTGTTACTATAGATAGATTTGCATTTTCTTGAATTTTATATGGATGGAATCATACAGTATGTTGAGCACAATTATTTTAATATTCACCCATGTTGTTGTAGGTATCAATAGTTCATTCCTTTTTATTGCTGACTAGTATTCGCTCATATGGATGTACCACAGTCTATTTATTCATTCACCCATTAAAGAACATTTGGACTATTTCAAGTTTGGGATTATTACAAATAAAGCTGTTATAAAATTTTATGTATCAGTCTTTGTATGGGCATATGCTTCCATTTCTTTTGGTGAAATATTGATGAGAAGAATGGGTGAGCCATGTGGTAGGTGTATATTTAACTTTTTAAGAAATTTCTACACTGCCTTCCAAAATGTTTGTACCATTTCACATTTCTACTAACAATCAATGAGAGTTTCAGTTCTTCCATATCCTTACCAACATTTGGTATGGTCAGACATTTTAATTTTAGTTATACTAATAGGTACATGGTGGTTTCTAAATTTGGTTTTAACTTGCATTTTGCTTATGACTAATGATGATGCACATGTTTTTATGTGAAATTTGCCATCTATGTATCTCATTTCAGGAAGTGTCAGTTCAACTCTTTTGCTTATATTTTTTATTATGTTGTTTGTTTTCTTATTAAATATTGAGAATTCTTTATGTATTCTGGACACAAGTCCGTTATCAGACTTCTGATTCACAAATATTTTCTCCCAGTCTCTGGCTTGTCTTTTCATTTTGTTAACACTGTCTTTTGAAGAGCAGAAGTTATTAGTTTTTAGGAAGTCAAATTTCTTTTTAATGGATGATGCTTTTTGGATTGGACTGAAAAAATGTTTGTCTAACCCAAGATAACAATGAATTTTTCCTATGTTTTCTTCTATAAGTTTTAATGTTTAGGTTTTACATTTATTTGTATGATCTATTTTCAATTAATTTTTGTATATGGGATGTGATATGGATCAAAAATCTTTTTTTTTTTTTTGCATATGGATGTCCAATTATTTCAGCACCATTTCTTGAAATGGCTATCCTTTTTTATGTCTTTGCCAAAAATCAAGTGTCTATATATGTGTAGGTCTATTTCTCAACTATTAGTCTGTGTTTACACCAATAGCTGTAGCTTTATAAGTCTTTAAACTAGGGAATATTCATCTTCCAGCTTAGTTCTCTTTCAAACCTGGCTATCTTAGCTCCTTAGCATTTTCATATAAATTTTAGAAACAAATTGCCAATTTCTACATAAAAAAAAGGTTGCTGAGAACTTTGCTTGGAATTGTGATGAAGCTATAGATTCATTTGAGTAGAATTGAGATCCTAACAATTCTGTGTCTTCTGACTCATGAAAACAGTATCTCTCTCCATTTATTTATGTCTAATGTTTTCAGCAATGTTTTTTTAGTCTTCAGTGTACAGGTTTTCCATGTTTTTTGCCAGAAATATCCATAAGTATCTAATATTTTGACATCATTGTAAATGATATGTTGTTTTAATTACATATTGATAATAGCCAGTATGTAGAAATATGATTGGTTTTATATATTGATCTCGAATCCCACAACATTCTAAACTCACTTATTAGTAATGAAAATTGCTTAATTTTTCTATAGGAGATGCTATCTCTTCCAACCTTGCTATTGAGTCACAAGAACCCACAAAAGGGAATAAAAAGAGACTCTGTATCTCTAAAATTGTCACCATTGTCATCTTCTTTCTGGTGATTCTAATAACTACACTGGCCACAATCTTAGCAGGTGAGTTGCCCATTTCCCAAATATGCTTTTGTTAACACTCTGATAAAATGTTTCACCATATGTGTGCCTTTCATACTTTAGCTCAAGATTAAGGGTAATTTCAGACACCTGTGTACATGCAACAAGCATATAATTCCTCTTCTATAAAATAAAGATAATGGCTGTACTAAATATTGTGAGGATAAAAATAACAATGTATATGAAATTTCCTCCTAAACCAATATTACTATAGTCTTTACAAGGTAAGGAGTTTGTGGTAAAATGTAAATCACCGCATTGCTTCCTTCATCAAGAAAATCTCATTATGAAGAAATATCAAAAGAACTAAACAGTATATTTGATGATATATTCAATTAGCAATGTGCCACAAGGTCCTTATCTCACCGTGGACTGGTAGTAAACAGTTTGTAGAACATTATCTAGCTGTGGACCACCTGGCCCTAAGCCATATGCTTTTATATAGATGTTAGTATTTTTTTTCTAAGCTGCTTCTAGTTGATGGCTGTGTTTATAAGAATGAAAATAAAGTTCAACGTGCAAAACATTTGTTCTTTCACTGGTTGTACAGGTTGTAATCACGGGGTCAGATTTCCAAGTCCTATTCATAATTCACAACCATACATACGGGTTATAGAGAATTGCACAAGAAAAAAATGTTACTGTCTTAATGACCACATTTTTTACACAAAATATACATTACTTTTAGACTCAAAAAGCAGCATGATACCTCTAAGCTTCATGATATTAAATTATGGACATATATTGTACAAATTACTTGAAACAATTTTAATAATATGTTTGAAAATGTATCCAGAAGTATATATGCATATAGACATGTATATAAATTTATATATGATTTACACATGAATATACGTGTTATAAATGTTTATAAAGAATATACCTGTATAAAGTAATTTATAGAAATTAATGTGCATATATGTTATATATGCATGTATACATAACTGCGCACATATATGTAAATGAGTTTATATTATAGATATCTTAATCAAGCTTATTATATGAACTAGAGATTAATATATATGTGAATATATGTATATACATGACTGTATATGCACATATGTATTTATACTTAAATACATATTTGTATATACTGTGTGTGTGTATATAGAGAGAGAGAGAGAGAAAGAGATGGAGAGAGAGAAAGTGAGAAAGGGATCATTGTGTGAATGACACACTATGCTAGGTGTTAACAATAAACAAGACAGGTATGGTTCTTGCCTCATGGAACTTACTTAACAGGAGAAAAAGTCATGAGTCAAGTAATAAGGATGATGAGTTCTAGGAGGAGGACATAGGTAATGAAGATCAGATAAGTAAAAGATTTTGCCAAAGGGACATTGTATTGTGTGAATGGGCTTCAGTATTTACAGTAAAAAATTTTAGCACCAAATTATTTCTCATCAGGGCATGATGCAAAAGTTATAATTTTATACATAACTATAAACTAAGAAAACTGTTGCTCAAATAAGATCATAAATAATATCTATTGGTCAAGGTAAGGAAATAAATATTATTGATATTTTTACATAGCTTAAATTAAAGATAGTCATTTAGCTCTTCTGAGTAAAATAAATAAAGAAGAAAAAGAAAAAGTTTTGGTAAAACAAAATATGTATTTATAAAGCATTTTACAAGATATTTTCATACATAATACCCCATTTGTGTTTTTGAGTAACCTAGAGGGGTAGGGAAGTAAAGTATTATTATCCTTTTTTTCTTTCATTATATGTGAGGAATTTGAACTTTAGAGGTATTAGTTGATTGTCTAGACAGCTAAGCAGAGCAAAGTTACAACTTGAATCCAAGTCTTCTGATTTTTATTCGTCGTTCTTTACAACATCTATAATGTCACCTCTCTGTCTGATTGAGCTTATTTCCTGTGGTTTATATAAAATAAACACCCATAATTTATTTAAAAAGCTGAAATATATCCAGCCTGTCCCTAGTCAGGTTTTCTTCCAGGCCACCTCCTGAAGTTACTGCAGTCTGTCCTAGATAGGTGGTTCTGATTTTCCCTAATGGAATTTACTCAATGGAATTCTCAAGAACCCTCATTCTTGTTCCCCTGGTTCAAGCTATGTTTAAGAGAGTATAAACTTGATCGCATAAAGTATAGATAATTTTTAAGGATTAAAGCTGATATCCAATTTTAACCCTCATAGTGATTTGAATCCTTTCAGATATACGAAAATGTAGACCGAGAATTCCATTTCCAGGTTTTGTCATTGGTGAATTAAATCATCCAGCATCTAGCATCCCAGTTTCCCTATCTATACAAAACAGAATTGGACTGGATAATTTTTAAGGTCACTTGTGGTGCTAAAACTCCCCTATTTCCTAAAGTTATTAAGCAACAGTAAGGAACATTTGACACAATCTCTGGGAGGAAAAATAAACAAGCTAAACTCAGATGGCCCAAGTCAGATGACTAATTTTGTGCTTTGGCATAAAAACAGACTTTTCTTATTTAACAGATATTGATATTTAGGTTAAAACAGTCTATAACACAACAAGTCAAGGATCTAATCAGATCTAGAATAAAAATTATTCTTACACTTAGATATTCTTTTTTTTTTTTTTGAAGATCGGCACCTGGGCTAACGTGTTGCCAATCTTCTTTTTTTCTTTTTCTTCTCTCCAAAGCCCCTGAGACATAGTTGTATATTCTAGTTGTGAGTGTCTCTGGTTGTGCTGTGTGGGACGCCGCCTCAGCATGGCTTGATGAGCTGTGCCAGGTCCGCACCCAGGATCCGAACCAGCGAGACCCTGAGCTGCCAAAGTGGAGCACGTGAACTTAATCACTAGGCCACAGGGCTGGCTTTCACTTAGATGTTCTTAAGAAGGGTTATGTGGATTTTTCTTAGAGATATATGACCGTTATCTATCAATAAATGACATAATTATATACATACATAATTTTATAGACGATACAAAAGTTATATATAGCTATATCTATATATAAACATACATGTACACAAATACAAATGTATATTGTTTATATATTTTGTTGACATGCAACAAACAGGCACGAGATAATTATCAGGTACTGGGATAGAGAAAGAAGAGGAAAAATGATAATTATAACTATAACACATTAAATTTGATAGTTCATTAGAAGCAGAGAGCATGGAAAGGAGAGTATGATCAATGCCACTGGGGTGGGATGGAGGAGATTCACAGAGGAAATTATGCTTTAACAGAATAGATGATTTAAATACAAGTAGATTCTTCCTGGTTGGACAGGGATGGAGTGTTTGATTGCTAGTTCAAGGTGGGGGTACGGCACTGGGGAACATAGATCAGCATGAACAAAGCCCCAGATATTACATAAAGTAATACGGCATGTATAAGGGACTATAAGAAGTTTGGTATAGAAGGAATTAGATAGAGAAACAAAATGCCTACAGAAAATATAAAGCTACAAAAGTAAACAGAGATCAAATCCTGATGGTATTTTTCATTAAAGTTTAACCAAAAAGATAGACTGTAAACACAGTTTAAGCATAGAGTAAGCATATGCTTAACTGGATCAGATATATCCCACTTAGCTGTTTTATACACTTTAAATTGAACAGGTCTTTTCCCCAAATCTGTTTTTCCTCTAACAGTAAGTTTTATGAATCAGTATGCCATCAATCTAGTACATACGTCATTATCTATCTCTAATTTTGAAACAAGCCTTTAGTGTAAGATTTAAAACCTTACCATGCATATAAGACTGGCTCCTGCTCATCTTTCTGAACTCAGTTCTTGTCATGCCTCCTCTTTCTCTCTATACTCCGGTCATGCTGATCTTCTTCCTTTCTCAAGTGAAAAAGTCACTCACTCCATGGCCTTTCACATTCACTTCCTCTTTGCTGAGAACATACTTTTCTCATTCTTCATCTAGTGATCTCTCTGCATCGTTAGTGTGAGCTTAAAAGTCTACTCCAATCCCCACCTCGAACGAGGTCCTCTCTCCTCAACACGTTTTAGTATCTATCATATTCCTTTTGTATCATTCCTTGAATTCACAATTATTTGTTGAACATCTATCTGGCCCACTAGACTCTTAGCAAATAATGGAAGGGAACATGCCTATAATAAACATATACAACAGTGCTTAGCACATAGTGTGTACTCACAAATATTTTGTTATTGAGCAAATGAGTGTCCATTAGGTAGTTGTATGTAGGAGATATCTGATGAGAGGCCTGGGTTGGACATATCAATTTAATGATTATCAGAATATGCATGATAGGTAATGTCATGAGAATGAATGCTATCACCTGGAGGAGTGTGTCACTTGAGAAGAGCACCAAGCCTTGAATCTGAGTAATAACAGCATCTACATGAGTGGCATCCACCAAAGATTTCTTTCAACCTAGCAAGAAAATAAGTACAAAAATTTAGGAGCTGTTCTCATTTGCAAAAAACTACAGTGATTAATGAAGTCCAAAACCTTTAGACTGAATGGCCAAAACTAAGCTGGATAATTTTGTTCATATGGATAGATAAATATTTTAAATTAAATTCTACTGTATCTCAGAGCAGGAATTCAGGGCATTCTACCCCCTCAGTACTTAATATATTATTAAATCATTTTTAGTTGAAAAACACAAATCTTCCACTGAACACATGTCATGCCTGGATGGCTGGATTGGTTATCTAGGAAAGTGCTTCTATTTTTCTGAAAATACAACCTGGGCAGCAAGCCAGAACTTCTGTGCATCTTATGCAGCAACTCTTGCTGTATTCAACACCACAAAAGAACTGGTAAGGAAATACTTTTGAACTGTAATTGTGTTTTCAGAGGTTATAGCTGATATACAGAATGCACACTGGAAATGGAAATGGTCCAGGAAAGACCCTCTCACCCAGCATAAAAGAGGCCCTATTCCAGCTCAGCTCAAAGGACCATAAAAAGAGCTCATATCAGGGTCCAACCACATTCACCTTACAGGTCAGGTCAGATCAAACTTCATGGTACAAATTATTGTGAAACATTTAGGAGATGACTTCCCCTGTTTGACTTTTCAACTGACAGTAGGAGTATTTAGAAACCAATTACATGTTGGGCATTTTCCCTTTGCTGTATATACAGCAATTTATATACTGCTGCCCACCAGAATGACCTCAACTGTTCCTCGAAGAAGTTCAACTGCATAATTACCTAGCTCTACATTTTCAAGTGGAAATAGAGCACCAAAATCCAGGGAATGTCCAAAATCATTTCCATAGTTCAGATCTGGGAAGCCTTAATAAAACCCTGCTAATAAGCTATCGTTCACCTACGTATTCTATACTAAATGGAAATTGTCTTTTGTGGGACTGTATTAAAAAAATAATGAGCAGAAAGTCATGACAGACCATTTGTCAGAGATACTGGAAAGAATTAATAAATGAGTCAGTATAACCAAGAAGATCTGGGAGGTCTGGAGCACAGAAAAGGGTAAATGGAGAAACTCAAAAGCGTACAATACAAACCGCTCAAAAACAGAAATAATGGAGATGTAAAATATCAGAGGTGGTAAGAGAAAGAAAAGTTAAGACCTCAAGGAACATAGGAGTATATAAACATTTATTGAACACCTACTCTACCAGAAATGGACAGAGGAGGGATTGACCTAATCTGAAATTAATTTAGAACATTTTGCAAAGATTTTTAAATACATTGGGTTGACTAAAAATATAAATGAAGTCATACATTCTATAGAATAATAAATTAAGAAACTAAAGTGGGAAAAAATAAGAAAGTATCATATGAACAATGGAAACAGAACAAAGAAAAGAAATATTTTAACTAAAGAATGTAGTCATTGAAATAATTTTTGGAATAAAAACAAGAGAAAAAATAGAAAAAGGAGTGCAACAAAATAAATGAGGACATACAAAAGCAAAATTGGTTCTCCAAATAGTTGGGACAGATCACAGGAAAAAGAGAAGACATACCCACCCTAATAAATACAATTACAAACAGCACAGATTTAAAAGGATAAAATATTACAAATAATTTTATGTCAATAAATTTGAAAACATTGAAGAAATCGATAATTGTCTAAAAAATTATTGAGACAATTTAAAAATTGGAATATATATAGATAGACATATTTCTTAAAAATTAAATGACAAACATCAAAGAATAAAAAATGTGTAAAAAAGCTAAAGTGTCTGAATAAACTAAAGGCATACAAAAAGTACAAATCTAACAGAATTCAAAAAAGGTAAAAGAAGAAAAAAGTAGTAGTCAGAAAACACAACATTGATAAATCCAAATATAACAGCAATTATGATAAAATGTTTTTAATTTAACTCTTAAAAGATAAAAGTTATCAGATTGGTTTGAAAAAAACAAGAGTCCGGTTACATGGTACTTACAGAGACATACCCTAGCGCGTGTACACAAAGACACACACAAGTTAGAGATGAAGTGAAAGGAAAAGGTATACAAAGCAATTACTAACCAAAACCAAACCAAACAAAAAAGCTGGTCTGGTCGTAATAACAACAGAAAATATAATGTATCGGAATAAATTAAGAAGATATATAAAACCTGAATGAAGCAATACTCTTCAATATATTTACTGCTAGCGAAAATTCTCCCATCCTAAAAGGCACCAAACCTAGAAAGATTTACTGGCAAATTTGACCAAGCCTTCAGAGAACAGATAATTCCTGTCTCATAAAAACCCTTTTAGACAACAGAAAAGAGAGAGAGCTACTCAACGTAATTTCTACAGAAGTTGTTATAGAAGTAGCACAACCCATAAACTAACCCATGAACCAGATAAGGACAATGTCCTCTAAGATCATTTCCAAATCTGAAACTCTATATTTTGATGGAGTATAATGAATTAGACAAAAGAAAATCCAAGAGAAGGAAGCATTTGCTATTCATCCTGTAAATCTACTTTACTACAGGATTTCCTGAAGCGATATTCTGACCATTCTCAATATTGGGTTGGACTGAGCTGAAAACCAGGACAGACCTGGAAGTGGATAGATGGAACCACGTACAGTGGTTGGTAAGTCCAGAGTGTGTAATTCACACATCTAAAGCTGGAGCTTAGAGCCCTTTCCCACCGCTGAGAGATCTGAGTTACAATCCATGCACACCATTCCCCTGGAGACGTTCTCTGTGGTGGAGAATAAAATGAGCCCTGACAAAAAGCAGTAATACAGATTATTATACAAATCATTTAATACCTATAATATCCCAAACACAATGCTTCATAATCGTTATATCATTTGACCTCCACAACAATTGTAAGAGGTGGGTATATACATCTCCATTTTGCAGATGAAAAAATTGATGTTTAAAAATGTTGCATAATTATAATATTTTACAACGTATGTTTAAAGTATTTTTGTCAATAAATCCTGCACTTCTCTATCATATAGGTTATAGATTTTTTAAGGTTATTAAGCTACATTTTAGGCCAGGCAAAGTATATGAATTCGGTTTGCTTTAATTCAAACAATGTGGTATTGGGTTACAGTAAAAGCTCACAGCAGAGGAAATTTTTTCTCTAACTCTTCCAATCAGTATCCACTCATTCTGTGGCCTTTTTTTGTGTGTGTTTTGTTTTAGGTTTAAAATAATTGGAATTGGAGAATGTGCCTATCTGCACAAAATTGGAATTAGCAGCGCCAGTACCCATTTGGTCAGAAAATGGATTTGCAGCAAACCAGACACACATATATCAGGAAGTTAAGACATCATAGATTTAAGATGTTTTGCACAAATGTAGTTTTTATTCGTTTTAAAAGATATAGAACACATTAATGTAAAAGTACATGAAATTCATGCTTAATAATTTTCATTGATGTTTCACTCTAAATCTCTAAATTCACTTTTTATGAGTCTATTAGATTCTTGGCATTCAAGAAGTATATGCCTCAACATATTTAACAGTTTGCAAATCTCTTATAGAATAACATTTCTGATACATAATACGTTAAAATATGAATAAAAATTTAAATGACATTTTAAGATATTTAATCATATGAATTCAGACTAATGTCATTTAAAATTACTTGTTTTTCAAAGAACTCATGTTTTTGCACTTCTTCTTACCTTTATTATCAACACTAGTTGTTGGTTTTCTTTTAGTTTTGCAATATTTGCATCACTTGAGATTCACTCATGAATGTAGTATAATTGAAACACAGGATAATGTTTAAATGTGTTGATTAATAGCTAAATTAATCTCTTTCACACACCAACCTCACAGCAAAAAATAAAACAACTAAGAAAAAGATTTCATGTTCAGATCATCATATGAAGGGCATCAAGATTACAAGTAAACAGTCTGAACTAGCAGTGTTCTATTTGTGAATGCCAAGGACCTATTGCATAATAGATAATATGAATAATACAATTTGGGGTGCAGATGGATGAGGGAGTGGTTTGAACTTTGCTGCTCAAGCTTCTTTCTATTTGAGAAACAATAAATTAGGTTCTGCATCAGAATGTATACTTTTTCAGAGGATATTATCTGCATAATTATTCAAGGATAACAATATCCCTTTGTAAGATATAATCCTTTTCTTAAAGTTATTGTGAAATCTGTGATCTGCATCCTGTCCTGTACTGCTTAATGTACGCTCATTGATAGAAATTAAAATAGTTGTATTAGGAGAACACATATTGGAGAATGGGACTAGTAAAAATTTAGGAAAATAACTTAGTAAAGTCTTATTCCTTTTTTAAAAAATTTTTTAATTGCTTTTTTTGGTCAGGAAGTTTGGCCCTGAGCTAACATCTGTTGCCAATCTTCCCCCCAACCCCACTTTATCTTCTCCCCAAAGCCCCAGTACATAGTTGTACATCCTAGTTGTAAGTCCTTCTAGTTCTTCTATGTGGGACGCCACCATGGCATGGCATGATCAGCAGTGTCTAGGTCCACACCCAGGATCCAAACTGGTGAACTCCTGGCCACTGAAGCAAAGTGTGTGAACTTAATAACTACGCCACCTGGCCAGCCCTAAAGTCTCATTCTTCTATCTTCTATTGTAGACCATACAAAATTTTCCATCTTTTTATCTTTTCTCCTCACCCTCGTTTTCATTTTCTTTCTTCCCTGCACTTCCCCCTCTACCATTCTTTATAAATACTTATTTGATTATTTTAATCTCAATAAGAATAAGGGAAATAATTGTCCATAGTCAAATAAGTACCAAGACAGTAAAAAACTAAAAGGAAAATTCCCATCTAATTAAAACTGACCACTACACGGATCCTTAGAAAACTCAGGTCTTTATTCTTTAGGTCTTTATCAGTTTGTACTGTATTATTACTCCATTGTTCTCCTGTATCAGGAGTAAGTAAAACTATTTTTAATGAAAACTGAATTTAAAAAATGGTAACAAGAGACTTAGCATTAAATCTACAATTAGTTTAGAAAATGAGAGACTGGATAGATGAAACTTCAACATTTAATTACCAAACAGTGTAAGAAGTACAAAAACAAATGCATAAGAGGTATGAAAATGTTCAGTGGCAGCAAAAGGAAGAAAGTATTCAAAACTTGAGAAAGAGGTGCCTAGCAAAATTATTATAAGGAAAATATTTTTAAATTGATAAGTAAAGAAAGTAAGGGTTCTTCAGGAATAAAATTCTCAGGAAGAACATTGCCAAAAGAGTGAAATCATATGTGAGTGTTCCAAGTGCTGCACAATTGAGAATTTATAATACTCTGGAAGCACTGGAATGAGAGGTGTAAGATAGGAAAGAATAAGAGTTGGGGTTGAGGTAAGAGATGGGGAGGGAGGGAGGGCATGATTTAAGGGGAATTGTACAACATGCTAAGTGAAGTGCAGCCTTGATGCTCTACATTGCTGTTCTATAGTTATTGAATATTTGTAAATAGGAATAGTGCTATCTTTAAATATAACTCTCAGGACAGTATAAAATCAAACTGAGGTACTAAGAAAGTATTTAGAAGGCTTTTCAACTGCCTAGAAGAAGAAATGATAAGAGCAGTGGTAGAGAGAATGGGGAGGAGTGAATGAATTCAGGAACTTTTTCAGGAATAAACTCTTAGAAAATATCGGGTGAGGGAGATTAAGGAGAAATAGTTAAGAATAAATTACAGGTTTCTCTGTAAGTCAATCAGATGAATAGTGGTGCTATTAACTGATATAAAAAAAGATATTTCAGAATTACTGAGTTTCGGGAGTCCATAGGAAATCCCAGTGGAAATGTTTAGCAGGAAGTAGGATGTTTGGAGCAAGTCTGGCTGGATATAGGGAATTGATGTAGATGGAGCTGAAAAGATCTGAGGTAAAAGCTTACATGACAAAAGTAGAAAAGTGAATGGTAGCAAAGAGCAGATAATTATTTGCTTTAAGGAAAAATAATTTTCTCCCACATATACTTATTTCTTAAGTTTTTTTTATTGTTTAGGTGAGGCCTAAATTAAGGTCAAGTTTTGTCACAGAGCTGAATCTGTGCTTATAAGAGCATAAGTAGAACAGTAGTAAAGCTTCAGACAAATAAATCAGTTCATATGTATTTACAGAAGCATAAAATAAGAGTAACGCATATTTTTCAGATTCTATAGTAATCTGAAGTATTGGATCTGCAAAACTTCTAACACTGAATAGTGTACAGACCAAGTAAGAAAATGTACTAATGCTTCTTTTCTCTTTCAAGTTATAGTTTTAAAAATTACATCTTCACTGTATCAGCCCTCTCTAATAATAGAGAAACAATGTTAAGAATCTTTTTGTGTAAGTAATGCTTTTATGGTACCAAATGCTATTTCATAGTTAATGGCATAGATTTTAAATTGCCTCAAATTTGTTAATGAATACTAAAATAAAGTTCTTACTTTAAGAGCAAATTGAGAGTTTTGCTGCTTTTTAAATAAAATCACAAATATTCTCACATGTCTCTTGTGGAATGACAATGAATAATTATGCCTGGAAGTGCATCTCTAAAATTTTGGAAAGATAACTTCTAAGGGTTAAAATTTCTTTATACTAGATTAAAAGTTTTGTTATACTTTTAAGCATTATTTATATATATGCACTTAAATGTCAGTATAAATGTATATGTGTGTGTATATATGTATACTCTTAAAAATACATAAAGTAGGAAAGTAACATGTTAATTTTTACAACAATTAGTGGGAAAGCCAAGGTATTCAAAACAATGATGTATAAGTGGGGAATAAATATGTTTAGGAATATAATCTTATTATTATGTGAGAGTAAATATATGATACCTCATTTGACTTGAATGATTCTTACTTGGAAATGCAAATGTTAACTCAGTTAATACATGGTATCTATGGACAGATTTTCCCAGAATAGTAAGTTAATACTTATGGACATTTTACAATTAAGGCTTTATTGATTGATTCTCCTATCTTCTTGGAGTTCTGCTTTTCATTTTGTCTAAAGCAATACCCAACATGCACCTCAGGCCTACCACACTTGAGTTGCCACATCATCCAATATACATTCTAACTATTAAAATAATCCCAATTTGTCTTTGGCTTTTAGGAAATAAACTATTTTCTTGGAATTAAAAAGAAAATCAATAGGAAAACAATGATAATGGTGGAAAGGGAGCCCACAATAGAATAAACAAGAAAAGGAGTATGGAGAGTTCATGCACTTTAACCAAGTGTACTCAAACATGTTCATCCTGCTGAACTGGCTGCTCAAAAAATAAACAAAGCAAAGCTTTGAAGGGCAGCATTCAATAAAGTTCACCTTGCCACATCAACAAAATGTCAGAGAGAAACATGTTGAGAATGGCAACTGTGCAGGTGTGACTTGCCATTTCTGTATTTTCACATTTCTATCATACCTAATGTTAGGTATTTTTTCGTTGTTAGACATAATGCATCAGATGCAGTCAAAAATAGTTAACATAGTATAAATTATTTCAAAGAAGGGAAAAAAGGACCAAAGAGCAATGGAAGCAGAAAATGACACAATAAAAAAGATTTCAGGAGCAAAGAAATATCAACTACTTTTCCATTCTGGGAGAAAGAAGGCGGATTTATCACTCAATTTGAATGAAGGAATAAGTGGGAAGTTGAAAGCAGTCTCATCAGAGCCCCTACCTAGCGAAGCAATGATTTTCCCCAATTGCAAACCCATACAAAAACACATAAGCATGCATACGTTATAAAGAAATCTAAAGCTTAAGACAAAAACTTTTGAAGGGCCATAAATTATAATTATCACCTTTATTCCTAAAGATTTTTCCACTGAGAATCTTCAATTTACATTTTTTTAGTATGCTCCCTTCCCCACTAACAGGACCACTATATAATTAAAAATATTAGATCATCATGGCAATGTGAGAGGATCCCTTTATTTCTCCCCTTTAATCAATGGTGATAGAACATCCATAACCCAATAAATGCTACATTGCCAAACACAATAGGTTTACTGAAGAGATGCACACATTGGTACATATGAAGGTGGGTGGACTGGAGCAGATAGAGGAGGCTAAACAAGGGAACAGCAGAGACAGAGCCCAGGACCCTGGATTCCCAGCTGTGGTGACTAAGCCAGCCACATCTAGACCCTGAGAACTCGGTGGGCAGCAGTGAAGGTGTGCCTGCAACTCCAGCTAGCCAGTTCTGGCAACACATGCAGCAATAGGAAGTAGAATAGCAGCAGAGGTGGAGCCCCGTGAGCCCAGACCCCTGGCTATGGCTTGGAGCCTAGTAGCAGCAGTGGAGGTGTGTACATGAATCCAACATCCCAATGCTGTGATGCCTGCAGCCACAGGTAACAGGCAAAAGCTGAGCTAGTACTCCCAAATGTGGCTCCCTCCTCACCCTCCTCCTCTCCATGCCACGGTGGCAAAGCTTCCAACCCAGGTGATCCCAAACACAGCTGAGGCCTCAGTGATCCCTGTGACCCCTAATGGTGAAATCAGGGAGGACAGTTACACCAGCAACAGCAAGGCATCAGTGACCCCCAGAGGTATGGGCAGTGATGGCAAGAGTACCAGTGACGCTCTGAATAGAGGCAATGGAGGGTGCAATGTGGAGATCCTCAAATATAGCCAGAGACAGCTCAGGTAAGAGAAACCAAAAACTAGCACTGTAGGACCACCTACAGAAAAACAAAAGAAAGACTTCTAAATCTCCAAGTGGTTGAAAAGTTTGAATCAAAACTAACAAAGTTATGTCTAAATAAGAAACGTGTTTACTATAACAAATGCACCAGCAGAGGAATAACTCAGCAAACATCACAAAAAGCCTTGGTAACATGGCATCACGATAAGAAAACAATTCTTCAGAAACCAAACATAAACTCATGGAAGACTGTGATCTAACTGATAAAGAATTCAAAATAGAAAATGAGCTACAAGAAAATTAAGAAAGGTGGTTCAACAAGAACAGGGACAAAATCATTAAATAAGGAATTCTTTACCAAAGAAGTTGAAATGCTAAAAAAGAACCAAACCGAAATTCTGGAACTGAAGAACTCAATAAATGAGATGAAGAATAAATTAGAAAGCATTGGAAATAGAGCAGATCATGTGTAAGAGAGCATTAGAGAGCTTGAAGAGAGACCTAGAAACAATGCAGGTAGAAGAAGAGAGAAAACTAAGACTTAAAAACAATGTATAAATTCTATAAGACTTATCGGACTCAATTAGAAAGGGTAACATAAGGATAATGGGTATCCCAGAAGGAGAAGAGAGAGAGAAAGAAGCAGAGAGCATATTCAAAGAAATACTAGCAGAGAGCATCCAAACCTGTGGAAAGAACTGAATATACAAATCCATTAAGTTAAAAAAGTACTCAACTCTCTCAACACAAAAAGACCTTCTCCAAGACACATGATAATAAAACTGTCAAAAGTCAATGACAAAGAAAGAATATTAAAGGAAGCTAGGGAGAAAAAGACAATAATCTACAATAGAGCCCCTATTAGGCTATCAGTAGATTTCTCAGCAGAAACTCTACAGATCAGGAGAGACTGCAAAGACATGTTCAAAGTATTGAAAGATAAAGACTGTAAGCCAAGAATACTCTATCCAGAAAAGTTACCATTTAGACATGAAGAAGAAATAAAGGCTTTCCCAGATAAACAGAAGCTGAGGAAGTTCACCGCCACTAGACCTGCCTAATAAGAAATGTCAAAAGGAGCTTTCCTCCTGAAATACAAAGGCAAACTATACAAAGCTTTGAGCAAGGTGATGAATAGATAGACGGAATCAGAACATTGCAACACTGTTAGAACAGGATAGTATACACTTAATTATAACATAAAGACTAAAGGGAAAAGAAGCATTAAAAATAACTATAACTACTTCAACTTGATAACAAACTCACAATACAAAAAGGGATAATTTATGACAACAAAAGCAAAGAAGGGGAAAAGTAAAAGGATTAAACCTGCATAGCCAAATGAAGATAAGATGCTATCAGCAGAAAAAGGACTATCCTATCTATGATAACTTTTATGTAAACCTCATGGTAACCACAAAACAAAAATTCACAGCAGAGTCACAAAACATAAAAAAAAGACAAAACTGAGAAGCACATCACAGAAAACCACCAAACTAAGATGACAGACAGATATACAAGGAAAAAGAAATAATGAAAATATGGAGCAATCAGAAAGCAAAAGATAAAATGGCAGTATTAAGTCAGCATATATCAATAATCACCCTAAATGTAAATGAATTAAATTCACCAATCAAAAGACACAGAGTTGCTGGATGGATTGAAAAGCAAGAGCCAACAATGTGCTGCCTTCAAGAGACCCATCTCAGCTCTGAAGATAAACATAGTCTCAAAGTGAAGGGATTAAAGATGATACTCCAAGCAAATGACAACCAAAAAGAAAAGAAAGCAGGTGTAGTCATAATTATGTCAGACAAAATAGACTTCAACCCACAAAAGAGACAGAGATGGACATTATATAATGATAAAAGGGACAATCTTTCAAAAAGGCATAAAATTTATTAGTAGATATGCACCTAACATAGGAGCAACAAAGTACATAAAGCAATTATTAACATACTCAAATAGAGAAATTGATAGTAGCATAATAATTATGGAGGACTTTAATACACCTCTTACATCAATGGATAGATCATCCAGACAGAAAGTCAACAAGAAAATATAAGCTGTAAATGAAACATTAGACCAGATGGACAATAAATATATATAGAATATTCTATCCCAAAACAGCAGAATACATATTCTTCTCAATTGCTCACAGAACATTCTCAAAGGTAGACCACAGGTTGGGAAACAAAACAAATCTCAATAAATTTAAGAAGATTGAAATTATATCAAGCATCTTTTCTAACCACAACGGTATGAAACTAGAAATCATATTAAAACAAAGCTGGAAAAGTCACAAAGATATGAAAACCAAACCACATGCTACTGAAAAGCTGTTGGATCAAAGGAAAAATAAAAAAATACCTGGAGACAAATGAAAATAAAAACACAACATACCAAAATCTATGGGATGCAACAAAAACAGTACTAAGAGGGAAGTTTGTAGCAATACAGGCCTACCTCACAAAACAAGAAAAAAAGTCTCAAATAAACAAGCTAATATTATACCTAAAGGAACTAGAAAAAGAACAAAGACCAAAGTCAGTAGAAGGAAGGAGATAAAAATCAGAGTAGAAATAAATGAAATGGAGACTAAAAAGACAGCAGAAAGGATCAATGAGACTAAGATTTAATTCTTTGAAAAGGTAAACAAAATTGACAAATCTTTAGCTAGTCTCACTAAGAAAAAAAGAGACACATCTCAAATAAATAAAATCAGGAAGAAAAGAGGAGAAATTACAACAGATACCACAGAAATACAAAGGATTATAAGAGAATACCATAGTAAGTGACATGCCACCAAATTGAATAACCTAGAAGAAATAGATAAATTCTTAGTTTATACAACCTTCCAAAACTGAATCAAGAAGAAATAGAGAATCTGAATACAGGAACACCTCAGAGATCTTGTGGGATCAGTTCCAGAACACCTCAATAAAGCTAATATCACAATAAAGTGAGTCACTCAAAGTTTTTGGTTTCTCAGTGCATACAAAAGTATGTTTAGACTATAATATAGTCTATTAAGTGTGCAATAGCATTATGTCCAAAAAAATAATGTACACACTTTAATTAAAAATACTTTATGGCTAAAAATTGCTAACCATCATCTGAGCCTTCAGTGAGTCATGATCTTTTTCCTCGTGGAAGATCTTGCAAAAAACTCAGTATCTGCAAAGCACAATAAAATGAAGTGCAGTAAAACGAGGTATGCCTGTAGACAGATCACTAGTAAGGAGATGAAACAGTAACCAAAACCTTCAAAAAAACAAACCCAGGACAAGATGGCTTCTCTGGTGAATTCTACCAAACATTCAAAAAGATTTAATATCTATCCTCCTCAAACTCTTCCAAAAAATTGAAGAGGAGAGGATGCTTCCTAATTCATTTTATGATGGCAACATTACCCTGATACCAATACTAGACAAAGACATTACCAAAAAATAAAATTACAGGCTGCTATCACTGGTGAACAGAGATGCAAAAAAATCTCAAGAAAATATTAGCAAATAGAATACAATACATTAAAAGGATCATATACCCCTATCAAGTAGGATTTATTCCAGAGATGTAAGGATGGTTCATCACCCTCAAATCAATCAACATTATATAGCACATTAACAAAATGAAGAATAGAAGTCACATGATCATCTTAATAGATGTAGAAAAGGCATTTGACAAAATTCAGTATCAATTTATGATCAAAACTCAATAAAATGGATACAGAAGGAAAATACCTCAACATATTAAAGGTCATTTATGAGAAACTCGCAGCTAACATCATACTTAATGGTGAAAACCTCAAAGCTACCCCTCCAAGAACAGGAACAAGACAAGGATGCCCATTGTCACCACTCTTATGCAACATAGTATTGGAAGTCCTACCCAGAGCAGTTAGACAAGAAAAAGAAATAAATGATATCCAAATTGGAAAAGGGGAAGTAAAACTGTCACTACTTGCAGATGACATGGTTTTATATATAGAAAGCTCTAAAGAATCCACCAAAACTTTTAGAAATAATAAACAAATATAGTAAAGTGGCAGGGTAGAAAATCAATACACAAAAATCAGTTGTGTTTCTTCACACTAACAATAAACTAGCAGAAAGATAAATCAAGAATACAATCTTATTTACGATTGCAATGAAAAGAATAAAATACCTAGGAATAGGGGCTGGCCCCGTGGCCGAGTGGTTAAGTTCGCGCTCTCCACTGCAGGTGGCCCAGTGTTTCGTTGGTTCGAATCCTGGGCGCGGACATGGCTCTGCTCATCAAACCACACTGAGGCAGCGTCCCATGCCACAACTAGAAGGACCCACAACAAAAAAAGAATATACAACTATGTACTGGGGGGCTTTGGGGAGAAAACAGAAAAAAAAAAATACCTAGGAATAAATTTAACCAAGGAGGTAAAAGATCTGTTCAGTGAAAATTCTAACACATTGGTTAAAGAAACAGAAGAAGAAAAAAGGAAATGAAAGATAAACCATGCTCAAGAACCGGTATAATTAACATAGTTGAAATGTCCATAAAACCTAAAGCAATTTACAGATTCAATGCAATCCCTACCAAAATCCAAACATTTTTCAAGGAGATCTAACAAAGAATCCTAAAATTTATATGGAACAACAAAAGATCCCAAATAGCCAAAGCAATTCTGAAAAAAAAAAAGAACAAAGTTAGAGGTATCACAATTTCTGATTTCAAAGCATACTACAAAGCTACAGTAATCAAAACAGCATGGTATGGGCAGAAAAACAGATACACAGATCAATGGAACAGAATAGAGAGCTCAGAAATAAATCCATTTATGGGCAGCTAATTTTCAACAAAGGACCCAAGAATGTTCGATGGAAGAGAACCAAATTATCTTCAACAAACTGTGTTGAGAAAACTGGACTACCACATGCAAAAGAATGAAACTGGACCATTGCCTTACACCATACACAAAAATTGACTCAAAATGGATTAAAGATTTGAATTTAATACCTGAAATCATAAAATTCCTGGAAGAAAATATAGGCAGCACACTCTTTGACATCAATCTTAGAAATATCATTTTGGATATGTCTTCTCAGACAAGGGAAACAAAAGAAAAAAATTACTAAATGGAACTACATCAAACTAAAAATCTTCTACACAGCAAAGAAAATCATCAACAAAATGAAAAGACAGCCTGCCAATTTGGAGAAGATACTTGCATATCATATATTCAATAATGGGTTAATATCCAAAATATATAAAGAAATCATACAACTCAACAACAAAAAAAGCAACCTGATTTAAAAAATGGGCAAAGGATCTGAGCATTTTTCCAAAGAAGATGTTCAGATGAGTAACAGGCACATGAAAAAATGTTCAACATCACTAATTATTAGGGAAATGCAAATCAAAAGCACAATGAGATATCACCTTACATCCCTCAGATTGGCTATGATTAAAAAGACAAAAGTTAACAAAGGTTGATGATATAGAGAAAAGGGAACCCTTGTACATTGCTATGGGAATGAAAATTGATGCAGTCACTATGTAAAACAGCATGGAGATTCTTCAAAAACTAAAAATAGAACTACCATATCATCCAGCTATTCCACTTCTGGATATTTATCAAAAGAAAATAAAAATAGTAATTTGAAAAGATATGTGCACCCCTATGTTCACTGAAACATTATTTACAATAGCCAAGACCTGGATACAAACTAAGTGCCTATCAACAGATAAATGAATAGAGAAGATGTGGTACATATATTTACAATGGAATACTACTCAGTCATTAAAAAGCTGAAATCTTGCCATTTGCAACAACACAGATGGACCTTTAGGGTATTATGCTAAGCAAAATAAGTCAGATGGAAATAATAAATACTGGATGACTTCACTCATATGTGGAAGATAAACAAACACACGCATAGATGCAGAGAACACATTGATGGTTACCAGAGAGGATAGTGGGAGGGGAGCGAACAAAAGGAGTGAAGGGGAACTTTTATACGGTGACAGATGGAACTTAGATTTTTGGTGGTGAATTCGATGTAGTCTATACAGAAGTTGAAATACAACAATAGACACATGAAATTCATATAATGTTATAAACCAATGTTACCTCAATAAAAAATAAATTGCACTTGGTGACTGGGTGATCTAATAATAACTTTAGTTGTGATTTAGGCAATCTAGTCCTGCAAAAATACACATATAAATAAATAAAATGAAAATAATAAGTCAAGCTTTGGCTTTTATTAGGATTTTTAGGCACAGCTGATTGAATTCACAGTAGTTTTTAGAATTCTCATATCAGAAGTTCACAGGTGAGACATTGCTTTACGTGCAAACATAAATTTTATAACTTAATGGGAAATATGACTTCAAAAGTAATTCTTGGATAATAATGAAAAACGAAACGAAGCCAGAATACTTGTTTCATGTTTTAATGTTTAATTATTTAAATGCTTGAATATTTAAATCAAAATCAATGTTTTAAGGCCATCAGTAACTTGGCTTTGACTATAAAAGAAATCCTCAGATCTCTTACTCTTTGATCTTTTTTTTATCTTCCTTTCCTTCAATTGCAACTTCTCTCTAATCGTTTTTGTCTGTATTTCTCAAATGTTCACATTAATAAAATAATACATATTTTCACATTTATAGACTAAATAAACATGATTTTGTGTTTGTTTTTTTAATTGACATTTAGTTGACATACAATATTGCATTAATTTCAGGTGCAGAAATTTATTTACGTTACAAAATGATAACCCTTATAAGATTAGTAGCCATCTGTCATCATACAAAGTTATTGCAATACTGTTGACTCTATTCTTTATTATGTTGCACATTACATTCCTGTGACATTCATTTTATGACTGGAAGTTTGTACCTCTTCATCACCTTCACCTATTTTTCCCTTCCTCCCACTTCCACCCCTATGGCAACCACCAATTAGTTCTCTGTGTTTGTAAGTATGCTTCTGTTTTGTTTTGTTTCTTCATTTGTTTTGTTTCTTAAGATGCCACATATAATTGAAATCATACAGTATTCTTTCTCTGGATGGCTTATCTCATTTAGCATAGTACCTTCTAGATCCCTCCATGTTGTCACAAATGGGAGAATTTCATTTTCTTATGGCTGATATATATATATATACACACACACACCACATATATATGTATGTATATACACATACATATACACCACATATATATGTATATATGTACATATATGTATATGTATATATATATATATACACCACATCTTTATCTACTCCTCTATCATTGGACATTTAGGTTGCTTCCATATCTTTGCTATTGTAAATAATGCTGCAATGAACATAGAGATGTATATATCTTTTTGAATTAATGTTTTTGCTTTCTTTGGATAAATACCCAGTTTCTATACTCTTTTCTCTAGTGGTTGCATCAACTTACATTTCCACCAACGGTACATGAGGATTCCCTTTTCTCCACATCCTCACCAACACTTGTTAATTTTTTCTCTTTTTGAATAGCCATTCTGACAGGTGTGAGGTGATATCTCATTGTGGTTTGGATTTGCATTTCTCTGATGATTAGTGATGTTGAACACCTTTTCATCTACCTGTTGGCCATCAGTATGTCTTCTTTGGAAAAATGTCTATTCAAGTTCTCTGCTCATTTTTTAATTGAATTAATTTTTTCTTCATATTGAATTGTATGAATTCTTTAATGTTTTGGATATTAACCCTTTATTGGATATGTCATTTGCAAATATCTTCCCCAATTTAGTAGGTTGCCTTTTTGTTTTGTTCATAGTTTCCTTTGCTGTACAAAGCTTTGTAGTTTTGTGTAGTCCCATTTGTTTATTTTTGCTTTTGCTGCTCTTGCTTGAAGAGATGTATCCATAAAAATATTGCTAATGCTGATGTCAAAGAGTTTACCAACTATGTTTTGTTCTAGGAGTTTTCTGGTTTCAGGTATGTTTAATATTTTAAGTGACTTGAAGGTTTTATATTTCATTTCTTATAAATTATAATTAATTCTGTTTACACATATGAATTTAAAATAAATGTTTCTCTTTTAATTTATACCTGAACTTTTAGTTTTACTCTTAGTGGATCCAAGGTCTTGAAGAAAGTTTCCTATTGGTTAACTTACATTTAATTAACAAACATTAATGTATTACTCTCTCTGCTAAAAACAAAAACAAACAAAAAGTGTGGGAAATTTTATTTATTAACCCATGTAAACCTAACATTGGGGAAGTTGTGCTGGGGAAACAATTGAACGTGTTACAAACAATACTCAACAATATAACAAGTACTTATTTATCATTCATTATCCATCAGGCGCCTTGTTCCATACAATGATGAAGACTATTGACCTTACAGAGCTTACAGTGCATTAATAAATACAAATAATTAAGCGAACAATGGCCCAAAAATAGCATTCAATATTAAGATTAGATAAGTACAGGGAGCTATGAAAATATATATTAAATCTTTATAACTCAGTCTGGCGTGGAGAATGGTCAAGGAAACATTTTCCTCCAAATGGTATTTCACTTGGGACCTGAAAAATAAGCAAGAGTTAAACAGTTGAGTAAGAAAGGGAAAAATGTTTGTTAAACTAAGGCAAACAACATATGATTAGATTAGAGGCAAGAGAAAGCATAACACATTTGACGAACTGAACAAAGTTTACTGTGTCTCCATTGTTATAAGTATGGAAGTGGGAGAGGAATGAAGAGAAGCCAAGGCACAAAGGGTCTGCCAGGAGATGGAAAAGGGTTTAAGCAATGAAACGCCACTGAAGGGAAGTAAGTAACTGAGTAATGTGGTCTGAGATGAGGTTTAGACCGTCTCTATGGTCACGATATGGAGAACAGACCTTGGCAGAAAAACTAGAAGCAGAGAAAAAGACTAGTGCAGCAATTCAGGATGATAAGGTCCGTATGAAGATACGTAGATTCCAGAAATAGTTATGTGGTAAAATTGACAGGACTTAAATGAGTGTTTGAACATTGAGAGTGAAAAGAAGGAAGAAGTCATGATTGATTCCAAGGACTCTGGATTGGACTAGTGTGGGCACGTCACTACCATTCACTAAATTAATGAGTTTAATTTTTAACAGGTAAAGATCGATAGACCTTGAGATGTCCAAATAGAGATGTCCGATGGGCAACCAGCTGTAATAAGGTCTGGGCTAGAAATATTGGTATGGAATTTATCAATAAATTGATGGCAACTGAAGTTATAGAGTGAATGACTTCAGCCAAGAATTGTGTATGATAGAGGATCCACACAAAATTCTGAGGAATACCCATATTTAAGAGATCAGAAGAGGAAACAGATGCTATAGAAAAGACTGAGGAGGAATGACTGAGGAGGAATGACTGAAGAGGCAGATAGAAATTTGAGAGAACACTGCATCACAGGTGCTGAGGGTAGAGAATATTTGGAAAGGAATAGGTCAGTAATGAGCAATATTGTTGAGAGTTAAAGTAAAAGCTAAAAAGTCCTCACTGTATTTTGCCAGAAGAAGGTCATTGGTGAAATGATGAGAACACTTTGGTGAAATAGTAAGAAAGACAGAAGCCAGATTTTAGAAGAACTTGGAGTAAGAGGTAGAAAGAGGGGGAAAGCAAGTATAACCAATTTTTAGGAAGTTCAACTTAAAAAGAGGTGGAAGAAATTGGCCAGAAACCAGAAGCCACATGTGGTTAAGGGGAAATTTTCTTGTGGCTCTCATATGTTTAATTGCTGATAGGAAAGGAGGCATAAGAAGAGAGAGATTAGGGAGATAATTAATGAAGGGATCTCCTTGAAAAAACTAAAAAGGATACAATCCTGACAACTTGGGAGTTCAATTTAGACAAAAAGAGGATACTCCTTTTTTGGAAATAAGAAGAGAGAAAAAAGTAGTAAGTACGATGCAGACCAATGTGTAAACTCAGTGGTAGAAAGTTGAGGAAATATATCATCTGAGGACTTCTTTTTAAAAACAAAGCAAAACGAAAAGAGAACAAGCTCCTCTGCTAATGGTGAATGAGAGAAGTAGGGAGAGAATTATAGAGGAGACAAAAGCATGGTTTCCATCTGAAATAGCCACTATCACGAATGGCAGATGACTACGGAAATACAGTACAAGTGATCAGGTGAAGCTAAGGACCAGTTAAGGCTGATTGCCTGCATTTACAGTAACACAAATCTACCATTATCATTTACCACCATAACATTTGTTGTAGAAACAAACCGCTTCTACAAAAATACATAAATAAAAAGTTTTTGTGAACTTTTTTGAATGAAGAGGATACCTGTGTTGAATTCAGAGGTCATTGTCCGAAGAAATCACATCTTGACAAATCCAGTAACTCTGAATGAGACATTTTTCAGAAAAAACACCCTTCTTTGTTATCACAGCACAGGAGTTATCTTCAACCTGGCCCATGACTTGAAATCTGTAGAGGAAAAGGGACACTCTGTCCTCACTCTGCTAAAAGCACAACTGTGTGTATTTTGTGTGTTTTCCGTCTTCTTAGGAAGAACGTATTCCTCAAGCTGGAGATCTAAAGTATTGTCATATTTGTACAGGAAATGTACATTAGTAAATGATTTGCTTAGAATTGCTCCAAAATGCAATAAAAAAATTGTCATTTGTAGATGGAAACACTGCATGGAATTAAAATGGAAATAACAATGTGAGCAAGAAACAGTAGTTTCTCAATTCCTTGAGTTCACATGAAAGATAAAATTCTTAGAGGACTGCTATCATCTTAATGTTTGTACGCCCCCAAAATCCATATGTCAAAATTCTAACCCTTAAAAGTGATGGTATTAGGAAGCGGGGCCTTTGGGAGGTACTTAAGTCATGAGGATGGAACCCCCGTGAATGAGATTAGCTCCTTACATAAGAGGCCCCAGAGAGATCCTTAGCCCCTGCACCCTGTGACGACACCGTAAGAGAGTGTCAGCTACCAGTCAGCAAGAGGGCCCTCACCAAAACAGGGCTCCCTTGATCTTGGAATCTCACACTCCAGAACTGTGATCAATAAATTTCTGTTGTTTATAAGCTATCCAGTCTGTGGTATTTTGTTATACTAAGACAGAGGACAATTATGCCATTTTAGGAGAAAAATTCATTTTGTTACTCTAAAAATTCTTCAACAATTGAATGATACAAACTCTATAGCAGACAATATCATATTTATCATTTTAAGATTTAGTAATATCAACACATTTAAAAGTATGCACAGTTTTCAAAAAGTATTAATTTCCTGTAGAGAGTAAATCAAACTATTAACCTTTTCACCTTCCAGACTTAAATCCCAAATGCCACACTTTTCAAAATCTTCCCTCACTGTCTGTGATGAATCTCCTTGCTTCTAAAAGAGATTCTAAGAAAGATGAATGCTCTTTGATGCATCTTGTCTTTACATGCTGAACATGGCAACAGTAACCCCAGACAGGACTGAGGCAAGGAGTGAGAGTGAGGAAAAGGCGAGATCTCCCTCCTTTCTGAAATGTTTTAAACTCACGTAGACACCTCAACAAAAGAATTTCTTTGCATATGTGTTCATAATATGCACATCCTTCAGCTTTAACACAAAAGAAGGGAACTTCCTCTAAATTCTGTTTTTCCACGATGTTAAAACCAACTTTTCCTGTGTTAGACAAAAAAGCCACAAGTCGTCTAAAAAAAGTCAGGAACTACTCGATTTTAAAACCCAGATCAGCAAATTAATAAATCTGAGAAAGTTTGTGTGTAGGTTGACAGAACATCTCTTTAAAAATATGCTAATAGGTTTTTATTAGAAATAATCAAACAAAATTTCTGGGTTTTTTGTTTGTGGTGTACAGAAAGCATGCGTGGGTGGGTATAGAGTGTAAATTTTATTTTACTTATTTACTATTTTTTATTTTTTTTATTGAGATCACATTGGTTTATAACACTATATAAGTTTTAGGTGCACATCATTATATTTCAGCTTCTGTATAGACCACATCATATTCACTGCCAAAAGTCTAGTTTCTATCTGTCACTGCACAAATGTCCCCTTTTACCCCTTTGCCCTCTCCCCACCTCCTTCCCCTCTGGAGATGCTGTAAATAGTCGCTGGGTAAGAGTATTCATTTGTGGGGTGACTTTCTGTTTCAGAGTATTTTTTTACTACCCCTCAGCCAGCCCAGTGGACGTGTTGTGTCACTCCAGAAGATTTATATTCCTCCTAATCTCCTTAAATCCACATCTCTTTAAGAGACATTACAAAATTAAAAATTTTAAAAAAGCTTAATTAACTTTTGATGATCCCCACAACCTTGATGCTAAGAGTAGTTTTCGCCCTGGACCCCTCAGACTTTCTGCCTATGTTTTGGGGATTTGCACATAATCCCCAAAGATTCAGCAATCTCTATTCATGGAATTTAAGCAGAAATGAATGAGGGACACAAAAATAGATACAGATATTGTTAATTGGGGCGATAGAATTAAAAAACAGTCAAACGGTTATTTGTTGCGTTATGTATAACTTATTTTTTAATATTTCCCAATAATTGAAGTTCTTCTACTAATCAAATTAAACATTATTCTGCAAACCTGTAAGAAATACTTCATAAATTTATATAAATTTACATTGAATACAATTTTCCATTTATACCTCTCCCATTATAGGTAAACTAAAAGAAAGCTCATTATGAAAATAAATCAGTTTAGGAGTTTTCATTTCTCTAAGGCAAATTTCCTAATTATTTGCAAATTAACAAACATCAAAGTCTTCAATCTTTAGGAACCAACTGGCTACTTGGACTTTCAAGCGGCCCCCAGTAGGGATTGGCTGCTCAGCTCTCATATTCCCCCATGGTACTTAAATGCCAACACTCACAACTGTCGATTTAATGGGGTGCCATCCAGCCAGGTCCATGTCTTTTGTGGATGTGTAATGTTCAATCCAATCCAAAAGTAAATTCCATCTTGTATATTACTCTGTATGAAATCCTGTGAAAGAAGATCCAGAGGAAATTAACTGAGTTAAATCTATTAAAATAGCCTCTTAGAACTTTTGTCCAGACCTGTAAAGGTTTTGCTATTGATCTCTCTAATCAGGAAAATCTTAAGAAAGCTGAGGAGGTTTTCTATACATTTAGGGAAGGATATTGATAGGAAGATATTCAAAATACATGACTCTTGCATACATTATGTGAGGGCATGTGCTGCTTAATGGAATTCCTGAGGGTGGTGATATAAATAGCAACTGACGAAGGGGCACAAAGAGGATGTGAAGCAAAAGCTAGGAATGAATGAGTCTGCCTAAAAGACCAACAGCTATCCATGGATTGCTTTTGTCTACCAATGGTGCAGTCTTGAGAAAACTGATGCCTAAGGTGAAACTACACACAAATGAAACTAAGGAGCCCCAACTCTCTTACCCAAGATACGAGGAATATTGCCAGATATTGGTAATGCTTTTGATCAGCACCTGAAAGAGCTCCTATCTTTCTCTCCGGGAGATAATGTTCGAGGATAGCATTGATATTCTAACTTTGTCATTTGCTTGAAGAGTGAAGTAGGCAACTTTATACAACCTGTCAAGTTCTATAGATTCCTCTCATGGAAATGGGGAAAATACTGCTTCTCAGATAAGGTTACTGTGAGCACCAAGTTATATAACATGTCTACCATAGTGCCTGGCATATGGTGGGAATTCCATAAATGGCAGTAATTATTAGTGCTATAATTCTTTTATTACAGCATGCACCTATTTTTCCCAGTTGTTAAAGTGATAATTTTCATGGCAAATTAGCTCTTACCAGTTCAGCCTTGTCTTGGATCATCAAAAGATGTGATTTCATTATTGAACAGGATTTTTGGCTATCTATCCATGAATTAAAGGTTTTGAAAAAGTTATAGCATTTCCCTTTCTTCTGTACCCAGTCATTGGGGCATAAATTTAGCCTAGAGTTTGCTGAAAATGGGAAAATAGGAAGAAATAGGAATGAGAACAAGATTTAATTATTGAAAACAATTTTTGCACTAATTTTGTAAATTGTTCCCTTAAAAGTAAAGATTTTGCCCCCGTTTAAGAAATGAACTCCCTCTCCACTGATGAATAGTCTTTAGAAGAGATAACTGTCAGAAATATTCAGTCATTATTTATTGAGTAATTATTATATTTCAAATAGTTTCTGAATTCTTTATGCACATGAGTACTATATGAAATACTCTTCCTTACAAGAAACTTATGAGATACATAAAATTATTAACTTCATCTTCCTCAGTTTGTAATTAAAGACAGTAAAGTTAAGGTTAAGTAAAATATAAAGTGGGAAACTAAAGGTTAAGTAACTCATTCAAGGTCATATAGTTAATAAGTGGTGGGATATAGGGAAACAAAGTAAAACAGAGAGTCTAAAAGCCATCAGGAGAAAACTATTGTGGAAAAAATGTCTTTTTAAGAGTCTCTTTTTGATGCAGAAGAATATATTTCATAACACTTTTTTTTCTCTACAAACTACAAACTCCATCACGATGCCTTGTTTTTCTTTTTTGAAGATTGACACCTGCGCTAACAACTGTTGCCAATCTTTTGTTTTTTAATTCTTCTCCCCAAAACCTCCCAGTACGTAGTTGTATATTATAGCTGTGGGTCCTTCTAGTTGTGGCATGTGGGATGCCGCCTCAGTGTGGCCTGGTGAGAGGTACCATGTCTGCACCCAGGATTTGAACCTGCGAAACCCTGGGCCGTCAAAGCGAAGCATGTGAACTTAATCACTCGGCCATGGGGCCGGGCCGTCATAACACGCTTTATCAGAAACTTTGTAAAACAAATTTTTCATGGTGACCCCAATATCTATATGTCTTGATGACCATCAGACTTACCTCTATGAAAAGAGACAAACCTAAAATAAGTATCAAAATAAACATATTCAGAAATTGGTACGCACAGGTTTCAGATGAACTAATTCTTTTTATATTTTAAGCTGAATAGTAGGCATATAAACATTGCTTGTATGCTATTTAAAGTTTTGTATGTCTTAAATGTTCCATAATATCTTTTAAATATCCCCAAATTTATGTAAAAGTTTACCTGATTTGCTTATATTAAATGAGACTAATATGAAAATATAAACTATAAAATACTCTTCTCAAAAGTTAGATTTACCATTAGAGCCCATGGGAGATCTTTGAGAGAGAGTATGAAGAATCATATTATTTGGGGAAAATATCACATAGTAAGTTTCTGGTTGAATCAGTGAAGTGCCCTGGTTCTTCAAAGCCCTCTTCCCAAGGCATTTTATTTTATAAGTAATAACAACAAAATGGGCATTGAAATAGTGTATTAATGAACTAAGCTTTAACTGCATTGGCCAGGGAAAATACCCAATAGTACATCTCACACCAAAGCTGGGAACAAATTTTAGTTTTGCTGAAATTTACTATCATAAATTATTGACAGAAACGAATGACTTTAAGCCGTCGTGCTCATTCAGATGTTTACCTTGACATGCTTTGCTACGGTAGCATTTGGCCTCTAAAATAAATCATGAATTATTCACTTCCCTCTTCTTTTTATTTGCCTGAAAGTCATCTACCACAGGCACAAAGAAGCCCCAGCTTCTGTCAGTGCAGTAAAAGGAAGGAAATTCATCCAGTGAAAATTACAGTTGTTTAGAGTCTGCAGGACTATTACTGCTATGCCAAAGATAAGATGATGGAAATAGTCAACAAATAGCTCTTGAGTGCAGTAGTGCTGGGACCCCCACTGAAAGAAGGCCTCCAGGTGGTCTAGAGAAGCCTAGAAGAGTACATGAATGGGGAGGAATATAGAAATGTCCACAGCAGGGAAGACTGAGTTGACCAATTAAAGAGATGGGATATAAAGGCTAAAGTCTCAAGGGAAAAGTGTCATCATAAACATGCACATTAGTTGTATTTTTCATATTGTGTTCTATCAATCTCTTCTGATCATCAATATTTAAGTAGAAAGCACTTCCTAATTATCCATATTTAACATAAGGACTGGAAATATATTTTAGTATAATTCATGATGTTTAAACTGTGCAAGAGTTTATAGTTTTGGTAGATTTCTTAGAAAATTGTTGTAACTTGTGAGAAGTTAATTTTCTTATTCTAAAATAAGCACTTATAAATAAGAAAAAATAAGCACCGTAATTTTTTTTTAAAAAGGCAAAGATGATGAACAGGCAGTATACAGAAAAAAAAATACAAATATCCAATATATGTGATTTTATATTTAATTGCCCTATCATATAAGAAATGCAACTAAAATCAGCTATATGTATTTTATCATATTATATTAGCATGTATAGTCTCAACTATGGTGTGCGCACACATACTAGAAGGGTTCAGAGGGTAGGAAACTGCAATGAAGAGATAAATATTCAAAAGAATGGGTTGGATCAGCATGAACAAAGACTCAAAGTCGAGAGAGTATGCTGCATTATACTACCTCACAGAGGTTTGTGCTGCTGGGGACTAGTGTACAAAGAAGAGAGCTGCACTGTGAGAAATGAGACTGCTGTTGTAGGAAATCAAGGTGCAGAGGACCCTGCAAATAAGTTAAAGTGCTTAGACTTTGTCCTAAGGACCAGAGAAAATCACAGGAGAGTTTTAAGCATGCAAGTGCCCTGGTCACTGATCTGCATTTTAGAAAGATCCTACTGGCTGCACAGAGAATGAATGGAGATCTAGATGACAGTAAAATAGCAATTAGTAATCCCCTTCTTTGTGAGACATACTGATCTCCAAATGCCTTATAATTCAACCTTTTCACGTTATAATTTTGAAAGAACAATCTAAAACACTTTAATCATATATTGTAACAAACAATAATCACAAAAACAGCAATCACTATTGCATAGAATAATATATGGATATAGTACATGGATACTATCCATATAATACTACATAAGTAAATATAGGAGCATAATGCTGGTATAATGTCCTTGAGTAGTAAAGTAAAAAGCAATCATAGCAATAAAACTATTTCAGGCCAATGAACCTTACATCCACCAAATCATCTCCAACAGTTAAGGATATTGAACTTGTTCCTTAAGGGCCTAGGCAAAATTTCCTGAAAGATTGATTTCATCTTAAATTCTTATGTAAATATTACATTCTAATCCTTAATGTACTTGTGAGTTTGATTTAATATGATACTATCTAGATTACTTTCCATTGAATAAAATTGGTATTCCAGGAATATGACTCTACTGTCATCCAGAAACTGTTATCACATCATCCTTAACCACACTCCACCCTCTGTACTAACCTCACCTTTAGAGACACTGATGCATAATGCAAGAAGCTACTCTAGACCTCTATCAGGAAGGAGTTTATTCAGCCTAAACCACATGTGGCATTGCCATTTGACTATCTTTGCCATCTCACACGTCAATCATGAGATTCTTGAGGGCAGGGACTTTTTCTTAAATTCTTTGCTATCTTGTCAGTAAACCAAGTATTTTATATATGCCTAATAGATATATGAAGTAAAATAAATAAGTTAAGATTTTGAAACTTTCAAGAGATAGTCAGTGATATGTTTGTTGCCTAGCAAGGGAATTTCAACACTTGAAGTAGCAGCAAGCCAGCTATTGGAGACAGTGTATTTGAAGAGAGTTCTAGCAGCAGTAAGGTGAGCGAGGAAGCGGTAGTCTAAGCAGTGAACCTGAACAGACTTACAGGAACCGGAATTGGAGGTAAAGAGATGCAAGAGATGCAAGAAAAAGCCTCCTCAGAGCCTCCCTTATCTGACCAAAAGTAGAAGCTTCTGAGAAATGAGGTCGCCATAAATTCCCTCTTTCAGGTGGTTTACTCGCAGGAAAAAGACTGAGAAGAAACCTACCATAAACCCCCTCTCTGGGGGAATTTTATGGCCATGAAGAAGAGAGAAAGACTGCTTATACTTGCGTAAACAGACACTATCACAAACTTTATCTCCAGTTTGTTCTCCTAAAAAACCCTCTTGTCTGGTGACGTATAAAAACTAGGCTATTGGTGGTGAGCATGATGCAGTGCATACAGAGATTGATATACAATAATGTACATCTGAAATTACACAGTGTTATAAACCAATATGACCTCAATCAAATAATTCTTTTTTAAAAAGTAGATTTCCTTGCACCATCCCCCACCCAAAAACCCTCTTGTCTTTCTTAAAGAAGCATATTTATTTTTTCCACAGAAGCCAGCCATTTCTTCCCCCTCCCTTTCCTCTAAGTTAGGTATATAAGCCTTTAGCCATTTAGAGCTAGCTACATCTTTTGTTAGCTCTTCTATGCATACAAATAAACATTTTTGTCCCATTAATTGGTTCTTTGTCCATTTAATTTACAGGCTCCATGCACTAAACTTAAGAGGGTGGAGGAAAAATTTTCCCTCCTCTACAATACAATCAAATAAAACCACTTACTTGTGGATTTTGTATTGTCCTGCTGTTTCCTGGGAAGAATATTCATACAATTGCAATCTTTGGTTCCATTCTCACTACCAAACATCTCACTGTGGTTGTCACTGAAGGAATGTATGCTTAGGTAACTTACCAAGAAATGAAGAAAAATAGTAAGACTAATTAGATTTCTGCAGATGTAAGCCTGTGCCTTTTAACTATCCATTAAAGTGAACCTGCAAGGGAATGCATGAAATGCTGGTGGACAGGAGGTCTGTTTAGAGCATTTCAACCCTCCAATTTGACAAAGAATGAATAAACTTAGAGATTCGGACATTTCTACTTATAGAAAAGTGATTAGAAACAAACAATAGAAACAAATTATCTAAATAAAATTAAAACATACTTAAATTTGCATCTGTTTAGATAGGTTAGAATTCTGTATGATCTTGAACTAGTTACATAGCCTCTCTGTTTTTCAGTTTCCCCTTATTTAAAAGAGAGAAATGCTTAACAGACTGAGAGTTGTTGTAAGGCCAAAAGACAATGTATATAACGTGTTTATTACAACTCCTAAGATGTAGTGGGTCACAACAAATAGAAACAATAACAGATACAATTATCCAGAGCTCTTATTGAAGTAGAGTTCATTTTAGAAATAGATCTTTAACTTGGCCTTAAATTTTAAAGTAACTGATAAATTTTTTAAAAACTTCAAAATGTCAAGTAACCTGTAAAGTCCAAAAGTTTTATTTAAAGGGCCAAATCAGCTTCCATAAAACTAAGTACTTTCACTAAAATATAAGACTTCAGTTCCTAGAATTGTGATAGCCAAACCCACACTATTTACCAATTAATTAAAATTATGAGCAGAATAGACTTTATTAATTAACAAGTTTAATTCCTCCTCTGTACAGGGAAAAATTGCTAATTATTAGTGAAATCAGGAACTGTGTCATTTAATATCAGTGTAATTAAAATAACAATGAAAGAGAATATGAGATAAATGTGAAAAATAATTCTGAAAAGGCTAAAGAAATAAAAGTAAACTCCAAAGGAAATACATTAATCTCTATAGTTGAACATATAGCTTTCCACATATTCACCCCGAATTGTTAGTCCTATCACTGTGGCAGCGAGTAGAACCAGCGCAATGCTGGTCAGTCTCAGGGTAGTCTGATGCCACTTTGGACATTTAGGGTAATCTGTAATGATTAATTTTTCCTTCTGAAAAGTTCAGACCTTTCAAATGAACTTGAAAATGAGTCACAGAAATGTAAAATTCTGAAGGTACATATTGTCTTAAGGTGAGGGAAAGAAGTCTACAATCTCTATTTAAATCATCTTGACATGAACACATATTTAATTATCTTTAAAAGGTTGGATATATTGATCCTAAGTAAGAAGTCAATATGCTTTATTTACTGCTTATTAAATACCCTTATTATGTTAACACTTCTCTTCCAAAAGTATAATTCATATAACAATCAAATGGGTGGATATTTGTTGATCAACTGCTTAGTCAAAACATTTCCTCTAAAATTTGTCCTTTACCTTCACTTACATTTTGACTGAATTGCACAGATAACATTCAGTGAGAAGAAAAAATATAGGTAGTACCAAAATAATTGAATGATAGCAAAAATGAGTGTCTAAAGGAGAAACATAAGCAAGATTGAGTACTGCAGCCATCTTCCCAAATGTTTGAGATAAAAGTTATATATCAATTCATGAAACAGAACTCAGATGCTAATCTTTATAATTATAAACTTTCCTTCAATAAAATAAGCATTATAATAGTTTAATAATCTTCAACCCAGGTCAAGTCAAATCTGACCATTACATTCAATTTAACAATATTTATAAATATACAGCTACACACCAGAAACTGGGCTGGATGCGAGGGTTGTGGAGATAGAAAACTGTACAATCTAGTGGGGAGATATCTATGTAAACATACTATTTCAAAATAAGATAAATTTTCTGATTAGATTCTAGTTCAAGTTCTTCAAAGTTCTCATTAAAAGCCTAGGATTAAAAGATCCACAGAAAATTCCAGCTGTATAATCTGTGGTCTAATGGGAGGGCTATGGATTCCTACCTTTGCATGTCCACTTGCGTTGGCAATGATAAGGAGGTTTCCTTGGCTTCTGCATCATCAGTCCCTCTGTGTTTTGTGTCTGTCCAAACATCCTATAAATAGAATAATCCATCTTTGAATGAGATGGAAAGAGAGGCATCACCTGATCAAAAGCAGAGTCAGTGGCATTAAAACAAGCCTGTAGCTGTAAAACCACAAAGGATATGGTTTATGAGTGACAGGAACCTCATTACTTAAATAAACGTTTTGTTTTAGGATAGTTTTAATTTACAGAAAAATTGTGAAGACGGTACAGAGAGTTCCCATATACCCAACACCCAACTTCTCCTATTATTACTATGTTATATTAGTATGATACATTTGTCAAAATTAATGAATCAATATTATTAAAAATATTAACAATATATAATTATAAATATAATTAATTAATATTAAAGCCTATACTTCATTCAGTTTTTACCTAATACCTTTTTCTATTCAAGGATGCCATTCAGGATACCATGATATGTTTAGTCTTCATGGCTCCTTAGCTGGGACAGATTCTCATTCTTTTCTTGTTTTGATGATTTTTGACAGTTTTCAGGAATGTTGGTCAGATATTTTGTAGAACGTTCCAGAATTGAGTTAATCTGATGGTTTTCTCGTCATTATACTTGGGTTATAGGTTTCTGGAGAAAGACTTCAGAGATAAATCGCCATTCTTATCACATCTTATGAAGGGTACTTACTATCAACATGGCTTATCACCGTTGATGTTAACTTTGATCACTTGACTGTGGTAGTGTTTGTCAGGTTTATCTACTGCAAGTTTATCCCTTTTTCCCCATTTCCATACTGTACTCTTTAGAAGGAGATCAACATACGCAGCCCACACTGAAGAAGTGGAGAGTTATGGTCCACCCCTTTGAGGACAGAGTATCTACATAAACTGCTTAGAATTCTTCTGCAGAGAATATTTGTCTAATCTCCCATTTACATGTTTATTCAATCATTTATATCAGAAAAAAACTCATTCATATTTATTTTATAGCTTGAGTTATAATCTAATACTACTTTATTTCATTGCTCACATTGTTCCAGCTTTGCCCATTGGGAACCCTTTCGGTTGGCTCCATGAGTTCATACGGATGTCTCCAACTCTAATACATTACAACATAGATCATGCTAACCTCCTCCCTCGCATTTCTATAACCTCCGACTCCGATAGTGAGAGACATGGCTATCACCATCACCATTTGTTTACTCAGTTGTTCAGTTCCAGCATACATATTTAGTAGTTTCAGAATTGTTATCCCATACCTCGTGGGAAACTACTTTATCAACTAGAGTACAATATTCACTCACAGTTTCTTTTATCACAAGTCATCTTAGTCAAGACAACTCGTTTCTAAAGTTACTTAGATCAGCAAACTTTATCCCCACACCTTTCAATGAGGCTATTTCATACATTTGCAATACAGTTAGATCCTTTTGGCAGTTTCTGCCTTCCATACTGGGATCCACAGTCTCCAAAATATTTTTTTAATTTGCATACATTAAGATTCACTCTTTCTGCCATAAAATTCTATAGGTTTTGACTAAAGCATAACATCATGAACCTACCATTACAATATCATATAGAATAGGTTCAGGGCCCTAAAAATCCCCTGTGTTTCACTTTTCAATCCCACCCCTCTCACAAACCCTGATGATTTTCACCTTCTGTAGATACTACATATATGAAATTATATATAGAACATAGCCTGTTCAGACCGGCTTCTTTCAATATGAAATATGTATTTGAGATGTATCCATATATTTTTGTGGCTTGATAGCTTATTCCTTTTTATTGCTGTTTCCATCATGTAAATGTACCACAGTTTGCTTATCCATTCACTTTGAATGGATGTATTGAAGGATACCTGGGCTGATTCCAGTTTTTGGCAATTATGAGTAAATCTGCTATAAATATTCATGTACAGGTTTTTGTGTGGATATGTTTTCAAATCAGTTGGGTAAATACCTAGGAGGGTAGTTGTTGGATCACACAATAGACTATGTTTAGCTTCATGAAAAACTGCCAAACTATCTTTTAAAGTGGCCATACCATTTTGCATTTCTACCAGCAATGAATGAGAGTTTCTGTTGCTCCCTATCCTCTCCAGCAACTGGTATTGCCAATTTTGTGTATTTTAGCATTCTAGTAAGTGTCCAGTGGTTTTTTTATTGTTGTTTTAATTTGAATTTCCCTAATGACCAATGATATTGAGCATCTTTTCACATGCTAAACGTCCAACTGTATATCTGAAGTGTCTTTTCCAACCTTTTGCCTATTTTTGAATTGAGTTGTTTCCTTACTGTTGAATATTGAGAACTTCGTATATTTTGAATACAAGTCCTTTTATCAGATATCTGTTTTGCAAATATTTTCTACGAGTCTGTGGTTTGTTTTTTCATTCTCTTAAAAGTGTCTTTAGCAGAGCAGAAGTTTTTAATTTAAATGAAGTCCAACTTATTTTTCATTCATAGATTGTACTTTTGGTGTTGTATCTAAAAATTCCTCATCAAATCAAGGTTATGCAGATTTTCTCCTGTTTTCTCCAGATGTTTTAGAGTTTTTCATTTTGCATTTAGTTTTATGATTGTTGAGTTATTTTTTGTTAAAAGTGTAAAGATTATGTCTAGATTCTTTTTATTTTTATATGTGGATATCCAATTGTTCCAGCATCATTTGTGTATATGTGTATATACAGTCTGTCTCTATTGAATTGCCTTTATGTCTTTCTCAGAAGGAGTTGACTATATTAAAATGAATCCATTTTGGGGGTCCCCATTCTGTTCTATTGATCTATTTGTCTGTTTATCCACAAATACCATTCTGTCTTGGTTACTTTAGCTTTATAGTAAGTCTTGAAATCAGGTAAAGTGAATCCTCCAACTTTGTTCTTCTTCCTCAGCATTATGTTGACTAGTCTAGATTTTTTGCCTTTCCATATATTTAGAATAAATTTAGTCAATACCTATAAAATAGCTTAAAGAGATTTTTGGGGGATTTCAGTCTACAGATGAAGTTGGAAGGAATCAACATCTTTACAATAGTGAGTTTTCCAATCCATAAACATGGACTATCTCTCTATTGATCTAGATCGTCCTTGATTTCTTTCATATGATCAATATTTCATATTTTTCCACATACAGATCATGTACATATTTTGCTAGATTTATACCTAAGTATTTCAATTCTTTTTGATGCTGTCGTAAATGGTATTTTTAAATGTTAAATTCCAGTTTCTTGCTGGACTATATAAATGCAATTGATTTTTATATACTAACCTTGTATCTTGCAAATTTTCTATATTCACTTTTTAGTTCCAAGAATTTTTTATATTGATTCTTTGCAGTTGTCTAACTAGACAATCATGTCATCTGCCAAGAGTTTTTTGTGTTTTTTTTTTTCCCAATCTGTATGCCGTTCTTTCCTTTTCTTCTGTTCTTGCATGAGCTAGGACTTCTAATAGAATGTTGAATAGGACTGGTGAGAATGGACATCCTTGCCTTGTTCTTGATCCTAAATGGGGAATTATCATGTCTCTGTGAAATATGATGTTAGTGGCAGGTTTTTTTATGGGTGTTCTTTATCAACGCAAGGAAGCTCCTCTCTGTTTGCTCAGAGTGTTTATCATTCAAGGGCATTGGATTTTGTTAGATTTTTTTCCTCTGTCAGTTGACATGATCTTATCCTTTTTTTCTTTAGCATGTTGACATTTATTGATTTTTGAATGTTGACTCTACTTGCATACCTGAAATAAAACCCATTTGTTTGTGATGTATACTCCTTTTGTACATTTTTGGATTTAATTTGCTAGTGTTTTCTTGGGGAGTTTGTTGGTGTGTTCATGAGAGATATTATCTGTGGTTTTACTTTCTTTTAATGTCTGCATCTGCTTTCAGTATTATAGTAATGCTGGTTTCATAAAATGAGTTAGAGAAGTGTTCTGCTTTATTTCCTCTAAGAGATTGTGGAGAATTGATATTACATCTTTCTTACATTTTTGATAGAATTCACCAGTGAAACCATTTGGCCTTGATTTTTTCTATTTTGGAAGGTTACTAATCATTGATTCAATTATTTTAATAGATATAGGCTATTCAATTTATCTAATTCTCCTTGTGTGAATTTGGTAATTTGTGTATTTCCAGGAATTGGTTCATTTCATCTGTTATCAAATTTTTGAGACTAAAGTTGTCTGTGGTATTCCTATGTTATCTTTTTAATCTCATGAAATCTCTTATTTCTGATGTTGGTAATTTAACTCTCTTTTTTCTTAGCCTGACTAGAGTTTGATAAATTTTATTGATATTTTCAAAGGACCAACTTTTTGGTTTCCTTGATTTTCTCTGTTGCTTCTCTGTCTTAAATTTCATTGATTTCTGCTCTAATATTTATTATTTCTTTTCTTCTGCTTCTTTTAGGTTTAAAGACTGGCACCTGAGCTAACATCTGTTGCCAATCTGTGTTTTTCTCTTCTTCTCCTCAAAACACCCCAGACCATACTTGCATATTCTAGTTGTAGGTCTTTTTGGTTGTTATATGTAAGATGCCGCCTCAGCATAGCTTAATGAGTGGTGCCATGTCTGTGCCCAGGATCTGAACCGGTGAAATCCTGGAGGGTACAAACTTAACCACTCAGCCACAGGGCAGGCCCCTCTTTTAGATTTAAATTGTTCCCCCTGTCTAGATTCCTAAAGGTAATTTTAGGTTATTGATTCTAGATTTTACTTCTTTTCTAATATATTCATTTAATGATATGAAATTTCCTCTAAGTATGCCTCACTGCCTCTCACAAAAATTCCTAAGTTGCATTTTCACTATCATTTAGTTCAAAATATTTTTAAATTTCTCTTGAGAATTTTTCTTTGATCCATGAGTATATAAGCATATTATTTAAGTTCCAAATATTTGGGGATTCTCTAGCAATATTTCTGTTATTGATATGTGGTTTAATTCTACTTCATTCTCAGAACATACTTTGTATGCTTTTAAATTTGTTATGTGTATTTTATAGCCCAGAATGTGATCTATCTTCGTGAATCTATGTGAACTTGAGAAGAATGTGCATTCTGCTATTGTTGGATAGTGTTCTGTAAATGACAATTTGATCAATAGAAACTCGTTTTATACTTAGTACCTGATACTACAAAAGGAAAAAATGATTTGATATCAGAGAAGAGATTTTGGAAGAATTATTATTAGAATATAAGCCACATCCTAGAACTTTTTATTTTCCTAGTAATGCTGAAAAACTGAAAATATGAATAAAACAGAGTTAAGTCGACTAAAGTAATTTCTGAAGACCACTGTGATACCTGAAGTGAATGTGTTTGATGCCTTATGGTATAGCACATGTGTGGTAAATCTTAGGTATCTTAATATCTTCTAATCCTAGGTTTCACCTTTAAACAAATCAGGCACTTTCTGTTCATTTCTGCACATTATTCATGCAATATTCCCTGAGGCTCTTTGTATGCACAGAGATCTCAGCTTGTTAAAAATCTTCATCAGTGACTCAGTCAATCATGTAGAGAGTGCTCTTTTACAAGGAACGGAAAGAAGATTGTAATCCTTAAACAGCTGAATCACAGTTATTCTTTTCCACAATAAAAAAATTAAATATTTCAAAGGAAAAAATGGAGAAATGAAAATAAGAAAAAGCTAAAATCACTTAAAAATAATCTAAATAAATGTACCTTCATTTACCACATGAACCATCAAATGTTCATATCTTTGGGTTAATGTGTTGAAGCATAATAATGGTGTTTTTTCATATTAGTTATTCTTATCTTTGAAATCTATTTTTGAAGGAAATTACAGAAGGAGTAAATGTAGGATAAGAGAAATTAAATATGTCTTTCCTGTAATAAAAAAGACTGGGGAAGAAAGAGTTGAGGAGACATATTAGGAAAAAAGAGTGATTTGATTTTGGACATAAGTTTGAGATGCCTATAGAACATCCAAATGGAAATGTCAAATAGGCAGTTAGCTATTTGAACCTGGAGCTCAGGAAAAAGAACTGTACATGAGGGGCCAACCCAGTGGAGTAGTGGTTAGGTTCATGTGCTCTGCTTCAGCTGTCCAGGGTTCACAGGTTCGGATCCTGGGTTTGAACCAACACGCTGCTCATCAAGCCCTGCTGTGGTAGCGTGCCACATACACAGTACAGAAGATTGGCACCCATGTCAGCTCAGGGCCAATCTTCCTCACCAAAAAAAGAAAAGAAAAGAACAGAACTGTACATGAAGCAGAATGAGCTCAACTAGATAGGAGTACATATTCAGGGCTGATTACTTCCCCTTAAGGAATTTCAACACTTAGAACTAAAGCAGAGAAAAGGAAGCCAGTAAATGAGATTGCTATTGGGGCATCTAAGGCTGTAGGAAGAAAAGTAGAGACATGTTCAGAAACCCATAAAAGGAAGTTTTTATTAGCAAGAGGTGGTCAAATATGTCAAACGCTGATGAAATGTCAAGAAATATAAAGACAATGAAATGGCCATGTAATTTGGAAATGTGGAAGTCCCTAGTGACATTGATCAGAATTGATTTTATGGAGAGGAGAAATGGAAGGAGTTGAAAAGAAGGCATAAAATGATGAATTTGAGTGTGTATTTAGCCAAATCTATTGGTAAGTATGCTCTGAGAGGGAGAGGAATAATGGAGTAACAGCTAGAGGATATGTATGGTCAAGGGAGATGATTTTTTTTTTAAATATAGTAGGCTCTAGACCATTTTTATGGCAACAGAAATAAATCAGTGAAAAGGGAAAAATTGATCCTGCAAGAGAAAGGTAGAAGAGAAATAATTACTGAAGTAATGTTTTGAGAGGTCAAGAGGAGCTGGATTCCAGAGTACAAATGGCTGGGTTGGCTTTTTATAAGAACAAAGGTTATTTCTACTGTAGTAATAGAGACAAAGGTTTTAAATAGATATTCTTAGTGCATAGAGCAACGATTATTCTATGCTTTTAATTCTAGACACATTTGGTTCATCTACCAAGAGTTGTGCACGGATCTCTAAGTTGTTTTTCTATATCAAAAAAAAAGCAGCTGTGGAAAGAGGAAAGACAAGCACAATCTCTTTCTTTGTGGGCAGCTTACTTCCTCTCAGCAGTGGGTATGGCTTTTCTTGGACATATTTTGAAGTCTGCGGTTTACCTAAAATTTTACTATGTATGTCCAGTGGTTCCTGATTTTTTTGAATTTTTCACAAAAAATGATAATTCAGACCAGCAAGCATGTAAGTAGATATGAAGCAGCGAACAGACTGCTTAGGAGCCAGGTATATTATCAGAAGAATTGCTCTGAAAAAGAGAAAGTTTGGAATTAAAGGAGATCCTTCAACAGTCTTTACTTGAAAAGACTATTCTGTAAGAGATTAGAAGGAAGTGGGGGGAAATAGAGGGGAGAATATGGCAAAGAAGTGAAGAAAAAAGAAAATGGCTTAAAAAGAAAGGAAATGATGACAATACTATGGCAATGAAATTTATAGAATTAAAAAAACAGAGTACAAAGCTAAGGTGGACCTCAAGGTCATTCAGTAACTATGAATTTTTATGTCCTTGTCCTTACTGTATGAGTATTGGAGTTATATGTGTATCAGGAATAGTCTGGTTTTCATCTTTGGATTTACATCACCTAGCAGAATGCCTGACAAATGTACCTTTAAAAAAAATATGTGTTGAATAAACAAATACATGAATGGGGTTGACAAAGCCCAGTTGATACAAAGCGCTTACATAAACACACATATGATTGGAGGCAAGTAATGGAAAAGATGAGAAGGGTATTCACTTATTTGGAAAACACAAAAGCACATTTTTTATGATCTATATTACTTATTTAAATAATAAATATTCTTTTAAAAATACTATTGAGTACTTACAATATTTCAGGGACAATATAATCTCATTTAACCATTCAAATCCTTCAATTAGGGCTATTATCTCCATTTCATAGATGAGGAAACAATGGCAGAGAGAACAAATTACTTAATGTAGTGTTGGAACTAGAATTTGAATCTGTGCAGTCTGATATAGAGACGACTTTTAAACATATGGCTATATCATTCTCAGAAAATTTTTTTTCTAAAAGATATCTGTTCATGTCACCTAAAAGTCTTGACTTAATTTCCCTTTATCCTACGAGAAATTTTACTAGTGAGTATTAATATGTGAATAAGTCATCTTTTTAATCACCTACTGTGAACTTGGTTCAACCAAGAATGATATCGCCCTAATTACATATTATTGAGAAAGCAACATTTTGATAGGGAAAATAATCAAAATAAGCATTGAGAACTGTAGGGTCTCCAAGACTGAGAAAGTAGAGCAAAGTGGTCTTTAGACAGCCATAGAACAATTTAGTCGTGGAGAGGTTCGACCAAAAGATTCTACAAGGGAAATAGGTTATATAAAGAATGATTTTCCATAACTGTCTAGAAAATATAGGAACAATTTAAAAAATCGATAGATTTATTAATATTCAAATGTAAAACTAGTGTACACCATAACAAAAATGAAAGACAAATGAGAATATACCACAATTTCTTTAACTAATTCACTTGTTGATGGACACTTGGCTTTTTTCCAGTTTGGGCTATTACTAATCAAGTTGTTATGAACATTTCTATACAAGTTTCTATGTGAACATATACTTTCATTACTCTTGAATAAAAACCTAAGAGTAGAATGGCTCAATAATATGGTGTGTGTATTTTACCTTTTTATAAATAGCTTTGTTGACATACAATTTACATACCATAAAATTCATCAGCTTAAAATGTACAACTCAATGTTTTTTAGTATACTTACAGGGTTGTGCAACCATATATAAAAGTTTGTGACCATTAGCAGTCACTCATTCTCCCTCTCCACCCTCTTCCCTACCTGCTCCAGACCTTAAGCAATCTCTAATCTACTTACAGTCTCGACAGATTTGCTTACTGTGGACATTCCATGTAAATAATATCATATAATACGTGGCCTTTGTCACCAGTATCTTTGACTTGGCACAACGTTTATATCTTTAAGAAGTGGCCAAATTGTTTTCCAAAGAATTTGCACCCTTTTCTGTTCCCCCGTTAACAGCATATGAATTCCAATAGCTGTGTATCCTTTACAACACTTGATGTCAGCAATCTTTTTTGATTTTGTACATTATAATACATGTGTACTGGTATCTAATTTTGGCTTTAATTTTCATTTTCCTAATGAGTAATGATGATAAGCATCTTTTCATGTGCTTATTTGCCATCTATATATCTCTTCTGGTAAAGTGTCTATTCAAATCTTTTGTCTTCTTTTGAATTGTTTGTTTTATTATCATTGAATTTTGAGTGATCTATATGTATTTTATTCAGGTCCTTTATGAGATATGTGATTTGCAAAATGGTTTTCCTAGTCAGTGGCCTGTCTCTTCCTTTCTTTAAAAGTATCTTTTAAAGACTTGTTCTTAATTTGATGAAGTCCAATTTATATTTTTTCTTTTATGTATCTTGTGTTTGGGGTTGAGTCTAAAAAATATATATCTTTACTCAATTCAAACTCACAAAGATTTTTTTATGCTTTATTCTAGAAATATCATAGTTTAAGGTTTCAGATTACATCTAAGATCCATTATAGATTAATTTAGAAATAATTGAATTTATCCCCAGGTTAATATTTGTATATGAGTTGCAGACCGAAGTTCATTTTTTTTTGCATATTGATCATATACCCTACAACTTTGCTAAACTCAGTGTTGGTTACAGCAACTTTTTTCTGTCTTCTCTAGTATTCTTTACAAGTCATCTGTGAAAAAGCATTTTTTCTTTTAAAGATTGGCCCTGAGTTAACATCTGTTGCCAATCCTCTTCTTTTCTTTTTTATTTCCTTCTTCTCCCCAAAGCCCCCCAGTACATAGCTGTATATTCTAGTTGTAGGTCCTTCTAGTTGAGTTATGTGGGACAACACCTCAGCATGGCTTGATGAACGGTCTTAGGTCTGAGCCTAAGATCCGAACCGGTCAAGCCCTGGGTGCTTAAGTGGAGCATGCAAACTTAACCACTCGGCCACGGGGTTGGCCCTCTGTGAAGAAGTTTTAATTCTGCTTTTCCAGTTTGGATACCTTTTATTCTTTTTTCTTAACTTATTGCAGTTACTTATCCCAGTACAAGGGTTGGTAGAAGTAATGATAGCAGACATTGTTTTTTTGCTCTGGATTTGGGGAAGAAATCAGTATTTCACAAATAAGTATGACGTTAGGTGTAGGTTTTTATTAAATGCCCCTTACCAGATTGAGAAACCCCCTTCTATTCCTAATTTGCTGAGAAATTTTATCAAGAATGGAAGTTAGATTTGGTCAAATGTTTTTTCAGCATTTATTGAAAAGATCATATGTTCTTGCTTTTTTTAGTCTATTAATAGGTTAATGACATTTATTAATTTTTCAGCATTAAGCATTGCATTCAAGCATAAACTCTATTTGGGTCATTATGTATTATCTATATTTATATTTACATATTCAATTTGATAAGAATTTTTGCATCTATGTTCATGAAGAATATTAATTTCTGTTATTCTTCTCTTGTAATGTCTTTGATTTTGGTATTAGAGTAATGCTAGGTTCATAAAATAAGTTGGCAAGTATTCCCTTTGCTTCAATTTTCTGGAAGGACTGTTTTAGTTCTTTCTTAAATGTTTGGTAAAGTCCGCAGTAAAGCCACATGGGCCTGGACTTTCTTGGTGAGGATATTTTGAACTACAGTTTCAATTTTTTTAATATAGATATAGGGCTATCCGAGTTATATATGTATTAGTGAATAAAAGATTGTATATTTCAAGGAATTTGTCCATTGCATCAAAGTTGTTGAATTTATTAGCACTAAGTTGTTCATATTATTCCCTATTCTTTTAATGACTGTAGAATACGTAGTAGTCTCTGTCATTTCTTGTATAGGGAATTTGTGTCTTCTTCCTTTTTTCCTCATCTCTCTGGCTGGAGGTTAATCAATTTTATTGTTCTTTTCAAAGAATCAGCTCTTCTTTCATTGATTTTTGTATTATTTTTGTGTTCTATTTCTTTGATTTTTCAATTTTATCTTGTTTCCTTTCTTCTGTTTACATTGGATTTCGTTTGCCTTCTTTTTCCAGTTTTGTAAGCTAAAAACTCTAATCCTTCATTTAAGACTTTCTTCTTTTCTAATGTGTATTTAGAGGTAGAATTTTTGAGTAAGTACTGCTTTACTGTCATCTAACAAGTTTTTATATTTGTATTAATTTCCAAATAGTTTCAAAATTTTCTTTTGATTTCTTCTTTGAGCCATGGATTAATCATAAGTGTATTATTTAACTTCCAAATACTTGGAGATTTCCTAGACATCTTTCAGCTGTTGATTTCTAATTTATTTCCATTTTTATCTAACAGCGGGCTTTGTATGACTTGAACAGTTCTACATCTATTAAGACTTGTCCCATTTTATGGCCCAGAGTATAATCTATTCTGTTAAGCATTCTGTGAGCACTTGAAAAGAATATGTATTCCTCAGTTGTTGGATGGAGTATTCCATAAATGCCAACTAATGCAATCCACAGATTAGGAGAAAACATTTGTAAGTTAAATAAATGATAAAGAACTTCTATTAAGAATGTAAAGAATACTTACAACTCAAGAAGAAAATAATCTAATTTAAAAATATTCAGGGGGCCGGCCCGGTGGTGCAGTGGTTAGGTCCACACATTCTGCTTCTCGGCGGCCAGGGATTCGCCAGTTCGGATCCCGGGTGCAGACATGGCACCACTTGGCATACCATGCTGTGGTAGGCATCCCACACATAAAGTAGAGGAAGATGGGCACAGATGCTAGCTCAGGACCAGGCTTCCTCAGCAAAAAGAGGAGGACTGGCAGTACTTAGCTCAGGACTAATCTTCCTCAAAAAAAAAAATTCAAAATATGAGAATAGACATTTCACCTAAGAAGATAGATAAATAACTAATAAGCACATGAAAAGATGTGTTCAGGATGCTACTTATAAATATGGGTATTAAGGACTTAACAGCAGCATTCTCCTTTCTTGTCCTTTGAAGTGTAGCTGCTTTAGTTTCTCTGATCTCTAGGCTCCTTTTCAACTCAGAGACACTGCCAGGATGGAATCTGTCTGGGTTCTCACTTCATTGCAACCTGAAAACATTCTCAAGTCAATGAGCTAGTGCAATCACAGGACAAATCTCATTTGTTTCCCATTTCTCAAAGATGACTATGATCCATTGCCTGATGTGCAGTGTTCCTGAACCTGACTTTTTAGTAGTTTCAAATGGGGAGATAAATCCATTTCCTCTTGCTGCATCTTAGCTGACAGTGGAATCTGAGTTATATGTAAAAATCAGAAACACTGCCACTATGAACAAATCTAAAAGATCATAAAAGGGGGCCCGGCGTGGTGGTGTAGTGGTTAGGTTCATGTGCTCTACTTTGGCGGCCTGGGGTTCACAGGTTCACATCCCAGGTGCAGATCTGCATATCACTCATCAAGCCATGCTGTGGCAGCATCCCACAGACAAAGTGGAGGAAGACTAACACAGATGTTAGTTCAGTGACAATCTTCCTCACCAAAAAAAAAAAAAATCATAAAAGAAATAACACCAAACAAAACTATGAACAAATGTTTTTTGAGGTCATAGCAGTGTGGAAACTATATATGTCTGTATTTGTGATGAGACAAGCCAACAGCACAGAAGAAGAGAAAACAAATATAGGAGGGAATAATCTGCTGCTCTTGAGACTAAAAAAGTGACTTACAGAGTATAAGAATATATAACCTAAGTCTTTAAAGAAAGCGTTTAATTCTGAAGCAGAAATAAAAATTTGTTACTGGTGGTTTATGCAGAAAAAGTAATAAAATGGTAGCCAAGATCAGTTAAAGGTGTGGTGAGGCAATGTAAATTTACCAAGAGAATCACTGAATTTGTATTAGATTTCAGAATTTCCAGAGAAGTTAGAGTTCCAGTTGGTCCTCTTCATGACAGTTTATTTATAATTTGAGGACTGAGAAATTCATCATACTACTGTTTCAACACTGAGATTATGTTCCATTCATTTATTTATTTTATCTCATTTTTAAAAATTTTAATCAGGGGCTGGCCCCGTGGCCGAGTGGTTAAGTTTGCTCCCTCCACTGTGGCGGTCCAGTGTTTCGCCGATTCGAATCCTGGGCGTGGACATGGCATTGCTCATCAAGCCACGCTGAGGCAGCATCCCACATGCCACAACTAGAAGGACCCACAACTAAAAAAGTATATATACAACCATGTACTGCAGGGCTTTGGGGAGAAAAAGGAAAAACAAAAATCTTAAAAAAAAAATTTTAATCAGATGATGGGAGAGTTTGATACCTGTTTATATCTTAAAATTGTTTTTATCCCTTATAAATAAGTCAGTTGAAATAATTAAATGCCTTCCCCTCACAAAATTATTAAAAATATTTGCTGCCTATTTTTCTATAATGAATGCCAATTCACATCACACAAATAGAGTGACTTTTTAATTGTTAGTCTACAGTGAAGAAATACATAAAATGAGATAGAAATATACGGGGTTTTTTTTTACTTTAGTTAAAATGCTCATTCAAATTCTTCACTTTTCACACATTCCAACAATGTCTTATTATTTGAAGAAAAAATTATGAGTTTACAATTCTCCAGTCAGAAATGAGGGATTGAATTATTAATTTACACTTTTTTTCTGAGCAAACATGCAAATAATCTCAGTTGTTTTCTCTGGTCATTATCACGTATTCTGAATGATCTTATGAAAGATAATTCTGTGGTCTTTTTTGCAACAATACTAATTCTGAATATCAGAGTTGGCTTCTGGAGTGTTAGAGAAAGGAAGTACCAGTCAGAGAAATCAGACACAATCTCTGTGAAAAGCAAAGATCTCCCATTTGCACGTAATCTGATGTCATTGCTACCTAATGATCAGAGAAAAGCGGAGCTTAGTCACAAGCTATACAGGATTTGGTCACTGCAACTCAACACATTATTGCAAAAATTTCCTTTGTCTTTTTTGTGCTGATGAAAACTTAATACAATTCAAAATAAACCATGAGCTAACAGAACCAAAGCATTTTTTAGGGTCTTGCTTCATAATTCTTCTGGTAATGCCCAGTTAGCATAAAAATTCAAATTGTTGACCCTGGGATGCTTTAGAAAGTGACATATGGCAATATATATTGAAACAACACAAAAATAATTATAAGATTGTAAAAAGTGTCTTTGAAACTAGTGAAATACATAACTTAGAATCATAGAATTTGAGTGTGCAAGGAGATAATGAACCAAATTTGTAACTTTGGAGCTGAAATCAACCATAGATGTAAGCATTGTTCCAAGTTTGTCATCACAGCTTTTAAAAAGTTCAGATTCCTTGTCCCCAGCCCAAAGATTCTAATCCAATAGACCTGGAATAGTACATGGGAATATATATTTTAAACAAAGAGCTCTCCAGATTATTATGACACACATCATAATTTGGAGCTATTGATATAAACTAACAGTTCAGTTTTGAAAAAGAAAATAAAAGAAACAATAAATCTTGAGATGTTAATTGCTAACCCAGATAACTGTAGTTAAGAAATTGGAACACAGTATACCTGATTCTGACTCCAGCATTCCTCTTAGCATACAATATTACTCTATTAATTACTGCATATGTGATTGTAAAAGTAACTCTTTTTTTAAAAAAAATGTATTTTGACTAAAATGAAATTGATACCTTGTAAGAAAAGTAAATTCAAGTGTCTTCTTATTACCCTAAATATCTCAAACTTTACTAGCTAGGTTGTATGCCAGGTAATGTTTCCCTTTAGTACCCAAATCATGATATCCAAGCTATAGTCCATTTTTACAGAAGAAAGTCGGTATTTACAAGTTTCCCCTTCCCAAATCTCCAATAATTCCAGGGAGATTTTTATATTTTTTACAACTATGCATTAAATGTTGTTTACTCCTTCAGCTGGGATGACTCTGGATACGTACCATGCATTTCAACAGTTCCTTTTTTTTTTCCCCAACCATTCATCAATAGGTTTCCTGTGTTGTTGTTGCTTTTCCCTATACAGCCTGTCCTCAAGCATTATAAAAATGTTACTCATTAATTCCCTGTAACACAGCAGACAACAGGCTGAAAATTTGGTAAAGTTTATCAAAAGTTTTTAGAATACTAGATGGGAAGTACACCACAAGATCACTCTTACCCCAATTACACAGAGCTAGAGCCATCCAGGAACAACGCATCAATCCGCCCCTGTATGGTGAGCAGTTTTCCTCCTCCTCCTCCACTCCCAACACCCGAAAGAGCTGCTGCCATCCCCAAGCCTTGTGGTATGAGCCAAAATATCCGGGCCTCAAACAGAGGAGAGTGTTTTCTTTCATCTAAATGGAAGACATTCTTTCTAAGCCCTTGTCTCCTGCCCCAAATGAACTTCACCTTAATTTGGATAACCATAGAAATGGTCATTCCCATAAACACACAATGGTCTGAAATTAGTACATTTCTCAAAATGTGAGCTGCTCAACCTTAAATGATCCAGCTATAAAATAACAGCAGCAGGGTCCAGATGAGTGAGTCGCGACTTAGTTCCACAGTTTTTTGGAAACTTGGAATGCAAATTCACCCAAGATTATCCTATTTAAAAAAAATCCCTTTTGTTTCACAATATTCAATTTACCTAATAATAATGATTGATACAATTTTTAAAATTTCCACAGAGGAAAAAATATATTTTTATTCATTCAACAAATTCTTACAATATTTAATCAGTACCTGTTATGTGCCAGGCGATACCCCAGGCAATGAGGCTATAAAGATGGAAAAGCTGAGTTCTTGTTTGAAAGAAATTTTCAAAGTAGTAAACTGGGCGAGAGAGACTAAAAACAAATACCTCCCAAGATGAGAGTGCTCTAGTTGTGGCATGAATTAAACATGACTGGAACATGAGTGAGCATTCCCAAATCTGCTGCAAAGAATCAGGGAAGATTACAGGGGAAATGCTGTGGTAAGAACAAATAGTCAAATTGTTTTTAAAAAAATGGGTAAATTATTTTCAATGTAAATAATATTAAGAATATAAAGTTCATAAAAGTAAATCTGAAACCAAAAAGCACATGGGCAAGAGCTAAAGAAGGAAAATAATAAAACTTTAGTGAAAGAAAGTAAAAAGGCCTGCTGTGGGAGGCAGAATAATGACCCCCAATGAGGTCTGCACCCTAAAGCCTGGAACCTATGACTACTTACCTTCTGTCATAAGAAAGGGCTTTGAAGATGTGATTAAGGTTAAGAGCTTTAATCTACAGATTCAATGCAATCCCTATCAAAGTTCCAAAGACATTTTTCACAGAAATAGAACAAAGAATCCTAAAACTTATATGGAATAACAAAAGACCCTGAATAGCCAAAGGAATCCTGAGAAAAAAGAACAAAGCTGGAAGGATCACAATCCCTGACTTCAAAATATATTACAAAGCCATAGTAATCAAAACAGCATGGTACTGGCACAAAAACAGACACAATCAAAGGAACAAAATCAAGAGCCCAGAAATAAACCCATACATCTATGGAAAACTAATTTTGGACAAGGGAGCCAAGAACATACAATGGAGAAAGGAAAGTCTCTTCAATAAATGGTATTGGGAAAACTAGATAGCAACATGCAAAAGAATGAAAGTAGAACATTATGTTGCACCATACACAAAAATTAACTCAGAATGGATTAAACACTTCAATGTAAGACCTGAAACCATAAAACTTCTAGAAGAAAACATAGGCAGTACGCTTTTTGATATCAGTCTTATCAGCATATTTTCAAATACTATGTCTGACCAGGCAGGGGAAGCATTAGAAAAAAATAAATAAATGGGAGTACATCAAACTAAAAAGCTTCTGCGCAGCAAAAGAAACCATCAACAAAAAAAAAAGACAACCTAACAATTGGGAGAAGATATTTTCAAATCATAGATCTGATAAGGGGTTAATGTCCAAAATATAAAGATCTTATATACATCTCAATAACCAAAAAAACAAACAACTTACTCAAAAAAAATGGGAAGAGGATATGAACAGACATTTCTCCAAAGAAGATATACAGATGGCCAACAGGGATGTGAAAAGATTTTCAACATCACTAATTATCAGGGAAATACAAATCAAAACAACAAGGAGATAACACTTCACTCCTATCAGAATAGCTATAATTAACGAGACAAGAAAAGACTACTTTTGGAGAGCTTTTGGAGAAAAGGGAATCCTCATACACTGCTGGTGGGAATGCAAACTGGTGCAGTGACCATGGAAAACAGTAAGGAGAGTCCTCAAAAAATTCAGAATAGAACTACCATACAATCTAACTATTCCACTGCTGGGTATTCATCCAAAAAAATGTGAAAACACTAATATGTAAAGATATATGCACTCCTATCTTCATTGCAGCATTATTCACAATAGCCAAGACTTGGAAACAACCTAAGTGCCCATCAAGGGAGAAATGGATAAAGAAGATGTGGTGTATATACACAATGGGATACTACACAGTCATAAAAAAGGAGGAAATCTTGCCTTTTGCTACAACATGGATGGACCTTGAGGGTATTATGCTAAGCGAACTAAGTCAGAGGGAGAAAGCCAAATATCATATGATCTCACTCATAAATAGAAGATAAAAACAACAACATACAAACATATAGATACAGAGATTAAATTGGTGGTTACCAGAGGGGAAGGGGGAGGGAGGAGAGCAAGAGGGGTGACTGAGTACATGTGTATGGTGATGGATGATAATTAGTCTTTGGGTGGTGAACATTGTGTAATCTACACAGAAATAGAAATATAATAATGTACACTTGAAATTTATGTAATGTTATAAACCACTGTTACCTCAATAAAATCAAATAATCTAAAGAGAAAATGATTAAGGGCTTTGACTTGAGAGATTATCACAGATCATCTGGGTGTGCCTAATCTAATCACATGAGTCCCTGAAGTGGAAGAGATGGAATGTGAAAAGGATTCCAAGAAGTTGACTCACCTTTTTCTGGCATTGAAGATGGAGGAAGGGAACCGTAAGCCAAGGAGTGCAGCAGCTTCTAAAAGCTGGGCATGGCCCTCAACTTATATCTAGTAGGAAAGCAGAGACCTGGTCACCAAAATGGTGGCATAGGAGACCCCAGTCTTTGTTCCCCAACAAATATCAGTAATTAGACACCTATCCACGAACAAAAACAGCTCTGAGTGAGATTTGGAATCCACTTAGGAAATTTCAGCCATGCAGTAGAACAAAACACCAAAGAATAACCACACTAAAAGGGAAGGAAAGCAGCTATATTTTACCTTCATCATCCCAACCCAAGGTTGCATTGTTCAGCAGCAAGAGGGAACTCCCCAGATAGAGTTCCCCTCACTGGGAAAGGAAGAGCAGAGTGAGCAACCAGCTTCCCCAGCCTTTCCGGGCACCATGAGAAAGAAACTGCTTTGGTTTCACCCTGACCAGAAACTGGTAAAGCTGAGACTTATAGAGACAACTAGAAACAAGGAAGAAAATCAGGGGCTACCAGTATCAGCCACACATAGGTGTGATTGTGGTTTCTAGTCATCTGCTCTACAGAGAACTCCAGCAGCTTTCACCACTGAAGACACCAAGGGCCAGTACAACCACCGAGGAACCACTGCAGATTTCATCGGGTTTCGTCCCACAGATATTCACATTAGTAGATTCTAACCTCCAGAGTCTCTCCTGGCTCCCTTTCCCCAAATCTACCCCTGAGGAAGCCCAGGACCCACACAGGTAGCCAGCCCAGGACTCTGTGCCTGCACAAGTGCAAAACACCAGCCTAGATCCCCAGGGCTGTTTCCCAGCAACGTGCATGCTCTCAGGGCACACCCTTCCAGCTGTGCACCTGAACCCCACCAGCCTGAATCCCACCACTGGCCTCCACTGACATTATGGCAAGATACTGCAGCCATAGAAGTGCACGCCAAGAGCCAAGGCCCTCATAGCTGCATGTTGGCCTGGATCTGGCTCTAGCTACTGTCACAGACCTGCACCATGGGGCTCACTGCAGTTAACCCCTTCAGCTGTGAAATTGTGTGCCCCAGCCTGACTCTAAATGCTAGCCTCCACTGCTGTGTACCCATGTCAAGACCCAGCAGTGCATGCTGAGAGCCAGGGCTCCCACAGTTGCCAGTGTTCCCATAGTTGGCCACAGCCCTTTTTGCTGCTCCTGGCCCCCACCACTACATATGTGTCTGCAACTGGTCCCTGCCACTGCACAGGGACCTGCAGATAGGCCCCTGAGGCAAGTGTGTGCACACCACTGGCTACAGACACAACCACTGCTTGCCTTGATTCCTAACTGCTGGACCTGGAGATGCTGCTGAGGACCTCAATAGCTCTTACAGCCACTGAAGACCCCTGCAGCACTCCCCAAGTATAATTCAGTTGTTGATGCTGTGTACCCCAGCAGTCTGAACCAAAGAGATATCGTGCCTCCTGAGACCTGGAGTCACCACATGCCCCTGCACCACTAAACTCAAGATCACAGCATACTCCAGTATGCCTCCACCACAGGTGAAGGTTTTTGCTTACTGAGGTGAGTCTATAAAGTCTAGAAGAGGTGACTGTTTCTTCAAATGTGCAGACACCTATGCAAGGCTCCAGAGATCACAAGGAGTCAGGGAAACATGACACCACCAAAGGAACACAGTGAACTTATAACTGACCCCAAAGAAATGGAGATCAATTCATTACCCAAAAGAAAAATCCAAAGTAGTTGTTCTAAAGATGTTCAGAAAGTGACAAAAGAATCAGATAAACAATTTAACAAAATCAAAAAAATAATGCAAGAACAAAATAAGTTCAAAAAAGAGATAGAAAACATAATAAAGAACCAAACAGAAATTTCAAAGCTGAAGACTACAACGACTGAACTGAAGAATTCAATAGAGAACTTCAATAGCAGAATTGCCCAACCAGAAGAATGAATCAATGAGCTCAAAGACTAATCAATTGAAATTATCCAATCAAAAGAGCAAAAAGAAGAATAAAAAATGAAGAAAGCTTACAGGGTTGTATGAGATACTGTTGAGAAAAATAATGTATACATCATTGAAGTCCAAGAAGAGGAGCAGGAGAAAGGGACAGAAAACTTATTTAAAGAAATAATGACTGAGAACTTCCCAAACCTAGGGAGAGAGTTGGACATCCAAGTTCATGAAGCTAATATGTCACTCCAAAATTTCAATCCAAATAATCCTCTCCAAGGTACATTATAAAAACTGTATAATATCAAAGACAAATACAGAATTTTATAAGCAGGAGGAGAAAACAAATTTTTTTCATACAAACCCTTATAAAGCTATCACTGGGTTTCTCATCAGGTACCTTGCAGGCCAAAGGAGAATGGGATGACATAGTCAAAGTACTGAATGAAAAAAACTGCCTACCAAGAATACTTTAGCCAGCAAAGTTGTCCTTCAGAAATGAAGGTGAGATAAAGACTCTCCCAGACAAACACAATTTGAGGAAGTTCATCACTACTAGACCTGCCTTACAAGAAATGCTGAAAGGAGTTCAAGCTGAAACCAAAAGATACTAATTAGTAACATGAAAATATACAACATACTGGTAAGCATAACTATATAGTCAGATTCAGAATACTCTAATACTATAATATGGTGATGTGTTAATCACTTAACTCTAATGTAAAGGATAAAGCATAGCATAAAGGATAAAATATTAAGAGCAGATACAACTACAACAATTTTCTAATGGATCACAATATAAAAGGTATAAATTGTGACATCAATCACATAAAATGTTTGTGTGGGAGAATAAAAAGGCAGAGCTGTTGTATGCATTCAAAGTTAAATTGCTACCAACTTAAAATAGACTAGTATATCTCTAAGATGTTTTAAGGAATTCTCATGGCAACTACAAAACAAAAACTTATAGTAGATGTACACAAGATAAAGAGAAGGGAATCATACTACTAGAGAAAAGCATCAATTCACAAAAGAAGACAGCAAGAGAGGAAGAAAGAAACAAAGGGACTACAAAACAACCAGAAAACAATTAGTAAGATGGCAATAGTAAGTCCTGACCTAACAGTAATTACTTTAAATGTGAATGGAGAAAATTCTCTGATCAAAATACATAGAGTGGCTGAATGGATAGGAAACAGGACCCAACTATATGCTGCTTACAAGAGATTTACTTCAGGTTCAAAGGCACATATAGAGACAAAGAAAAGAAAAAAGATATTCCTCACAAATGGAAACTAAAAGAGAGAAGTAGCTATATTTACAGCAGACAAAATACACTAAGTCAAAAACTGCAACAAGACAAAGAAAGTCATTATATAATAATAAGGGAGTCAATTCATCAAGAGGATGCAACAATTGTAAATATATATGCATCCAATATTGAAGCACATAACTATATTAAGCAAATACTAACAGATATGAAGGAAGTAACAGACAAAAGTACAATAATAGTAAGAGATTTCAATACCCCATTTTCAACAATAGACAGATCATCCAGACAGAATATCAACAAGGAAACATTGGGCTTAAACTATACTTTAGACCAAATGGACTTAAAAGACATACACAGAACATTCCATCCAACAGCAGCACAGCACACATTCTTCTCAAGCACAGACAGAATATTCTGCAAGATGGAGATATATGATCATATGTTAGGTCACAAAGCAAGTCTCAGAAAATTTTAAAAGATTAAAACTTTACCAAATATCTTTTCCTACCACAAAGGTATGACACTAGAAATCAATAAAAGGAGGAAAACTAGAAAATTTACAAATATGTGGAAATTAACACACTTCTGAACAACCAAAGAGTCAAAGAAGAAATTAAAAAAAATCTTGAAACAAACAAAAATGGAAACATAATGCATGAAAACTTATGGGATGCAGCAAAAGGAGTCCTAAGAGGAAAGTTCATAGCAAGAAATACTTAGGTTAAGAAAAAAGAAAGATCTGAAATAAACAACCTAAGTTTACACCACAAGGAAAAAAAGAACAAACTAAGCCCAAAGTTAGCAGAAGGAAGATTACTAACACAGATCAGAGCAAAAATAAATGAAATAGAGAATCGGAAAACAATAGAAAAGATCAATGAAGCTAAGAGTCAGCTTTTTGAAAAGATAAACAAAATTGACAAAACTTTAGCTAGAATTACAAGAAAAAAATGTTCTCAAATAAATAAAATTATAAATGAAAGATGAGGCATTACAATTAATGCTACAGAAATACAAAGGATCATAAGATCATTTGACAATTATATGCCAAAAAGTTGGAGAAGCTAGAAAAAATGGATAAATCCCTAGAAACATACAACCTACCAAATCTAAATCACGAAGAAATAGAAAATCTGAACAGACCAATATAAGCAAGGAGATTGAATTAGTAATCAAAAACCCTCCCAACAAAGAACCTCAGGATTAGATGGCTTCACTGGTGAATTCTACCGAACATTTAGAGAAGAATCAATGTCAATTATTCTCAAACTCTTCAAAAAAATTGAAGTGGAAGGAACACTACCAAATTTCTTTTACAAAGCTAGCATTACTCTAATATCAAAGTCATATAAGGACACTACAAGAAAAAAAAATCTACAGGCCAATATTCCTGGTGAATATAGATGGAAAAATCAGAAAAGATATTTGCAACGCTTACAACAGACAATGGACTAGCATCCAACCGTATTTGAAAACATCAACAAAAACAGAGGATACAGACTACCCACAAGTAAAAATGGGCAAAAAACTATAAAAGCCTTTCACAACAAGAGGATATCCAAATAACTAGTACACATATAAAAAGATGATCGTTCTTAGTCATAATCAGAAAAACACGCAAAATTTAGCCACCACAAGATAGCGTTATAGGCTTTAGAATGGCAAAATTTAGTACATTCCAGCACTACCAAATATCAAAGAGATTATGAAGTAACAGCAACAATGATCCATCGAAGATGGAAATGTGCAACCATTTTGAAAAACAGTTTAATATTATCTAAAGTAAAGTAAAGTAGCAGATAATCATTCCCAAGGAACAAGGAATTCTACTCTTGGGTGTTTTTTCTACAGAAACTAGTGAAGGTCTTGGGATTATATTCACCAGGATACATGTAAAGAATGTTCCTTGTTGCCATTTTCATTAAAGCCCCAAAAAACAGGAAACACTTCAGATGTCCATTTAAAGAATTAATTTAATTACTATTGCAGTAATTAAAATTAATGATCTATGTAGCTACATTTGACAACAAAATTGGATCTCACAAACATAATGTTAAAGTCACCATATATATAATTTTTATATATAATTATATATAAATAATTTTATTTGTCTAGATTTTGTTTTTCTGGTTTTTCTTTATATTTTGAGCACATTATTAAAAAATTTGTTCTAACTTTATGCATTATATATTCAGAAGAGTGGTAAATGTCAGGAGGAGGTACAGTTGATGCAAAGGCATGAAGTGGAAAAAGCAAGGTATGTAGCTAATCATGTCAAATTATTTTAGCAATTGCCAAATCTAATTTTATTTTTTCCCAAATAAATCACCTTAATACATACTAGAGGTTCTCATTATATAAGGATGATTGGTACTGGAAAAAGCTATTTATATAAACTGACATAAAAGAAGGACTAACATTTCATAATAAATGGTGGGGGAGTGGATTTCTCTGGGCTTTATTTTGAAAAATACATCAAAATATTTTTGAAAATAAGTTGATCTTGTACTTAAAATTTAAGCTGCAATTGTGTATATGCAGTAATTATTAGAGTGAGGAAAGAAACAAGTGTTGAGATCTTTGGAGGCCATTACTTTTGAACATCATCTTATAATAGTATGACAGCACAACTGTACCTCACGTTTGACTTTTGTAACATGATCATATAATGTGCCATTTTGCAAGAAAAAAGGAATACTTTCCAGATTTTAGTTTTCCCGAGTGTCACGTAATACTTCATTCTTCAATTCGCTCTCCTTTGAAGCATCTACCAATCTTCTTCATGTCCCCGCTTATTTTCTATATTTACTCATTAACTTGTGTAACTCTGATATTCTCCTTTTTGTCAGTGACTTTGCCTGTGATTTAAACAAATCTCTAATATTACTTTCATGGCTCTCATAAAATCATAAATACTTTGAAAGCAATTTTAATTTGCATAGCACACTACTTTTGCACTATATTATCAAGTTTTAGCATCTGACAGCTAGTGAAAGACAGTTCACATGTTCTTGATGTCATGAGAGAGATAGAGGCTAATGCCAGGTTGGAAGAGAGGGTGAATGGGAGCCAATTTGGTAGACGTCTGTTCTTCAGTGAATAATTCTGCTTAAAATAACGTTTTTAGTGTTTATTGCTTTCTTACATAACCTCATAACTGCAGTGATTCTGTGGATGAAAGCTTGGAGAATGAGGCCTTTCATCATAACAGGTTAAAGTGAAAGATGCTTTAACACAATTCTTAAGTGATTCTCACAGCTCTCACGTGATGTAGTCAAGACAGATATTATTTCCACTCATCACTTGATTTAGAAAGCTTACATGATTCTTTCAAGGTCCCAGAATTATTGAATAACATAGCTGAGACTTATACCCAAATCTGTTCCTGCACCAAAGTTCTGTTTTATCTAATGTATTATGCTACCTCCTGGTGGTACAAACTTGTATTCACAGGCATCTGGAAACAGTTATATTGTTTCCCTTTCTTAAGGATTTGGGAAGATTGAAGATCTGTTTACTTGTCCATCATTACAGTAATTTCTGCTGTATATCAAACATGCTCTTTTTCAATATTTGAATCTTTCTGAACTTATATAATTTATGCTTTGGACATGTTGGGAGGAGTTAATTATATGAATAGTTAATATCATGGAATGTTTATTTTTATCCCAGGCATTGTACTACGTACCCTAAAAGTTATGGAACTATTATTATTATTCCTACTTTAGTAGTGAAATAAGTAAATCTTGTAAAGTCTATGTAACTTGTCAATATAATGCAGCTAGTATAAGCCAAGCAAAGGCTCACACTCACTTCTCCTACAAAGTCCATCCTAGTAAGCATGAATTACACTTCCTACTATAGTTTACCCTAATTATAATTTTTGTTGAGGCTCTATTCTTTCACTGTCTGTTTACTGTTTCTCCAACACAATATCTTCTGACCACCAAAAGCTTCAGATCTTTTAAAATCATTCTTTGACTGATACCTTGTTCAGGTGTTAATTTGTTAAGCATAGCAAACAAATATCTGATTACCCTATGATCTATGAATGTACCACTTTTCCATGATAAGTAATCAAGAGCTTGTTCTGAAGTGTGCACTAATTTTGCCACTCCACTCCTGACAAAGAGATTGACGGTGAAAGAATTCTTCCCTAAATGCTTTAATGCCTAGATCCAAAGAACAGCTCTAGAGCTGCTGTCCAATAGATAGCCATTAATCGTATGTGACTATTTAAATTATCTCATTTAAATTAATTATAATTAAATAAAATTTTAAAATCTAGCCACATTTCACGTACTCAAGAGTCACATGTGGCTAATGGCTACAATTTTGGGTGCAATGATATAGAATATTTCATCATTGCAGAAAGTTAACTGGACAGGGCTGGTCTAGAATAAAGATAACAGTTTTCTTCCAGATGTTGAGCAAAAGGAATTTCAGCCCATTTGTTCTCAAACAATGAACATCGTATAACTCAATACATTTTAAGGCAATTGTGAACAATAACCCTCTTAACAAAGAAGTATAGACCTTAAGAACCAAGTGAAGCAAGACTGGATATATGATGAGGGTGTTTAAAGAGAACCTTTAAATAGGGGATCAAGTACAGATACCTTTAAAGCAAATAGCAGCACAAGTCTGAAAATGAAAGAAACTTCTGGTGAAGGGTGATTTCTTCCAACTTCTCATTAAAACATCCTGCAACACAGATGACGTGAGAAAAGTTCAGAATGGTACCATTAATTAAATTATAAAATGAATATGTGTCAGAATACGGAAGAAATTTCTACAAATACAGCAACTGATGGAACAGAATTAATCGAGTTCGTTAATGGACAGTAGGTGTTTTACCACCTTAGCCACGATAGATAGACAACTGAGAAGGGACTAAAAAAGTAGCCTTTGAGTACTAATAGCATTAATTCTAATGGGCATCTTTAAAATAAGTATGGAGAAAAGAAGGAGAAACTGCACAGATGAGCAATCCTATGCTAACTTAGGAAATGACATTAGGAATAGTGCAGCAGGCCAGTGAAGATCCCCTACTTGAGAAGAGGATTCCTTTGATTTTTGCACACTAGCTACACCACAACTTTATAGATGCAATAAATAAGTCATAGAATTTTCACAACTGAGGGTAGAATATAGTCCATAGCTCCACCTAAAGAGCTGGAATAAAGAGTTCAGCAAAGAGTCCCTTTGCATCGCTTTTGGTTTGGAGCACCTCCATTCTTAGAGTCCTGACGACAGCAGTAACAGAAGGCTTGGGTCTGTCTACCCTGAATGCTTCTTTCTCCTCTGAACCAAAAACACACTTTGTGATCTTCTTCCACTGGCCTAAGAGGCCACTTAGGTTTACTCATGGAGAGGAGTAGCAGCATTTGGTAATACTGTCAAGTACTAGAAATTAGAATATCACTATATGACCAAACTGCTCTCCAGTTCTGTATTAGAGATAGGTGTTCTAAAAGTTGCCAATTCTTTAATGAAAATGTCCAGAAACTGAGGGCTATACTTTCAAATTTAATGATATTTGGTTGCATAGCAGGATGTATCTCTATCCAAGGATGAGAAAACAGAAAGATATGCATTTTATGAACACATTCCTCTGTGCAGAAGAAAAATAATGTTATGAGAAGAAACAGAAAAAATCTATTACTCTGAAAAATATTTGCCTCAGTTAACTCTCCAAATTTGAAAATATATTAAACAATAAGTGTTCAGAGCAGTTAAAATAAAGAGAATAAACAGCAAAAATTTCAAAGATAACTCTGAAAGAAATAACAGAGAGAACTGAATATTATCAGACATTGAACATATTTCAAAACAATTTTTCTGATGTGAATCTGACATAAGAGAAAGATAAATGAAACAAAATATGTAATCTATAAATATATATTTTCATGCAAAAGTATTAAATCTGTTTTATAGATGGTAAAATAAATCAATGGAGAATAAACACATCACTCACTAAATGTGTTGAACCAAATGGGTAACAATTTTGTGGAAAAATTATTTTATTTTATACTATACACCAAAATAAATTCTAGGTGAATGAAATATGTATGCATGTATGAATCTAAATGGAATTTTCCATGAATACCAATACTCTGTCTTTAAAAGCTAAAAAGATATTGAAAATTGTATAATGGGTTAAATGGCTATTTAACCTCAACATATTTAACTCTATAGACAAAAATAACTAAATTTCAAAATAATAAATACTGAAATATTTTCAGTGACTATTGCAAATAATAAATACATTAATTATATAAAAATCTCATATAGGACATGAAGGGACTCTGACCGGGACATCAGCAACATCTTGTTTGCTAAGATTCATTTTGGCCAATCTGGATGCCCAAGAAATTGTTCTTTCTGCCTATTGCTGCTTCACGATATCCTTCCCATAAACGTATGCTTGGTTGAAGAGGAAGTCTTTCTGAGCAAGAAAAGGATCCTTCTTTAATCCTAATGCTCTGTCCTTCCACATTAGCATTCCCCTTATGGGATTTCTAAATAACAGACACAAATCAAAAAGAAAAAACATCAATACTCCAATAGATTTATGGAAAAAATCAGAAAATTATTAGTAAAACAGTAAATATAAGTAATAATTTAACGTATGGGGTGTTATTAACCTAACTTACAGATTAATAATCAAGGACACTAAATCATACCTAAAAGAAGTTCCACCTACAATTTTCTACCTAGTGAATTAACATAAAAATGATAATAATTAGTATTTTTTAAGTGCTATGAAAAGGCCAGTCATACGTAGTTTTTGGTCATGTAAGTTGTTTTATAAACAATTTGGCAATAACTAAAATATTAATATATCACTTATTATTTAAGTAATAAGTAAGTGATTATTCATTATTTATTGATGATTTAAAATGTTTAAATAATTTGACCAAGTAGTTGCACTCTTAGGAATTTATACATTTAAAAATTCTTAAATACAAAAAACAATTTCCACAGGTATATTTCTTGCCACAATAATTTTAAAAACAAACATTGGAAATAATTTCTATCCAACAATAAGAGAGTTCTTAACTAAACTATGGAAAATTTAACTGATAGAATATGATGCAGCAAATAAAATTATAGTTACAGTAATAATGTGGAATAAGAGAGCTTTTCCCCCCAATGACTAATAATACAGTGATGAAATTTAGAGATTAAAGTGTATGATGTCATGTGTCAATGCCCAATAGCCAAAGATGACCAAGAATAAACCAATAATCAAACAAAGTTGCTTTACTTCCTCTTGCCTTGAGAGAGACTCCACTCCATGGGGAACAATGGGCTTCTCAGTAAAGGAATGTTAGAAAAGACTTATTACAGAATTTGGGTTTATGTTAGATGATTTGGGAGAGTGTTAAGAAAGTAAGGCTTTGCTCTAAATAGGAAACAGTCAGGAAGGGAGAGTGACTTTGTTTGGATATTTTAAGGAATCTTATCCAGGAGGAAAAAATGAAGCGAGACTAAAGCTGTAATCTGTAAAGAAGCAGTAGTCAATCATGTTAGCAGGGGGAGGGGAGTTATTTGGTATTTTCATGGATTTTGTGACTTTGTTTTTTGTAGTTAGACAATTATGAGATGGTCTTGGCTTTTTTATTGTTCATTCCTTTGTTTTGGAGGTTTGGTTTTGTTTTATTATGGTCACAGAGTGGCTTTGGCTGAGGTTGGTGTCCTGTGATGCTCTGTCTGTTCAGCAGGAAAATGCCAAGGGCCGACTGAATGCCAGGCCAGCTCCTGGCAACTTCAAGTCTTGGCTCTTGGTGCCGGGCCATTCCCACATGTCGGGGGCAGCTTTCTCCTTCTTATCTATAAAGGAAAGCTGGCTCCAACTGAACTGGATACCCATATCAAGAATTTGGCCACTTGATTTGAAAATTCAGAAGTTTGTTTGTGTCCAGGGAATCTAATTTATGGAAACTAAAGTAAACATAAGATTCAGGTACACATGGAAATGCAGCTATATCGATGTTCACACAGAGGGACAGTTATAAGAACCATACGCATAAGTCCTCCTCCACTGTGAATTCTCTTTCTGTGGTCAGTCAAAGCAAAGAACTGAGACTCTTACTAAAAGTCCCTCAGCCAATATATACAAAGAAACTTACCGAGAAGATTGTGGTAACGCAATTCCTTAGTTAAGATGCCTCTTCCCTAGAAAACATTGGTCAAACACCAACTAAATTTTATATATTTCTTACTTTCTCACTGGACTATCTTCCTCTTCTGTTTATTTACTTTCTTTTCCTTAAATGTTGGATGTCAGCTTTAACATTATTTTTTTTTTCATGAAAAAAGTCCAAATTGCCTGGAGCTGTATTCTAATGGTTTGATTGAAAGAGGCTTTCCAATTCTTAGTTAAAATTTTTTGCTTATGATCTAAATGTTGATGTCATAGTCCAGCTCTCAAAGGACAATCTCTTCCTCCTCATTTCAAGCTTAAAGGTCACCAAGACTAATGAAAAATAAAAACAAACATTATTAATTTGTTTAACCTGTGTCATTAAAAATGACATAAATAGGTATATAAATGGCAGGAAATGGCAATAGTGTTTATATTAGGATAGCAGAATTTTACATTTGTCTTTTTCTTTGGCTTACAGATCTTTTATATATTTCCATAACTTATAAGAAAGAAAAAATACATATAACAAAGTATTTTATAGTTTTTGTTAAACATCTGTGACTAATCATCTTCACATAAAATGTGTAATCTTTAATTCAACCTTTTTTAAGGCCCAAAACAAGCCAAATTTAATGTCCTTAGAGTTAAAGACTTTGTCAGCAGCTTATATTCTGAAATAATTTAATTCATTAATGGAAAAAGACGTCACTTCTAGAGATTTCAATACTTCTTTTTTCTTTCCTTTTTTAAAGAAGCCCAACTCTGTCCTTGAACAAAGAATGCTTACTAAGTGTCTGTGTAAGACACAGCTGGAGAACTAACCTACGTCGATTTAACAATCTCAAGATATGTCTTACCCACTGGAGAATCTTTCCTACTTCAACCAAAGGGATAAGTCTGCTACAATTTTCCTGATAACAAGCTAATGGCAATGCTGGAAAAAGTTGAAATTGCCCCATTCAGATGACAGTGATCTAAAATTGTTCTATAGTTTTTCCAACTTGTGACACAAGTACTAAAGAGCTAGGCTGTCACTGTATATGTTGTATTTGAATGACTCATTTTCAGCTAAAATTTACTAAATTTTCAGCTAAAATTTTAAGCTAAAAGATACTAAGCTAGATTTATAGTTTATTAAATAATGTCATCCGCAGAAAAAAGTGAACACATTTTAATAAGTCTCTTTGAAATACCTTTAATCCTTTCCCCAGTTTACATCCAGAGGATCTGGAGGCAGGTGATATGTCTTGTATGTGTCTGCTTAATATGTTCTAACAGAGGCCTATATTAGTGAATTTTGGGTTAAGATTTTCATTTCCTTTATTAAATTCCCTTTTTCTTGTGAAATAGTAATATGAAATGAGCTGCTACATAGTTTTTATTTCTTTTATGGCTACTAATTTGTTTAAATATTTTATTCAAAGGCAGGACTAATTATTCAGTCCTCTGATTCTGGGTTTCAATTATACTTACACTGGAAGCTTCATATGATCATATCAATTGATACAAAAAGAGCAGTTGACAAAATCCAGTAACCATTCATGATTAAAACTCATAAACCTAGGAAGAGAGAAAGTTTGATTTTGATAAAGACAATAAACCTCCAGTTACCTTCATACTTAATAGTGAAAGACTTGAGTGCTTTCCCCCTAAGATCAGAAAAATGGCAAAGATGCTCACTCTCACTTTTACTCAACATTGTATTAGGAATTTTAGCCAGTGCAATAAGACAAGAAAAAGAAATAAAGGGCATATATATTGTAAAGGAAGAAATAAAACAGGCCCTATTTGCAGATAACATGATTGTCCATGTACAACATCCCAAGGAATCTCAAAAAAAAAACGTTACACCTAATGAGTTCAGCAAGTTACATTATATAAGATCAACACATACAAATACACACACACAAGTTTGTATATAACAACAAAAAACTTCTATATGTGAATATTAAAGACACAATACCATTTACAATTCTTCCAAAGAAAATGAAGTACTTAAGCAGAAATTTAACAACATTTTTATAAGATATGTATACTAAAAACAACAAAATGCCATCAGGGAAAACTGAGTGAAGGATTTATAGAATCTCTCTGTATTTTTTCTTACACTTGTATGTGAATTATCTCAAAATAAAAGTCTTGAAAAATAAGAATCAAAGAAAAATTTTAAAAGGTAATCTTTATAATGAAAAATAATCACATAAAGGAACTATCAGAAGACAGTTATGAAAAGCAAAAATGTCAATTTTCACTTCAAACAATGACTCAATAGTTTATAATTCCCTGTATAGGAACCTGCCACTCCCTAAGCCTTGATGAGAGGTTGTCTGGTACAGTGTAGTAAAATATATATTGTAGTTCCTGTGCCATTGATTGAGAAATACAGAATTTTAAACACTTTTCCTCATCTTATATGTGACAATAACATGTTTCAAAATCCACAATATGGATTTTAAATCAATTATTCATTCATTCACTATTGTGCATCTACTATAAACCACATACATTTCTAGGCACTACAAACACATCAGTTTTTTTAAAAAAAGTGAAGTTTCTATTTCCACTCTAGAAAGAAGATACAGAAGACATTTAAAATGCATATTATGGGGCCAGCCTTGTGGCGTAATGATTAAGTCCAGCGTGCTCCACTTCCGTGGCCTGGGTTCACTGGTTCAGATCCTGGGTGTGGACCTACACCACTCATCAAGCCATGCTATGGCAGCATCCCACATATAAAATAGGGAGAGGAAGATTGCAACAGATGTTAGCTCAGCAACAATCTTCTTCAAGCAAAAACAAGGAAGAGTGGCAAGAGATGTTAGCTCAGAGTGAATCTTCCTCACTAATGAAAAAGAACGTATATTACATGTCAGGCTATATTATATGTCAAGCTACAAATAGCTTGAAGAAAAATAAAACAGATTTGGGTGATTACAGAGGAAAGAAAAGATTGCCAGAAAACTGTTTCTGATAAGATGGCATTTGAGGAGAAATTTGAAGGAAATAAGACACAAGCCATGTTGGAACCTGGGAAGAGGGTGTTCCAGGAAGAAGAAACAACAAATACGAAGGCCTGAGGCAGAAAGCTTGGCTCAAGGAGAACAGTGTAACAGTACCACAGGCAACGAGAACTGTGGTAAGATACAAATTTGAAGAAGGACAGTAGATGGGGGCCTGATTATATAGTAACTTTTGAACTTCTAAAACCTTCAGGTTTTACCCTGTGAGACAGGAAAGCAACTGAAGTTTTGCCATGAGGCTTACATCATCAGATTTACATTTTTATGAAATCATTCTGATTTCTGTGTGCAGAATAGACTATGGGGATGAGGAGACAGGTGCAGGGACACCAGTCAAGAGCCCATCACAATAATCAGGTGAGAGGTGAAAATGATCTGCACTGGTTGGTATCCATTTTTAAGGTAGATATATCTTGAAGGGAGCGAATATCTGGATATGCTCTGGATTTATTTTGATGGATTAGATATGAAATATGAGGGGAAAAACAACTAGTAGAATGTATTTGATAATTAATGAGAAAAGAGAGAGAAGCCTGTATAGAGCAAAGTATTACACTTTCAGTTTGGGTCATGTTAAATGCGAAGTGCCTATTAAATATCATCACAAGGATGTCAGGAATCTAGTTGAATACATTAGACTGGAGCTCAGGTAGGAGACTAGGTCTAGAGATATAAATGTGGCTAGCATCAGCCCACAGATGAGACTGAATGGCATCTAGGAAGTAAGTGCAGATAAAAGAGTCCAAGAACTGGAGTACTCCAACACTTAGAGAGTGGAAAGAAGAAAAGAAACCAGGAAAGGAAATTGAAAATGGACCAATGATAAAAGAAGAAGAATCCTGGAAAAAATATTGGTGTTTTGAAGAAAGAATTTCAAGGAGGTAATAATCAAATATGTTAAATATTGCTGATGGTTAGGTAAGATGATAGCTGAGACGTGGTCACTGTATACTTTTTTAAAAAATAACTTACTTTTACTAAGCCAGGAATAGCCAACACATTTTCCAAAAAGGCTTTGTGAATCTACTTAGTGAAGTTCCCAGTAGTCTTAGTGAAAACCAACTTAACACCATAATCAGCTCTTAGTGGAAGCAACCTTTTCAATTCTTAAGGTAGGAACAGAAGGCCAAAAACCTCTAGATCCAAAATAGGTGTAAGCTAGCAAATTAGGCTTTGTCTCTGTTAAAAGTTCTAGCTTTAATGTACGTATACGTGTTCCAGAAATCAGGGTTCCAATTCTAATAAAATGGTAAATTAAAATTACTATGTAGGTTCAGATGCTAAGATTGCAAATTTGTATAGCACTCTTTATTCTCTTTATCCTTCATAATGACTGACTTTGGGATATTTGCCAGAACTCTTGGCTGACATTCAATGTAACCCTACATAATTATTTTATTTTATCATTTCACTAGAATTAAAGCCAGGATCTCTGGAACTCTCAATAGTCTAAGTTTTTTCAAATGGACATAAATGAACCCTTCTTCTTCTCTACATATCAACTGTGAATAACTGTCACAATGTAGCAGCATTTTCATAAGTTCTTTAAAGCTTTGGGCACATGGAATGTCTAATGTTTGTGAAACAATAATGTCACAATTATATACAGATATACAAATATTTCAAATATTTATTTGAAATTCTCCTTGTACAATTTAAGTTCTAAAGATGCAAAAAACCAGAGTCATACGTTAATAAAACATTAAAATAATATGAGCTCCCCATTAACTTGGCACTGAATTTGTAATTACATAAAAAATACAAGATGTCTTGCATATTAAATGATTCATCATTAAAAGTGTCAAACTAAACACATTTTTTACATCTCTAGCTTTCTACACTATATATATGTCTATAAGTTTATATGTCTTTTTTTTTTTTTATTAAAGATTGGCACCTGGGCTAACAACTGTTGCCAATCTTTTATTTTTTTTTTTCTGCTTTATCTCTCCAAACCCCACCTGTACACGGTTGTATATCTTAGTTGCAGGTCATTCTAGTGGGATGTGGGATGCCGCCTCAACGTGGCCTGATGAGCGGTGCCATGTCCGCGCCCAGGATCTGAACCCTAGGCCGCTACAGTGGAGCGCGTGAACTTAACCACTCGGCCACGGAGCCGGCCCCCATATGTCTTATACAAAAGACTATATATATATACACACATACACTTAAGACTATATATATATATACACAGACTCACACACACTTTGGAAATGTTCTTCAGTACTGTGAAGTTGGTTTGTGAACTGGAGACAAAACATTTAACAGCTATTATGTGCGTTGGGGAGCATGAGTCATAATCATCAATTCACAGACTTAAAGGAACAGTATTTAAAGGAGTATACTTAAATGAACAGTAAATTTTTTTGATTTGACAGCAACCTCTTCAGAACAGATAATAGTCAAAAAACTTTTAGATCTTTTCTGGATCAGATCTTTGGAATGTTAAAGAAGTTTGTCTCTTAAAGATGAATGATGAACAGGCCATAGGACACAGTAATTGAGATTTCAGTTCATTATAAGCAGAGTTATTTTATCTGGATTGTCAGATGTCTACTAGTTTATTTGCACAACTAGTCTTCCCTTCCTCTGTGTTCACTGGAGGCCTGGTAGAAGTCCTTCACTGGATGACTCCTTAGGGGTAGTGTACCTGTTTTACTGAAAGACTGTGATCTCACTACCGTAAGGGTAAAAGTTGAAAAAGAACTAGCCTGGTTGTGGGGAACTGAAAATTTTCGGTTTCAGATTTAGTGCTACTAACTGAGCAGCAAGAAGAAGAACAGTTTTCAGAATTATTGGAGGAGTACAGATGTCTACAAGTTTCCAACCGATATCACCACTAACTCTTTTATTTGTTTTTCTTGTTTTTTAATATGAGGCTGGGGAGAAAAGTTAGTTGATTAGTACTAGAGAAAGAGTTTGCTCTGGGGGAAACAACATACAGTCATGTGCCACATAATGATGCTTTGGTCAACGACGGACCACTACGTGACAGTGGTCCCATAAGATTAGTACCATATAGCCTAGGTGTGTGGTAAGCTATAATGTCTAGGTTGTGTAAGTACATTCTATGATGTTCACGCAATGACAATATTAGCTGATGACACATTTCTCAGAATCCCCGTCATTAAGGGACACATGACTGCATTCCTTTTCACTTCTGTATCTTATTAGTCATTTTGAGTAGGATTGGGAGTGACGTCGACGCTCTTGGCAGCTGCAGATGTCACTTAGTCTTTTCTGCTTCTGCAAGAAGAAAGAACTTGATTTGACCTGGGGATTTGAAAACTTTGATGTAAGTTTTAACTCCAAGATAATGTTTATGTCTTCTAAATTTGGCACAAGTGGAGTTGTCCCAGCATCTCTCCTCGATCTGGAAGTGGGTTTCAGAAGATTAGCCTCTGCCCCATCAGTCATGCTCATTGCACTGTGCACCTGATGCTCCACTCCACAGATGAGATTTCAGATTAAGTGAGTAGCCATTCCAATTCTGGATATATGCTGTCTTTCCAATTAACACAGAAGATAATATGACAAATGGAGTGAGGAGAACAGAAATCAATGTAGGGGATGTTGGCAAAAGTTGACGTTTTGACTTGGGTTTGTTGTCTTGTCTATAAAAATGGATGATTCTTTAGATAAAAAGCAGTTGAATTTTTATCAATCTCATCTAAAGGAATCAAAAGATCATCATTACACTGTGTATCTTGCCTTTTTACCTTTCCACTGGGTTGATTCAATTTTTGATCCAAGCTGCTAAAGCATTTTCCTTGAAATGTATGCAATATGAGATGTATATGCCTGATAGTTTGATAGTCTGTCAACTTCGAGGACCATGTTGTTACTTTTGCCAACATCCCCTACATTGATTTCTGTTCTCCTCACTCCATTTGTCATATTATCTTCTGTGTTAATTGGAAAGAAACATTTCATTCTATCATTTTCTTGGTTTGGGCCCAAAAACTCAATTTTCTTACTCAGCCAACTGCCACCTCGTCATTGTTTGTATGGTATGTCATAACATATGGTCCTTCTCCATCTGTGTTTCCAGCTTCTTGCTTTATTCCGTGGAGTTCTGTGAAGACTCTCCAGTATCACTGCCAGGGGTTGAGTCAGTATCATTTCTGGCATATGTTTTATACATCAGTAGATACAGAAAAAATGTCTTGTGACTTCAGAGAAATATTTTCAGCCTCTTTTTTAGGCATTGCATTCAGTTCATTTTTATCTATCTCTTCAAGCCTGGATTAAGAACTTATTCCAGACTTCAGTGATACTATGGCTGCAAAAGTCATTTCTGGGCAATCAGACACAGAAGTCTCACCTGTCAGCGTGGGGACAGGGCACTGTTGATGACTGGGAAGCCAATGGCCAAGGAGGTAACTGGGTTGGGTAACTTTTCAGCAGAGTTTTTTCTGAGTGCTATTTGCATCAACAGCTTCTACTGACTGCAGAGCATTCATGTGGTTCTTCTCATCACTTTTATGTGGGGAGTACTCTAGAGGGTGGAGAGGGTGATATTTGCTTTGTTCTTCTCAAAGACAAATCCCCAAAGATGTGGTACTGAGCTGTGAGAAGCCTGTTCTCACTATACTTGTTTCACAGAGACTCTAACTTGTTTCATCGACATTCATGGAATGCACTGCAAAAAAGCTGGTCTCCCTTGGGTGTGGGAAAGTTCCTGTGGGGCACTCTGAGGCTCTAGCATTGAAGGCAATGGATCTCATGTCTTCTTAGGTGGATCTGATGGCAGGGAGTTGAAATACACAATTTGGAAATTATAGTGAAACTCCTAAAATTCAGACAAGTCTTACTTATTAGAAGTAAATATTGATGTAACACTTGCAGTTTGCTCCTGCTTTCTCTTACTACTTTGGAAAAAGCCGAGAAACCATTTTTCTTTCTCTTCCGTAATGTCTAGGTTTTGTGATGTTGGGCAAGACTCTTTGCTGACGTCCATGGCATATCATTCTTTCGGTCCCAGGTCATTAAGGGATTTTGTTGGGTAGAGAAGCTCCTGAGTTTGACAGAGTGGGTTGATCAAAATCAACAGTTGCTGCAAATAACAGGGAGACGTAACTAACTCTCACTATTGTTTTCTGGATTTTCTTTTCTTTTTGGAACTTTGCAATGACTATATTACCATGAAAAGTAAAACACATTTCTGAATTTGGAGTGATGGAAGGCAGACAGTAAAAATCAGATATTACTTAAAAACGTTTCAATTCAATTTACCAAAGAATCTATTAGATTGTTAAGCATTACACACAGCTTCAAAAGAATAAGGCCTTCCTTACAGATATAGAAAATCAAACATTAAAATAACATCAACAGTATTCCAAACAACCACGTAAAATTTCCCTCATCAATTCATTCAGCTTTATGTCACTAATTCTTACTCCACTGGATCTTGGCTTAGCAACCTCATGAAGTTGTCTGTTTCTCAACTGAAAAGAGTTTGGAAATCCTAATCAGCACACTAGAAAGGGCTGAGCATTGTCCAAGCAAAGCCACCAGAAGCTTGTCCCCAAGAGCCTATTCTTTGGAGTGCAGGGAATTTGAAGTGCCTGGTGCACTTCTGATCTATGGAGCTCTGAGGTGGTCCTTATTCTTTGAAGTCACAAACTCTGACCTCTAGCTGGTTGCAGACCCTTCAGACAAGTGTCAGAGTAAAATAAAGCTATTTGTAGATGACAGCTGCACACTTTTTCTTTGGCCCATTTCACAGCAGATAAAACGGAAGTTCAAAGAATTTGAGTAGCTTGTCCAGGATCACAGAGGCAGTATAGTGTAGATAGTCAAGGATTCCCACCAGGAAGCCTGGTTCCTACACCTTAATCCTAAACTGTCACACAAAATTGCCCTTGGGCCTACGTGTTAGTGCTCTTGGCAAAGCCACTTGCCTTCTGAGCACAGTCAGAGGAGCCTTCTCAGTCTTAAGAGTCTCAAGCTCCATAATCAGCCCTCTCCCTCTCCGGTTTTGAGGTGCTGCTGATGATGTACCTCCTTCAAGTAAGCCCCAGGGGCCTGTGGTTTGAAGTTGTCTTTCCCGATATGACTGGAGAGAATTTAACTCTGAGACCAACCCCTTTGAACCGTGAGGAGCTGAGACAAGACCACTGCTAGTCACGCAGTGCCCTTTGTACACAGGAGGAAAAGCACCCCTTGGGGTGGTACTTTTTTATAACGGTACCTCCTCTGAGTTAAAGAATTACAAAAGGTGCCCCTTCTGGGCTGAGGTGGCACCACCTCAATCCACCCAAATACAGGACTTCTGAGTTTTCTTAAAATTGATCACTCGTCTCACAGTTTTCTCCTGTTATAAGTGTGGGGTTCTTTTCGACTCCAAAGTTGTTTACTTTAAAATTACTTTCTCCTCTTCCAACATTCCGTTTGGAGCATTTGCCTTAGAGATAATGAAATTCTTTACAACTGACAGATCAACAGCGCAGCTTGAAGGATTTAACGATACTGTGCATACAGGAATATCAACAAGTCCATCATCGGTTTACTGCCAGGAATGTAGTAGAGTGGATAAGATTCCCGGTAGAGAGATAAATGTCTATGTCATGTTTTCTTTCTGTTCCATGAGGAAAGCAGAAGATTGTTCAGAACGTCAACGGAAGATACAGTGTATTTGGTCTCAGCTTGAGGAAGTGGTGCACTGGCTTTAGGTTTTTTGTCTTTGCGGAAGCGGGGCTGTAGCAGGTGCGGGGAGCTGCTGGCGGATAGGTGGGTGGGGACATCCTGCTCTCAAAGGGACTCAACTGTCCCTTGCCCTGCAGAGCTCTGCACTCTCCCCTGGCTTTTCCTCCCACTCGTCGCTCCTGCTCCTGGTCTGGCACGCGCGGTTCAGCTCTCCAGCCGGGACTTGAATGGGGAGGAAAGTGGCAACTTCTCCGTAGCTCAGCCCAGCGCCTCCCTTGCCCCACGGGCGAGGTTCCTTGGGGCTCGCCAGACGCTGCAAGGATTTTCCCAGGCCCTGAACCATTCTCCTGCACTGAGCTCAGGACCTGGTCCCACCTCCGCTGGACCACTGTCTGGAAGTGGGAGCGAGACTGGTTGCATCTGGGCCAGGGAGGCAGCTGGCCAGACACAGGGGAAGGAGAAGGGGGTGTGTGTGTGGAGGAGGGGGGAGGTGGTAGCTTTGGATTGCGACTAACGGAGATCACTGGTGACCTTGACAGGAGCAGTTTTGGTCAAGTGGTAGGAAAAAAACACACAACAATTTCCCTATATGGGTTCAGGAGAGAATGGGAGGAGAGTTAATTGAAGAGGGGGATTATACACATCTCTTTTGAAAAGATATGCTGTGAAAGGAGCACTAAAATAGCTGCTAATTATAATCATTACAGTGCAATAGTGATTACAGCTGTTTATCTTTAACCCAAAGGAATCCTGAACTTTCCTAGGCAGTGCTTTATGTTAACTTATTTAGGAGTTAAATCAGTTAGCTTGAAACCATTGATTGTTTTATTCCTGCCAGAGAGCCAGATTCTTAGGGAATAGGGAATAGGGCATAAAACAAGTGAGTTTGGACGGAATGGCTAATGATGGAGAAAAATCTGCTAAGAGCAATGTTGTTGAAAAGGGTGAGCTGGCAGAGGACAACAGAGGCAGGACTGGAGCATCAGAGTTTCAAATTGGGTACTAGAAACTGTGAATAAACTGAAGGAACAGTGTTGAAGAGGAATAGAAAAACACACCATTCTTTGCAATTTTGCTCAAGACACTCCATGCTGACAATCTTCTCATTATCCTATTTGCGTTTTGCCACGAGAGGTCTCTAGAGCTCAACTTTGTCAATCAGCCATGAAACCTTGTGACAAAACATGCTAATGGTTTTCAAAGAAAGGTGAAATACAGCTGAAAAGCAGAACAATCTCCAAAGAAAAACATATGCAATAGTCATGATCCAGGATCCAAATGAACTGGTGAGGGCTTAATCATGGCTGAAAATATTCATAGTTTTAATATTTAATTATTAGCAAAGAAATTTTCTTTGCAATCATATTTTTATGTTATTCCTTTCTGTGACTTAAAAAAATAATAATCCATGATAAGAAGGGTATTTTGAGTCTCTCATTAAGGGATTACCTACTTGTTACTATTTTTGGCTCCTGGGAAATGAAACAGCTTCCTCCACTCCAAGTGTTTACACTGGAGGGTGAGCATGAGTTTACCATAGGAGGTAAAAAGCCTGAGATGAATTTGAAGTAAGAGTTAACTGGAAAACATAATTTGACAGTGGCTTGAGGGTGTGGAGGAAGTTGAGGGGGCTTTCTGAGAAGTGGAAGCGGTGTTTTTGTCTCATTGCTCACAGGCCTGGTACTGAGTAGCTACTGTTTTTAAAATGAAATAAAACTGGAAAGTGAGTTTGGAAGTAGTTTTTCAGGGGGAAGTCAAGTAGCTTCCAAATAATCTCCTTTTCCAAATAACTTTCCCCCATATTCCTCTGACACAGCATTTTCTGTCTTTCTATCTCACAGCTCTTTCCTTGGAACAGTCTTCTTTCCCTTCTTTTTCCAGGAAATCCAATATATCCTGAAGGTTTTTAACTCCATAGATCTATTAGATAGAGGTGTCATAAACTATTATCTCCTAGGCATTAGAGGGGTCAATTAGCAGAAAGAGTAAATGATTTTTGCCTTTCAAAAAGACTGTCAGAAAATTGCTCAAAATTGCTGATCAATTTTTTTGCTCAATTGCTCAAAATAAAAAAATCCTAAGAATTTAATTTTGCCTCTTTTTTTCAAATTAGGAGAGGTTTTTTGTTGTTATTTCTCAAATAAGGTATGACCTACTCTTCACACAAAGCTTTTATCTATATCTCCTTAGCCCTATGACAAAGCGCTGGAACTTAGCCAAGTAATATTTAGTTTCACTCCATGACATCCTTGAAGCAGGGCTCAATACCATCCCACCATAATAAATCCCTTCATTTCAAACCATTAGCAGGATGTATATGTGTTACTTCATGTTAATAGAGAAACTTAAAGGAGATGTTCACAGTGCATAGGATATTCCATTTCTCTTGAAATCTCCTCCATATGTCATTTCTTACTTCTTTAAAGCAGAGTGTTAGCTCACCCCCCACCCCCAGGTGTTGCTCTGGGTAAAATCAGAACACTTGGGGCCGACTCCATGTCCGAGTGGTTAAGTTCACGCGCTCCACTGCCGCGGCCCAGGGTTCTGATCCTGGGCACAGACATGGCACGGCTCATCAGGCCATGTTGAGGCAGTGTCCCACATGCCACAACTAGAAGGACCTACAACTAAGATATACAGCTGTGTACAGTGGGGTTTGGGGAGATAAAGCCAAAAAAAAAAAAGAAGATTGGCAACAGTTGTTAGCTCAGGTGCCAATCTTTAAAAAAAAAATAAGAACACTTTTAGGGCATATGGTTGCTGAACATGTGGCTTGCCCAACAGCAAGCCCTGAGTTCAAAGTGTCAGTGTGACCACTGTAACTCTTCATCTTTCTTCACCGGTGTGTGTATTGTCTCCACACTTTATTCCACTCTTCTCAACCTACTGCCTTAAACGGGGCATATGGAACAAAATGAAGCTTGTGTTAATGACCCACTGTGAACATGGAGTTTTAAACAATATTGGAATATAATGAAAACATCAAGAAAAATGGAGATACATACTGCTACACAGCTCCAAACTAAGGGACTCAAAGTGACAAGCTTTTTGTTAAATATGTCTTCTTTGTATTATTTGTTTTTTCTCCCAGCTGTCTTCCCTTGCTGCTTGGTCTCATGTTCCTGTCTAGACATATGTTCATCCCTTACTTGTAATCTACGATTTATAGTTTGTGAGCTAGTCAAATAAGCAAACCCATTAGAATTGTGCATCATATATCTACATAACTGGGTTTGAATCAGGGTCTGAATGGGGCACTCTTCTGAATAGTACTTATCAGCTTTATTTTGTTTGTTTTTTGGGTTTTTTTGAGGAAGATTAGCCCTGAGCTAACTGCTGCCAATCCTCCTCTTTTTGCTGAGGAAGACCGGCCCTGAGCTGACACCCGTGCCCATCCTCGTCCACTTTATACGCTGGATGCCTACCACAGCATGGTGTGCCAAGCAGTGCCATGTCCACACCTGGGACCCGAACTGGCAAACCCCGGGCCGCCAAAGCAGAACGTGCAAACCTAACCGCTGCGCCACCGGGCCAGCCCCCATTATTAGCGTTATTTTGAGCACCTTGTTTCAGCAGACTTTTTATATTTTGCAAAATAACAAATCTTGGGTTCTATGCTGATGACCCTATATTTTAGTATCTCAAACAAAACAGAGATCTTATGAAGTAGGAATATCACTAATATTATGTTCATTTTAGAGCTGAGGAAACTGAGCCTCAGAGAGATTCTGGGAATAATTCAAGATCTTGTAATCAGTTCATTTTGGAATTTTTCATTAAAGTCATTTCTTCAGATTCTCAACTCCATGTTCATTTCAGACTGCCTGGTGAATGTTATTCATTCTCTGTTCTGAACAATAGGATTCAATATTATTGAACTTGGGATTTTTTTATTGTAAAAATTTGGTTTTATTGTAATTAAATCATTTTTAGGCTTTCTCAATTCTTTAAAATTATATGTTGAGAGAAAACCTATAAACTATAATAAAAATCAAAGTCTATATATGAAATACTTAACATGTATTTAGATAGTTTTTTTAAAAAGCTTAAAGTTTTTAAAGTTGTCTTAAAGAAAAGCTGAGTAGATCATTTATTTTTTCCAGATGGCTTCAAAAAACCTCCATCAAATATCTGTTTCCAAATGGTCCAGGCAAGGAAGCAGAAGGAGTAGACATGGAAGGAATCTTGTCTTGTGGTTCTTCCTGTTTCCTCTCCTTCTTATATATTTTCATTATGTACGTATACATCAGTTAAGGCTTTTCCCTCCTCATCTGGGCATATGTGTCAGGTTTAGAACAAATCCACTTCCTCTCCGTGTAGAGCCTAGCACTGCTGGCACCTTTGTCATTCAGATAGGCACACTCCCCTCCTCCTGTGATAGGAAAGCTGTAATAGAAGAAGGAGAATCAATCAGTTGGCTTCTGGACATTTCTTCAAAAGCGGAGAGAATAAAGACGAGAACATAAGGAAGCTAACATTAATTCAGCCTCTAAATATAAGATGGATTGCACATACCATCTCCTTAACATTAAAAATTACCCTGTGAAATATGTATTATTATCCCTTTTTACAGCTAGAGGAACTGAATTCCCCAAGATCCTATAACAAGTAAAACTAAGATTCATACCCAGATCAATGAAACAACAGGGCCTCGGCTATTTTCACCTTCTTCACTTTGGGAAAGAGAAGAGTGGAAAAATGCTGCTTGTTACGGGTAATTTTTTTTTTTTTTTCTAAAGATTGGCACCAGAGGTAACAACTGTTGCCAATCTTTTTTTTTTTTTTTCTGCTTTATCTCCCCAAATCACCTCCTGGTACACAGTTGTATATCTTAGTTGCAGGCCCTTCTTGTTGTGGTATGTGGGACACCACCTCAACGTGGCCTGAGGAGCGGTGCCATGTCCATGCCCAAGATCCAAACCAGCGAAACCCTGGGCTGCCGCAGCAGAGCACAAGAACTTAACCACTCAGCCATGGGGTCGGCCCCACAAGTAATTTTTATTGTTGTTCTTAGGCCCTGATTTTCTCCTGCCTTATGTATTGATCAGTAACCAGTCAATGGGCTTTGATTAGCTGGATATACAATAAACCAGCAATATACTATACAGTAAATCAAACATATTTTGTATCTCTAAGAATAGTGTTATTTCAACTGCATCCAAAGCCTGCTTTGCTGGTAGAAGAGGTCTGACACCTGTTTTCTCTCCACGATTTCAGCAGTATTCTGCTATCTTAAACAACTGAAGATCTCAGCAGTGTAAATGGCCTGACACAGAAATTTGGGCCAGCATTCAGATTATAAATTTCTCCTCTTTACTTGATGAAACTGCTATAGTCTGATATGACTTGCTAATTGTTGAAACATCCTAGGCCTTAATAAATATAATATTTTTCATTTCTATAGTGATGAACAGTTTTCAACAACTTGAGAGTTAACAATATATTTGATCCTTAAAACTCTTTGAGAATTAGACAGAGTAAATATTGCTATTTCAGTGTTGTAAAGAAAGAAATAAAGGTTAATTCTAAATATTTATCAAGTATGCACAATGTGCTAGACACTGCAGATACACCAATGTGTAAACACAAAAGTTCTCTTTGATTACTTATACTTACCATCTGTACAAGATGAAAAAGCTAACGAGTATGAACTAGTTTTCAAACCTGCCAATGTCCAGTCCGGTGCCCTTTTCACCAAATAAATTTATATTTCCAATGTTGACTACTTTATCATCATAAAGCAACTTTTCAAAACCTCCTCATCTCAGACAAGCAGATGTTTAGTGAAATGGTCTGAATCCAAACTTCCCAACATTATTCAAAATCTTTTCAGTAATATAAAGGTCTTATGCATATACAATTGAGATTAAATTCAACAATGTCAAACTTTACCTGTCCTACACATTATAACTATGATCTTATTATAAATAAGTATTATTACCATCACTCATAATCCCCCTGTAAATGGCTGAAGATTGATGCAATGGTAGTTATATTAGTAATTATATTTGTATATTTTAAAGTTTGAAAAGTACAGTCATATACAACAAAACCTCTTATCCTCACATCAACTCTGTGAGATCAACAAGTGCCGCTGATTTTGTTGTAGAGGTAAGAAACAGACATCAAGATGTTGTATGGTTTGCTCAAAGTGGGAGAGTTGGTAAATGACATAGATGAGGCTGGAATCAAGTTCATAGTCATTCTACCTCACCGTGCCACCTGTGATAGGCTTTGGACTGATTCAAGGAGCAGCCTGTGCAACATACAAATTGACACTATCTTTCTTTATGACTAAACCTAAAATAATTTTTACAGCCTATAACTGAAGAACAGTAGGTTTCAAGCAAAGTAAATTCAAACACAAATATTGCTGCCATATTTTTAAAACCTTACCATCGGATCCATTCACTGCCATTTATCCATTTCCAAGATTGGCCTTGTTCTCTGCTCAACCCAATCCAGTGGTCAGAGGGGCCTTTATACCTCAGTAGAAAACCCTTTCAGAAGACACAGAGATGATATCCATTATTCCATCATTACTCAGCCTCTCCCAGAAGAAATCTGGCATCATTGCTATATTCTTAACTGTTCTTGTAATTTTCTTCTTTTTAATTTTGTATTATGTAATGTTAATAGAGGATAGGTATGCTTTATTATCATACATACATAGAGAAGATTAAAACTGAGAGAAATAGTTGATAACTTGTTGCTTTTATTTCAGCATAATACCCCTTTGTATTATTATTCCACAATTTGTTTATCTATTCTACTATTTATTGACCCTAGGGTTATTTCAAGTTTGAAATTATTAAGAATGTTATTATGACATTCTTGGCACCTGTCCTGGAATAGAATTACAGTTGGCCCTCCATATCCACGAGTCCCACATTCACATATTCAACCAGTTGCAGATTGAAAGACCCAAGGTGGTTGTATCTGTACTGGACACGTACAGACATCTTTTTCTGGTCATTATCCCCTAAACCATACAGTATAATAACTATTTACATAGAATTTACATTGAATTAGGTATTATAAGTAATCTAGAGATGATTTAAAGTATATGAGAGGATGTGCAGAAATTATGTGCAAATACTACCCCATTTTATATAGGGGACTCTAGCATGCGTGAGAGGTCCTAGAAGAAATCCCTCATGGATACTGAGAGACAACTGTATTAGGCTACAGCGCATGCTTATTGTCAGCTTTACCAAATGATACCAAACGGTTCTCTAATTTAATTGTACCAAATTATAGTTATAGCAGCAGTGTAGACCAGTTTCCTTTGCCACACATCCTTGTCAACACTTATAGTGTCTTTTTATGATTACAGGTATTAATTTTAATGTAATTAAATGTATAATTTTCCTTTATGATTGGTGGATTTACTAACTTCTTAGGGAAAATCTTTACTCTTTTGAAGGCATAAAGATGACCTTTCTTTTTGCTTTTCTTTTTTTAGTTCCTTGAGGTATACAGTTAGGCTATTGATTTGAGATATCTCTTCTTTTTTAAGCTGTGCATTTACAGCTATAAGTTTGCCTCTTATTACTACTTTCACTGCATACCATAAGTTTTGATATGGTATGCTTTCATTTCATTTGTCTCAAGGATTTTCTTTTCCCTTGGGATTTTTCTTCCGATCATTGGGTGTTTAGTAGTGGGCTGTTTAATTTCTAAATATTTGTGAATTTTTCAGTTTTCCTTCTGTTATTGATTTCTGTTTTTATTCCATTATGATTGCAGAAGGAATTCAGTATGACTTCAGTCTTTTCAAATTTATTGACTTGTTTTGTGGCTTATCATATGGTCTATCCTGAAGAATGTTCCATGTGCACTTGAGAAGAACATAGATTCTCCTGTTCTTGGGTGTAGTGTTCTGCATATGTCTGTTAGGTCTAACGGGTTTATAGTGCTGTTCAAGACCTCTGTTTTCTTATTGTTGCACTATCCATTATTGAAAGTAAAGTATTGAAGTCTCCAACTATTGTTGTAGAATTCCCTATTTTTTATTTCAATTATGTCAAAGGTTTCTTCATCTATTTGGGGGCTGTATTATTAGGTAAACATATGTTTATAATTGTTAGATCTTCCTGCTATATCAAAACTTTTTTTTTTGAGGAAGATTAGCCCTGAGCTAACATCTGCCGCCAATCCTCCTCTTTTTGCTAAGGAACATTAGCCCTGAGCTAACATCTGTGCCCATCTTCCTCTATTTTATATGTGGGACACCTGCCACAGCATGGCTTGACAAGTGGTGTGTAGGTCAGCAGCTAGGATCTGAACTGGCAAACCCCAGGCCACTGAAGCAGAATGTGAAAACTTAAGTGCTGGGCCACCAGGCTGGCCCCTCAAAAATTTATTGAGATATAATGTCCTTCTTTGTCTCTTGTAAACTTTTTTGCTTTAGTCTACAAGTTTGACAAAAATATAGCCATCCAGCTCTCTTTTTATTACTTAGCATGGAATATCTTTTTCCATCATTTCTTTCCACTTCTCTGTGTCCTTATATCAAAGATGAGTCTCTTGTAGAGAGCTTATAGATGGATCATGTTTTTTTAAATCAATCTTCCAGTCTTTGCGTTTTAATAGGATAGTTGAATACATTTACATTTAATGTGATTATTAACAAAGGAAGACTTACTTCTGCCATTTATCTTCTTGTTTTCTATATATTGTATGTTTTTGATTCTTCAATTCCTCTATTACTGTATTCTTTTGTATTTAGTTGATTTTTTTATCCATTTTGATTTCCTTCTTTTTTTGATTCTTTGATTTCCTTCTTTCCTTTTATATATACTTTTTAGTAATCTTATTAGTGGTTACCTTGGGAATTGCAATTAACATCTTAAACGATTTAGTTTATAATACAAGCTTGGTTTCAATAGTGTACAAACATTTTGCCCCTATACATTTCCAACCCTATCTCTTTGTGTTATTGTCATAGATTACATATTTATGCATTGTATGCCCATTCATATAGATTTAGAATTATTGTTTTATGATGTTACCTGTTAAATTATACATGAAAAGAAAGAAGTTACAAACTAAACTAAAAGTACCGTGATTCTGGCTTTTATATTTGTCTATGTGGTTACCTTTACGAGTGTTTTTTGTTCTTTTGGCTCCAAGTTACCATCTAATGTGCTTTAATTTTAGCCTTTATAATTTCTTGTAGGATAAATCTACTAATAAGAAACTCCCTCAGTTGCTGTCTATCTAGAAATGTTTTAATTTCTCTTTCATTCTGAAGGATAGTTTTGCCAAATACAGAATTCTTGATTGACAGTTTTTTTCTTTCAGGATTTTAAATATGCCATCCCACTGCTCTCTGGCTTCCATGGTATCTCAGGATAAGTCAGGTGTTAATATTGTTAAGAATCACAAGTACATGACCAATTGCTTCTCTCTTGCTGCTTTCAAACTTCCCTGTGGGTCTCAACAAGTTGACTCTGATTTGTCTTAACGTGGTTCTCTTTGAGTTTATACTGATTGGAGTTTGTTTGAGCCTCTTGGACGTTTATATTCATCTCTTTCCTCAAATTTGGGAAGTTTTCAGCCACTATTTCTTTAAATAGTTTTTCTTCTCCTTTGTTTCTTTTTTTTCTGGGATCCCTATAATGTGTGTGTTAGTCTGCTTGATGGTGTACTACAGTTCCTTCAAGATCTGTTCATTTATCTTCTTTCTTTTTCCTTTCTTATCCTCAGATTGGATACTTTCAATTGTCTTATCTTCAAGTCTCATGATCCTTTCTTCTTCTTGTTCAAATGTGCTGTTGACCCCTCTAGTGAATTTTCCATTTGAGTTACTGTATTTTTCAGCTCCAGAATTTCTATTTGGTTCTCTTTTATAATTTCTACCTCTTTATTGATATTTTCATTTTATTTCTATGCTATTTTACTTATTTCTTTTATATTTATGTCTATGGTTTTCTTTAACTCCTTGAACATATTTAAGACAGTAGACTTAACATCTTTGACTAATAACTCCAATGTCTAGGCTCCCTGAGGGATGGATTCTGTCAGACATTTTTTCCTGTGGATGGGCCATACCTTCCTGTTCCTTTGTATTGTTTTGTTATTTTTTGTTGAGAACTGGACATTATGAGTATTTTGTTGTGGTAACTCTTGGAATCTAATTCTCCTGCTTTTCAAGGATTGTTGAATTTTGATTATCGAAGTGTGGAGCCATTTATTTGTGACTTTTCCAAACTATTTTTGCATAATGTGTATTCCCTGTATTCTGTGGTCCCTGAAACTTCTGTTCTGTAATCTCCATGATCAGCCAGTTATCTGCCAAAGATTTTCTTAAATGCCTGACTCCCAAAAGGAGAAAAAAAGCAAGCATTGTTTCTTTAACTCTCATGAAAGCTGCTTCATTTGCTGGGGGTTGAAAAAGATGGCAGCCCACCTCCATCCCTGCCACTCAGCAATGAAAAGTAGCAATTAAAATAACAATACATAACCCCAATATTTGGAGAACACAAATTTTTTGCCCACCCTGGCTCCAGCAAGCTACATCAAGAACATGAAAGGTAGTCCTCATAGCTCCCTGTCACAATAGGGTGTGGGGAATTGTAGCCACTACTGAGTGGAAAGCCCAAAATTCATTGATATTAACTAAACTTACTGACATCTTCATGAAGCACTCCTTTGGATGATGCAAATATTCAACTAGACTCCAGAGTTTCAAAGTAATTACTTTAAAGAGTTTCTTCCAGTTGAATAGTTGTTTAGGGGAGGTACAGATTTCAGGAGCTTCTTACTCCAACAACTTCTCAGACATCACTTCTACTTGTTTTATTTCAAAGTGATGTTATTAACTCAACATGTTATTATAAAACTTTTAAATTATGTTTCCACTTTTAATTTTCTAAACTTTATTTTCACAATTCTTGCTGATAACTCAAAGAAGGCACTGGCTATCTTCCTGCTATGAATGTTAAGGTAACAATAGAGGGTCCACTGCAGAATGTAGTACCTGCAGGGTTCCCCTCTCTTTATACTGAAAAATCAATGTCTAGGCAGGTGTCTAAACCTGTATCTTAGACACTCTCACATGGAATGACATGGTGTCTTCATAGGGCCAATTTTTTTATTCTAGCAAGAACTATTTTCTTACCAATTACTGGAGAGTTTCAACCTGAACAAGATCAGCACCTTGTAAGTCACAAAACCTCTGACTGAAAGTCCAATTCTTTGTGTCATCAGAGAAATGGAAACAATTTCTTTGGAAACCAATCCAGTTTTCTGGGCAAGCAGCTTAAGACATTCAAATGGATTTTCATGGAATGTACTTCTAGATACTGAAAATAAAAACAACTTACTTTTATATTTTCCTTTATATATTACCAAATACTTTCTAATACATTTCCCAGTAGTCTTTTGAAATACTAACTGTGTTATCCTCATTTTTCAAATGAAGAGTATGATGATGAAAGTTGTTGTGTACATGACATAGCAAATGGCAAAGCTGAGATTGTATCTAATGCTTTAAGTAATAGATGAGCTGAAGAAGGAGTTATTAATGCCTTAAACTCTGAGTCAAGTACCTTTCTTCTTGGATTTCAGCAATGCTACATTTCTTTAAAGAGTCAGATACATCAATAGCAACATTTAATCAGCCTTAGAGAACAGATAGTTCTCCAAGTGCTCTAGGTACTTCTACTGAGGAGCTTCCTTCAACTAAACAAATTTTGTGAGACTCTCTGTATTTTGAAGCCAACAATACTCAATTGGTCAGGCTTTTCTGATTCACTTCCCATATAACCAGGAGAGATGCTCTCTTCAAGTGGGATTGAGAGCTGGGCAAGTCTCTCCAGATGGTCTTTACTGAGCTGCTAGCACCCAGCTGTTCAGCTTCTATGACCCATGAGGGCTATCCCTGAAAGCAGACTGCCTTCCTCCAAATCTGTGCATACCTATTATGCTATCACTGCTTCTATAGCAACCAATTTAAAGACGAGGGTCAGATTAGAAGACAACTGCAGCTAACGACTCCTCATGAGGAATCTTTTCCAGTTAAAGTGCTGGTTGAAAGGAAAAGAAACACAGTATGAGTAATGAAGGAAGGCAGTCATAAGTATCTATTAAGTTCTTATGATTATTCAAAGAAATGAGGGCTATAGATTTAAAATGTGTTTCAAAAAACATTTTCTTGATTAATACTGAGATATTCACAACAGAAAAAATGCCTCCTTCCAGTTTGCCCTTTTCTCCTTTATTAAATAGGTACTGTTGATTTAAATTTCTACAAACTTAAGAACTTATTTTTGCTTCATCAATGTATAATATATTTTATTTTTGCTTACAGAATGACAAGAATAGACCATCCTCTGTGAATTCATAAAAATATTACAAGAGAAATGAGGATCACCTAGAACATGGACTATTTCAAGTATTGCTGACTCTAAGATTTGTAAGCAGCATTTGAAGGCTCAGTTATGATATTGCCTGTGGATGTAGTAACAGGGGTAGTTTTGAAGCTGGGTTGGGGTAGAATTAAGAGAAATGTCCTTATAGTTTTCTATGTCTTAGTTTGGTTTATTTTGGATTCAGTGCAAGCATGTTTCAAGCTATAAGGGCATCTTCATAGCTAAGTTGGTTCCAGGATATGTGATCCAAGAAAGAAGTTTTTGTCAAGGAAAACTGGCTGTATCTGCCAAATAAAAAAACAAGGGCTGGAACACGCTAGAGTATCTAGAAGAGAAGACCATAATGCGCCTGTGCCTGCACTGTTATACAGTGCATAGATTAGTAGCATAGATTCTCTCTCTTTCCTTCTCTCCTGCAATCACCCAACCATCTGGTCTGTTCTTATTCATGCAATATGTGTGTTGTGGAAGTAAAATTAAATTTTTGTCCTTAGCTATGACATATGAGACAAGAGACTCAGTATATACCAGGGGACAAACATATTGATAAATGATATTTGTTTTACAAGGTTCAGTTTAGGTAGAGAAAGTGATGAATAATCACTCTGCTCAAGGTTTCTGCCCAGGGATCATCCTGAGTAAATATCATGCTGAGAAATCTTTAAACCAAAGGTGACCATGATAGGTTAATTTTTTACCCCTTCTATCTTTTCTGTATCTGTAACCTTATCACATTTCCATTAAGGATGATAATTGTGGTAGTGATGTTGATTATGGTAATAAAAACAGCAGCAAACAGTTTTTGAAGGCTTTATTTTTATCAGGAGTGATCTAGTCAGTACATATGCATCAAGATATTTAATCTTAATAGCATTTTACTGCACTAAAATTGCAATTATTTATTCCATTACCTTTCCACTATAAAGCTAAGGGTAAGATTTGTGTCTCTCATCCGCTAACAGCCTTTTTCAACCTAGATACTGAAAAGCAGATTCTTTTCAACTAAAAGACACTATATAATCTCTTATTGACACCGTAAGGCAGAGTCACAGATTTCAAAAACTTATGGTATGACATAATAAGGGCAAAAGTAAAGGTAAAGGTAGGCACTATTAGAAAGTTGTTTACATGTCACATCATGCTGAGTGATTTGCACCATTGGTCCCAAAATAAGTTTTCAGTCAAAATAATACAAGAAATTAAGAACTAAAATAAATAAATAGTGTAGTTTACACAGAATTGGAAAATGTGCCTGTTAGATATCAGCCATAATTATGTTGTAAAACATACAGAAGAAAACCAAAGCAGAAACTGATAAGAATTATCTTTTAAACGTATTATTAGATTCCCAGCAGGGGTCTATGTACTCTATTTATATTAGCTTATTTATCCTCATAAGAACTCTATAAGGTGGATTTATCATGCCCATTTTACATAGGAAGAAATTAAGAACAGGAGGTGAAGTAATTTTCCCAAATTTGCACAGCAGACACTTGCAGATTTGGGATTTGACCCCAGATAGTTTGGTGGTGTAAGGTATATGTGTCTAACCACTTGACTACTATCCCTTTCTAACTTTTAGAAGGAAAAGTCTCTATCCAAAATTTTAGTATGGACAGTATGGTTAGAGAAGTTGGAAAATGAATCTTAGATATTTAAAATTGTATTCAAAAGGGTAAAATATTAAAAATTTTTCAATCAGTGATAATTTATTGAATACTTACTCTGTACCAGGTAAATGGGCTAAGGGCTAAGGATACAGAAACAATAATATTTTTCCCTGAAGTTGCTAACAGCAAACAAAACACACAGACACAACAAATAATTCCACAGATGCTATAAGAATTCAAAGGATGCAACCAGTATTAATTAATATACTATTCCTGAAAGATAAAAACACTTTATAAATTTGTGTGAAAATATATTTGCTGCAAAGGAGAATAAATTCTGGGTAATCCAAAACAATGGGTCAGAATTTTGTCTATGCCATATATGATATACATGACTTTGGGACAGTTATCTAACCATTTCTGATTCTCGTCAAATTTTGCTACATTATGGATTCATGTGATTTTAGAAAACTTTGACATTTTTAGAAATATGCTTATAACTGTAATATTGTATTTTAACTAAAAATAATTTGCGTTTTCTGATGAACAGTGATATTCACTATATACTTACTATGTTCCAAACGTTGCCCGAGTTTATGCAAATTCATTTAATCAGTACAACAACTTTGAGTAAACTGAAGAATGGGAAAGTTATTAGAGTTGTCCAAAGTGAGAAACCCTCACAAGTAAAAGAGCTGGAATTCAAGCCCAAGCAGTCTAAATCCAGAATCAACACTCAAATCTGTGCTCTTAAACTCTATACTCTGACTAATTTATAATTTGGCTGACAACTTGGTAACCCAAGAGAAATTTAATAAACAATGAACAAGTATGTATTTGAATGTGGTGAGGAGAAGAAAGGGCATAAAAATATAGGAAGAAATTAGCATATATTTCAATAAGTTAGCACCTGTGTTTGACTTAAATCATGGATTTTGTTTTAAATTACTCAAGGTTACATTTCTCTGTAACATTCTGCTAATACCAAGACTTATCAAGGAGTCTGACTTAGTGTAATCTATCACTGTCTCCTGGGACGTGTAAGTTTGTCTAGGCTATACCTCAACAGCAGACCTTTTCCTGATAAAACTATATATTAATCCAAGATTTTTTTTATTACAGCAATTCTTACATATTTCTTGTAGTAAAAAAGGAGAAACAGTTGCAGGGAGTGTGCACTTGAATATCTTCCTCAAAAGCACACCCCTGGGATTGGAAGGCAGCAAAATGGTGGACAAAGAAACTCCAAGCTCTCGTTTCTCTAGAAAAACATTTTATAAAAAACAAACAGGGGCCAGCCCTGTGGTGTAGTGGTTAAGTTTGGCATGCTCCATTTCAGCAGCCCAGGTTCGTGGGTTCAGATCTGGGGAGTGGACCTGCACCACTTATCAGCCATGATAAAGTGGCAACCCACATACAAAATAGAGGAAGATTGGCACAGATGTTAGCTCAGGCCTGATCTTCCTCAAGGCAAAAAAAAAAAAAAAGAGGAAGATTGGCAACAGATGTTAGCTCAAGGCAAATCTTCCTCAGCAAAACAAACAAACAAACAAAAAAACCCCAAGAAATTAGCTGAACTAATCTTATAAGACCTTTGGAAAATAGTCAAAGGTTTGCAAAAATCAAGCAAACATTCAATCAAGAAAGAGCGATCTTCAAATGGTAGGAGAACTTTGTAGTGTTTTTACTCACTCTGACTAGATGCAGCAGCAGACTCGTTATGAAGAAGGAGGCAAACCAGTTCTCTGTTCCTTCTTTCAAAATAGAGAGAGCAGAGCAGACCTTTTTGCAATGTTCTAACCAGTCTGGGGGTGGGGGCCTGAAGGCCTGATCTCTGTTTTGCCTAACCTGGGTATTAGATAGAAAAAGCAGCAGGCAATGTTTGTGAAAGCTTCAAAGGAATTACAGACCTGCAAATGCCTGGGACCAGTGATAACAGGTGGACAAAGACAATAGACCATCTGAGATGCTGAGAAGAAACTAGATGGAGACCCTTTAGAAAATTAAGACTCAAAAGCAGCTATGCATATAGGGGAACTTAGAAAGCTACATATAGGCTCAGGAAAGACACATAATCAGAAAATACCTGAAAAGACCTTAAACTTTCACTTCAGTTTGATTCCTAGGCTTAGAGAAAACCAAGATAAATGATGAAGGACTACCACTCTGCAAAGCCTGGGAGAGGGAGGTGATGCTTTTTTCAAATGCCCAATTTTCAACAAAAAGTTACAGGGTATGCAAATAAACAGGCATTTATAGCCCATTCAAAAGTAAAAAAAAAATTGACAGAAACTGCCCAAGAGGAAACCTAGACATCTCACTTACCAGATGAAGAATTTAAATCAACTATCTTAAATATGCTAAAAGAGCTAAGTGAAAACATGGACAAAGACTAAAAGAAATTAGGAAAAAGATACATGAACAAAATGAAAATATCAAAAAAGATAGAAATTATAAAAAGGAATCAAACAAATTCTAGAGATGAAAAGTATAGTAACTATAATGAAAATCAATAACCTTACTTTACACCTTAAGGAACTAGTGAAAAAAAGAGCAAACTAAATCCAAAACTAGTAGACAGGACATAATTGTTTAAAGTGCAGATGAAATAAAATTGAGAATGGAAAAACAAAAGAGAAGCACCTTTATAGGCAAAAGGTGTTTATTTGAGAAGATCAACAACACTGGCAAACCCTTATGAGATTGACCAAGAAAACACTGAAAAGTCTCAAATTACTAAAATGAGAAATTGAGAATGGGGAAATTACTACCAATTTTACAGAAATAAAAAATATGAGATGCTATGAAAAATTGTATGCAAATTGGATAGTCTAGATGAAATGGACAAATTCATAGGAAAACAGAACCTACAAAGACTGAATCATGAAGAAATAGAAAATCTGAGCAGACCAATAACAAATAAAGCACTGAATCAGTAATCAAAAACCTCTCAAGAAAGAACGATGACTTCACTGGAGAATTCTACCAAACATTCAAACAGAATTAGTGTTGATATGTTTTAAGTTCTTCTAAACAATTGAAGAAAATGAAACACTTTCAAACTCATTTAATGAGGTCAGCACCAACCTGAAACCAAAGCCAAAGACATCACAAGAAAAGAAGGCTACAGGCCCATATTCAAGATGAATACATGTGCAAAACTCCTCAACAAAATACCATCAAACTGAGATCAACAGCACATTAAAAGGATTAAACCCCATGACCAAGTGGGATTTATCCCTAGGATGCAAGGATGGCTCAATATATACAAATCAATCAATGTGATACACCACAGTAAGGGACTCAAACAAAAAGCTCACGTGATCATCTCAATGGACAGAAAAAGTATTTGACAAAATACAACACTCATTTATGATAAAAATGATCAACAAAATAGATGTAGAAGGAGCTTACTTTGACACAGTAAATGCCATATATGAAAAGCCCACAGCTAACATCATAATCAACGGTGAAAAATGAAAGTTTTCCCTCTGAGATCTGGTTCAAAGCAAAGGTGTGCATTCTTGCTCCTTCTATTCAACATAGTACTGGAAGTCATACCTAGAGCAATTAGATAAGAAAAAGAAATAGAAAGCATCTAAATCAGAAAGGATGAAGTAAAGTTATCTCTGTTTGCAGATATGATCATATATGTAGAAAATCTTAATGACTAAAGAAAAGAAAAAAACTGTTAGAACTAATAAACAAATTCAGTAAATCTGGCTGGAGAGACATGTCAGCAACATGGTGGAGTGAGATGTTCCCTTTATCTTTCCCCATTTCAACTACAACTAAATGGACGTTCGTTGACCAACAGAGGATACCCACACAGCTCAACAGGACACCTGAGAGACGAGACCCACACAGCTATACATCTGAAGGTGGATGGACTGGCTCCCCAGGAAGTGGTAGAGATAGGTGAACACTCCACTACCATTCCCTGGCCACCCTGTGCATGTGCCTGAATGATTTCCCAGCCAGTATCTGTAGTACCACTGCAGCCCCAAAAGTGGGAATGCACCTCAGTGCAACTGTGGAAAGGGGAAGTAGCAGCCCTGGGCCTGTACGTGAATGCTTTCCCAGCCAGTGGGAGAGTCCACTGTGGTCCCACCCGCCACTGCAGTCCCAATAATTGGCCCAGGCTTGGACCCTATGAAGAAGCCCCACCCACCAAGCACAGTGGCTGGCACAACCGTAAGAAGAGTTGGAGGCAGATATACATGCACACAAAAGCTTTTCATACGCAAGTGCCCATAGTACTCCTGCAGCCCCAAAAGTAGAAATGCACCTCAGCATGGCAGTAGCCCTAAGCTTGCATGCAAATGCTTTCCCAGCTGGTAAGAGCAACCACCATACCCACACAACTTCTCGCAGACGGAGTGGTATCAGAAACACAGCTGCTGCTTCCCCCTAGTGTTAGCAGGTGCAATCTGTGAACTGATGCTGCCACAAATGCACCAGCAAAGGATTATTTCATCAAACACCATGAGAAACTACAGCAACAATTCAGAGCAGAAGGAGAATGACAAATCACCAGAAACCAACACTGAAGTCACAGAAATTTACAATCTAAATAAAAGAGAATTCAAAATAGCTGACAAAAAGAAACTCAATGAGTTAGAAGACAACTCAGAAAGACAGTTCAATGAGCTCAGGAATAAAGTTAATAAGAAGGAATACCTCACCAAAGAGATTGAAACTGCAAAAAAAAAATAAAAATTCTAAATATGAAGAACACAATTAATTAGATAAGAAATAACCTAGAACCCTTAAAAAATGGAGCTGATATTATGTAGGAAAGAATTAGTGAATGGATAAAGAAAATGTGGTATACACATACATTGGAATAATACTCAGCCTTAAAAAAGAAAGAAATCCTGCCATTTGTGATAATCTGGATTAACCTGAAGGAAACTGTGCTAAGTCAAATATACCAGGCATAGAAAGACAAGTACTGCATGATCTCACTTATATATGGAATATAAAATAGTCAAATCCATAGAAGTGGAGAGTAGAGTGGTTATTGCTAGAGGTAGGGAAGTTAGGGAAACATTGAAATGTTACTCAAGGTGTATAAGTTTCAGTCATGCAAGAGGAATAAGTTCTGGAGATATAATGTTGAACAATGTGACTATAGTTAACAAGGCTGTATTGTATACTTGAAATTAATAAATAGGGTAGTTCTTAAGTGTTCCAACAACAGCAACAAAAAGGTAATGAGAGGTGATGGATATGTTAATTAGCTCAATTGTGGTGATTATTTCACAATGTATACATATATCAAAACATCAATTTACACACCTTAAATATAAACAAATTTTGTCAATTATACCTCAGAAAACTTGGGGGGGGGGAAGAGATTAATTACTGTGACCAAGTGCAATTAGTCCTGGAATGCAAAGATGGTTCAACATACAAAAGTCAATTAACATAATACAGCTGGTCCTCTGTATCCATGAGTCCTGCGTACACAGATTTAACTAAGTGCAAATTGAAAGACCTATGATGGTTGTGTGTGTACTGAACATGCACAGACATTTTTCTTGCCATTACTCTCTAAACATAACAGTATGACAACTATTTACATAACATTTAGATCATATTAGATATTATAAATAATCTAGAGATGATTTAAAGTATTGGGGAGGATGTGTGTAGGTTACATGCAAATACTATGCCATTTTATATAAGAGACTTGAGCATCCACTGATTTTGGTATCCACGGGGGGGAGGGGGCCGATCCTGGAATCAATCCTCCATAGATACTGAGGGATGATTGTATGCCACACTAATAGAATGAAGGGAAAAAACCTGTGATCGTATCAAAGGATGAAGAAAAACCACTTGACAAAATTTAATACCTATTCATGATTTTTTTAAAAAAAGAGAACGAGAGAGATACACACAAAGCATTAGGAATAAAAGAAAATTTCCTTAACGTGATAAGGGCCATATATAAAAGACTTGGAGCTAATATCATATTCAGTGGTAAATTACAAAAAGCTTTTCACCTAAACTTTAGTACTAAGATAAGGATAAGACAAAGATGTCCACCTTTGCCACTTCTATTCAATATGGTATTGGAAGTTTTGGTCAGAACAATTCAACAATAAAAAAAATAAAAAACATCCAAATTGGAAAGTAAGAAGTAAAATTATCTCCATTTACTGGTGATATAATCTTGTATATAGAAAATCTTTAAAGTTCCACAAAAATATGTTAAAACTAATCAACAAATTCAGTAAAGTTGCAGGATAAAAAATCAACACACAAAAATCATTTGTTTGTCTACACTAGCAATGAACAGTGCAAAAAGGAAATTAAGAAAACAATTCTATTTATAACAGCACCAAAAAAGGATAAAATAATTAGGAATAGACTTAACCAAGGAGATGAAAGACTTGCCACTGAAAACTATAAAACAATGCTGTAGGAAAAAATTAAAGAAGACACAAATGAATGGAAAGACATCCCATGTTCGTGGATTGGAAGAGTTAACATTGTTAAGATGACAATACTGCCCAGAGAGATCTACATATTTGATGCCATCCCTCCCCAAATCCCAATAATGTTTTTGCAGAAATAGAAAAACTCATCCTAAAATGTATATGAAATCTTGAGGAAATCTGACTATCCAAACAGTCCTTAAAAAGTTGAAAAACCCACACTTTCTGATATCAAAACTTAGTAAAAACTACAGTTACCAAAAAAGTGTGATACTGGCATAAAGACAGACATATAGATCAATGGAAGAAATAGAGATTCCAGAAATAAACCCTTACATATATGGTCAAATGGTTTTCGACAAAGGTGATAAGACCTTTCTATGAGGAAAGGACAGTATTTTCAACAAACAGTGACGGGAAAACTGGATATCCACATTCAAAAGAATGAAGTTATACTCTTACCTTAAACCACGTAAAAAACAATTAAAAATGGATCAAATACCTAAACTTAAGAGCTAGAACTATAAAACTCTTAGGTAAAAAAATAGGGGAAAATCTACATTACATTTGCTTTGGCAATGATTTCTTGGATATGACACCAAAAACAAAGGCAATAACAAAAAAAGATAGACAAAGTGGACTACATCAAATAAAAAAATTTGTGCCTCAAAGGACTTATCAAGAGAGTGAAAAGACAACTCATGGAAAGGGATACAATATTTAAAGTCATACTTGATGAGGAATTAATGTGCAGGATACAAAAGGAACTCCCACAACTAAATAACGAAAAACGACCCAATTAAACATTGGGCAAGGGGCTTTCATAGTCATTTCTCCAAAGAAGATGTAAAAATGGCTAAATAGTACCTGAAAATATGCTCAACCTCACCAAGCATTAGGGAAATGCAAACCAAAACCCCAATGAAATACAACTTCATCCCTATCAGGATGGTGATTACAAAAAAAAAAAAAGAGGAAAATAGCAAAGTTGGCAAGGATGTGGAGAAATTGGAACACTTGTACCTTGCTGGTGGGAATGTAAAGTGATGCAACCACTGTGGAAACAGTTTGACAGTTCCTCAAAAAGTTAAACATGGAATTATCATACAATCCAGCAATTCCACTTCTAGGTATATACCCAAAATAATTGATAGCAGAGACAGATATGTGTGCACCAATGTTTAAAGCAGCATTAGACACAATAGCCAAAAGGTGAAACAACACAAATGTCTATCAACAGATAAATGGATAAATAAGACATAGTATAAGCATACCATGAAATATTATTCAGCCTTAAAAAAGAATGCAAATCTAATATATACTGCAAAATGGAGGGACCTTGAGAATATTATGCAAAATTAAATAAGCCAAACATAAAAAAACAATCATTGTGTGATTCCACTCATATAAAGTGTCTAGGAAAAGCAAATTCATAGAGATATAGAGTACCAGGGGCTGAAGCACTGGGAGAATGGGAACTGATTGTTTAATAGGTATGGAGTTTCTGCCGGAATGATGAAAAGTTTCTGGAACTGAATAGGGGTTATGGTTGGACAATATGATGACTATACTTAAAACAATTAGATCGCACATTTCAAATGGTTAAAATGGTAACATTTACGTTATGTATATTTTACCACAATAAGAAGAATACAAAAGAAAGCACTCACACCAAGCCTAAAACATAGAAGGAACATCTGGAAGGCTATACTCAGTACAGTAGATTATGGACGATTTTTATTTCTTACAGTTCTTTATTTCCTGAATATTTTCAACAAAAAACATTACATTCATAATCAATGTTTATAAACTCCTGACCTAATATCTGTTTCTGAAAGTTTTTTGTTAATAAATATTTTTGTCTCTGTATAGTAGAATGGAATGAGAGACAGAAAGAGAAATGAGACCATGATCACTGGATGGTGAATTAGTGAAGGTGACTTTTCTGTATTTCAAAGAGCAGATCTTTTCTCCTCCTGGAAGTTTATGGAAAGTTTAAATATGATTAGAGGTTACAATTATATGTAATTTTGGCAGAGACTGTAAGTTGTCTATCAAAATCTGTTTTCTTCTCCTTCTATAACAATTTAGTAGAACCTGGGCAAATTCACATTTCCCAGACTTCTTTTCATTTATTTGTGGCTTTGTTACTAAATTTCCACAATTGAAACTTGAGTGGAAGAGATGTATGCCACTTTCTGTTCTAGGTCTTAAAAGATTGTGTATCCCTCCTCAACACACTCTTTTCTTTTCCTTCAGGAAATCCAAGCTTGATGGTGACATCCTGCAGAAGCCAATGATATCCTAGAGAAAGATGGAAAATAACAACCCCACAGTCTAATTCACTTGTCTCTGGATTCTTAGAGGTCAAGGAAGTCTATGTTTTGGAAACCACCATGTTTTTTCAGTCCTCTCTTCTTTTGACTATCACCTCAGACCATATATTGTTTAAAGAATATATTGTTTAAGGAATACGTGCTGAATTCTTGTCCAATATTCAGCATAAACACAATTTCATAAATCATATACATAGGCTGCTACTGCTCTATTTTGAAATGCCCTCCATCAGGACCTATGCATAATGACTATGAAGTAATTTTATCTGAAAAAGTAATTTCTGAGGAAAAAACCCATATATATAGTAAAACCACAAGATAAAAAGCCTAGCAATAATATAAGTTAAAGCATAACATGACTAGTAATTGGGTTCCACCTTCTACAGATTCTGTTCATTCATGAAACTTGAAATAATGTGACCCCTATCTTATGCAGTTTAATTTTTAGATTCCACTTCTAAGGTTACTGTAGTTTAACTCAATTAGTGAAACTTTAAAAATTACTAGGAGGTGTAAAGAATATAAAAATTACCAAGAAGTCTTCTTTTGCTAACTGGAATTCTCTGGATTCACAAATATTACAATTCACTTACCTAACAAAGCAGTACACACTCCACACACTGCAATTGTCAGACATGTAATTATGATGAAAACCAAGCATTTATTTGAGGTAACTTGACTAGAATGCTTTTTTGAAGGCAGATAACCTGGAAAAATTATTGAAATGTACATACCAGTTTATGAATTCACCTGTTGAAGGACATCTTTTACATTAAATGCAGACATCAGACTACTAGAAACGTTAACCATCAAAATGTTACTCCCACTTAATCTCTTCCCTTTTCACCTGAGGCAGCAATTTGGTCTGTTATGTTATGAATTTAAAGTTTTGTCTCCGGGGTTTGTTCACACAAGTTAAAACTAATCCTGAGCATACAACTCGTAAAGTAACCTTGCACCACTCCCCCAAAATAAATACAAACCTGATTAAACCTTCAGACCCAGCTACCAATTTACTAGAAATATAGGAGAGAGAATCATGTCAATTAAAAACAGAGATGAAATCAACAAAATCCAGACTGTTGAAATTTCTACATAATAACTCATCTTGATTCCATAAAAAAAAGTGTAAAGGAGATTTTAAAAAGTGATCAAGTGATTGATTAAAAGGGACTTAAAAGGCAAAACTGAAGTGAGAAAATGATTACCAAAAAAGTCAAATTAGTGTTATCTGTAGGAGGAAAGAAGAGCTAATGGTGCAGAATTCATGGACGACTTCTGAGCTGGACAGCAAGCGTCTTCCTCTGATAAGGATAGCGTTTTCAGATTAGCTTTTCTCTCTTAGCAGTAAGCATTTAAGATTCCTTCACACGTTTTTGTGGCTTGAAAGCTCATTTCTTTTTATCACTTAATAATACCTTATGGTATGTAAGTACCAGTTTATGAATTCAGCTGTTGAAGGACATCTTGATTGCTTCCAGGTTTTGGCAATTGTAAGTAAATCTGCTCTAAACATTTATGTTCAGTTTTTTTGTGTGGTCATAATTTTTAATTCATTTGTGTAAAAAAAGGAGTGTGATTACTGGATCATATGGTAAGCATATATTTAGTTTTGTAAAACATTGCCAAACTGTCTTTCAAAGTGACTGTACTATTTTGCTCTTCAATAACGAATGAGAGTTTCTGTTGCTGTACATCATCACCAGCATTTGGTGGTGTCAGTGTTTTGGATTTCAGTCATTCTAACAGGCACACAATGGTATCACACTGTTTAATTTACAATCCCCCAGTGACGTATGACATTGAGCATAATATGCTTATTTGCATCCTGCATATCTTCTTGGATGAGGTGTGGTTCAGATCTTTTACCCATTTTTTAATTGGACTTTTGCCTTCTCACTGTTGAGTTTAAGAATTCTTTATATATTTTGGATAATAGTCCTTTATCAGATATGTGTTTTGAAGATTTTCCCAAGTCTTTTCACTCTCTTAATGGTGTCTTTTATAGAGCCGAAGTTTTTAAAGAAATCCAATTTATTAATATTTTTCTTTCATGGATCATGCTTTTAGCGTTGTACTAAAAAGTCATTGCCAAACCCAAGGTCACTTAAAATTTCTACTATGCTATCATCTAGGAGTTTTATAAATTTGTGTTTTACATTTAGGTCTTTGACCCATTTAAATTTTTGTGAAAGCTGTAAGGTCTGGGTCTAGATTTATTTTTTGAATATGGATGTCCAATTGTTCCAGCACCATTTGTTGAAAAGAATATCCTTTCTCCGTTACCTTTGCTCCTTTGTCAAAATCAGTTGACTATGAGTGCGTCTATTTCTGGGATCTCTTTTCTCTTCCATTGATCTGTCTATTCTTTCACCAATACCACTCAGTCTTAATTACTGTAGCTTTATAGTAAGCCTTGAAGTCAGGTAGCATCAGTTCTCCAACTTTGTTCTTCAGTATTGTGTTGTCTGTTCTGGGTCTTTTGCTCTTTTGTATAAACTTTAGAATAAGTTTGCAGATATACAAAAAATAACTTGCTGGGGTTTGCATTGGGATTGAATTGAACCAATAGATTAAGTTGGGGAGAATTAACATCTCAACAATGTTGAGTCTTTCTATCCATGTACATGGAATCTATCTCCATTTAGATCTCCACTGATTCCTGCCATCAGAGTTTTATAGTTTTCCTCATAAAATCTTATATATTTTGTTAAATTTATCCAAGTATTTATTTTTTTAGTGCTAATAGAACTGGCATTGTCTTTAATTAAAAATTCCATTGTATCTTTAATTACTCTTTTGTATATTAACCTTGTATCCTTAAAATTTGCTATACTCATTTCTTAGTTCCAGGAGCTTTTTTGTTGTTGTTGATTCTTAAGGATTTTCTACATAGACAGTCATATCATTTGTGAATAAAAGAAGTTTTATTTCTTCCTTCCCAATCTGTAAACGTTGTATTTCCTTTTTTTGTCTTATTATATCAGGTAGGACTTCAACACAATGTTGAATAGGAGTGTGGGAGCAGACATCCTTGCCTTGTTTCTGGTCTTTGTGAGACAGCATCTAGTTTCTCACCATTAAGTATGATGATAGCCATAGATGTTTTTGTAGATGTTCATAATCAATTTGAGAAAGTTCCCCTCTATTCCTAGTTTTCTAAGACTTTTTACCATGAATACTTGTTAAATTTTGTCAAATGTTTTTTCTGCATCTGTTGATATGATCATGGGATTTTTCTTCTTTAGCCTAGTGGATTACATTAATGGATTTTGAAATGTTGAAACATCCTTGCATATATGGGATAAATCCCATCTGATGGTAGTATACAATTCTTTTTATATATTATTGGATTTGATTTGCTAACATTTTGTTGGTGATTTTTTTTAATCTATGATTATGTGAGATATTGGTCTGTACCCTTATTTTCTGATAATGTCATTGTCTGGTTTTCATATTAGCATAATGCCAGCCTCGTAGAATGAGTTAGGCAGTATTCTCTCTGCTTCTATTTTCTGGAAGAGTTTGTAGAGAATTGGTATGATACCTTCCTCAAATGTTTGGTAGAATTTACCAATAAACCCACCTGGGCCTAAAGCTTTCTGTTTTGGAAGGTTATTAACTATTGATTCAATTTCTTTAACAGATATATTCAGATTGTCTATTTCTTATTGTGTAAATTTTGGCAGATTGTGTCTTTCAAGGAATTGGTCCATTTTGTCTAAATTATTGAATTTGTAGGCTTAGAGTTGTTCATACTTTTCCTTTACTGTCATTTTGATGTTCATGGATTCTGTAGTGATGTCATCTCATTAATTTCTGATATGATTAATTTGTGTCTTCTCTATTCTTTCCTTATTTAGCCTGGCTAGAGGCTTCTCAATTACATTGATCTTTCAAAGAACCAACTTTTGGTTTTATTGATTATCTCTGTTAATTTCTGATTTTCTGCTTGATTTCGGCTTGAATTTTTATTATTTTTCTTCTGCTGCTTACTTTGTATTTAATTAGCTCTTCTTTGTCTAGTTTCCTGAGGTTGAAGCTTAGATGACTGATTTTAGAAGTTTATTCTTTTCTGATATATGCATTCAATGCTATAAATTTCCTCTAAGTACTGCTTTCATTGTCTTCCACAAGTTTTAAGTTTTATTTTCATTTAGTTTGAAAAGTGTTTTAATTTTCTTGAAACTTCTTCTTTGACTCATATATTATTTAGAAACTTGTTTAATCTCCAAGTATTTTGTATTTTACAGCTATCTTTCTGTTACTAATTTTTAGTTTAATTCCATTGTGGTCTGAGAGCATACATTGTGTGATTTCTATTTTTTTAATTTTTTTAAGTGTGCTTTATGGTCCAGAATGTGGTCTAACTTGGTGGATATTCAATATGACCTTGAGACAAATGTATATTCTGCTATTGTTAGATGAAGTAGTCTATAAATGTCAACTACGTTATATCCAGTTGATTAATGGTGCTGTTAGTTCAACTAAGTCCTTATGATTTTCTACCTGCTGGATCTGTCCATTTCTGATAGAGGGATATTGAAGTCTTCAATTAGTAATGGATTCATCTATTTCTCCTTGCAATTCTGTCAATTCTTGCCTCACATATTTTGACACTCTGTTGTTAAGCACGTATACATTTAGAATCATTATATCTTCTTGGAGAATTAATCTTTTTAGTATTATGTAGTGTCCCTCCTTTTCCCTGTTCTGATAAGTTGTGGTTCTCTGTATCTTTCTTCAATTTTGGAGCAGTGGCTTTCTATGTAACCACAGTTCTCTGATGGATCTAAGAAAAGATGTTGATTTCCAGTTTTTTCAGTTTTTTTTGTGTTATATAGATCAGAGCAATGATTTCCAAGCTTCTGACATGCTAGACCAGAAATCTGAAGTCCTTTAGCAGACAGTTTTCTCTGTTAGGCCCTGATGCTAAATTGATATACCTTACAGTATAGGACAGAACAGAGATCTCAGGCTAAGCCTAAACCAGAAAATTTAGGCACTTATGAGCATTTGTGAGGGCAAGAGGACAGGCCAGTCAAGGGACCTCAAATGGAAAGTGGGAGCTGGAATTGAGCATCTATCAAGGCACAAACAGAGCACCAGAAGAAGCACTCTGGCTCTGGTTTAAGGAGTAGGAAAGTGACCTCCTAACATCGAGAGAGAATATGAACATATCTCATTTTTTTTTCTCTTTCTTCTCCATTCTTGAGTGCCTCAAACCTCAGGCAACTTCATGATGGCAGTGGCAGTGGCAATGCTGACAACACCTAATAGCCAAAACTTGAGGGAGGTGAACCCTCCTTTTCATTCAGTAGCGCTGTGATTCTAGGAGTCTGAGACCAAATCTCTTGCCTTTTTTCTTCTCTTTTCTCCTGCCACATGGACTTATAGATGCAGCTGCAATTGCAGAAGTGCGTGGTAGAGCAGGGTAACAGAAGTCACAAATTTCTGGCTGAAGAATGGAAAAGAGGAGCCCCTGGGAACCATTAAGTATTAAGCAGATGGTGGAGAGAGAGGAACTTTGAAAAGGGAACTCTGAATCTTATTTGTGAACTCTTGGACTCACTCCTTACCACCCCACAAGCTGCACATGCCTAGATCTGACCTTAATTAACCTGCCAAAGATATGGAGACCTAAACTAATGAACAGAACATTGCCCAGATCCAGGTCCCAGACCACCGGTTGATGCACATGCAAGAAAGATCTGAGTAACGCTACAAAGTCTCTGAAAACTGAACTGACATTGGACCCAGAGCCCACAGAAGAAGGCCTGAACCTAGCCAGAGTGATTGCCTGCTAAAACCAAAGATATCAATATACCCCTCAAATTTAAACAAAGTCAAGATTCTCAGGACAAAATTATATTCAAAATGTCCAGAATACAGTGCAAAATTATTCAGCACATGAATAACCATGAAAAATTTCAACGTGTATGGGAAAAGACAATCTACAGAAGCCAATGCTGAGATGACACAGATGTTGGAATTCTCTGACAAGTATTTTAAAGCAGCTTCTATAAAAATACTCAAAATACCAAATGAATGAGAAATAAATGAAGTCATTTAACAAGAATTAGAAATCATCTTTTCCTTATCTGAATTGGCTTCTTTCTAAATTGATTATTTTTATCAAGGACAAAAACATTTTTTAGTCCTAAATTATGACACCTCAATTTTCCCCAAATGGTATAAAATTACTTTTTTTACTTATTAAATCATCATGTTAATCCTCAAATGCAAGGCTTTTTTAAAATTTCAACCTTCATATAAATATGTAATATAAATGATATTATACATATGATTTTTTGTTTTATATTTAAATTCTTTAACTAAAAAATTTTCTAATATTTAAAAATATATTTAAATGTTAAAGTATTTAAATTAAATTTAAATTAAATATTAAAATGTTTTAAACATATATTTCATAATTATATTTTTTTCATTTTGCACTACATCCAATATAAGATAATTCCATTTGAATGCTCTACTAGGTTTTTCCTTGGACTTCTGTTTACTATTTTATTTGTAGGTGTCGTTTACTTACTTTTTAATTTTTCCTCTCCTATGAGCTTCCATGATTGGTTTTCTGTATTATTTTAAAAGGATAATACCTTGCATCTGTGTAATGCTTTACAGTTTGGACTTTCTTTTCAGTGAAATTAATCATTTTTATTCTCAATCATAAATTTAACCTAATCCCATTTTCTTACGTCTTTATCTAATAGTTCCCTTTCCATACTTGTTCGGACAAGGCTTTAAGTACATGCATATTTTTACACAAATTATAAATGAATCTATGACCTCTAGCACCCCATCTCTCATCTTGGGAAACCCTTCGCCTGTTATCATTTTTCCTGTGTAGAAACTGTATCCCACCACTGCCTCTACCTTACCACCCAGGTCCACACTCACTCCACACAGCTCACCTTCTTACCTGGGTTTTCCAGCAATTCAGTTGGTATGAAATCTTTTTCCCTATCATTAGAATTATACATTCTTGCCTTTAGTTTCCATGAGTGAGCTAACCTACAGTCAATCAGAATCTCAGCCTCAAAAAATAAGTTGAAAAAGAAAAGCCAGCAAAACTTCCATTACAACTTCCTCTATAACAAAATGTCAAACTTTTAAGCTAAATATGAGTAAGAGTCAAAGAAGAACACAGTGAGGCAGAACATGACCTTTAGTCAGAAGGTAACTTGTCAGAAGGCAACTTTTAGTCATAAAGTAAAAGAATAGACTGGAGTTTGTAAGAATTTTTTAATAGACATTGAAGCTAATTCATTAATTTTTTTAAAAATTCTTATTTTCGAAAGGTGCACAGATTGTCTTTATCTAAAGATTTCTTAAGTCTCAAGATGCTTGAGTAGCCTCTTTTATCATTGAAATATAGGATACATACAGAAAAGTAGTTGTGAAAACATCAAGAATGAGAAATCTAACCTAGTTTAGGGGGTCAAGAAATGACTCTGTAGTAGAGAGATGATTAAACTAACAATAAGGGTAAACAGACTCAACTCCCTCACAGCAGCCGCCTCTCTCTCTCCATCACCCCTCACCCGATGGTGGCCCTTTGCTCCACGAATGACCCAAGAGAAATCTTTCTCCTCTGCTCTGGAAATTAGAGGTTTGTTGCAGTGCCATTACAATTTGGCTACAACTTCAGCTATTCTAAAACCTTTTGAGATATTTCAAGAAGTTACTGCTACAATAGCTGCTCCCAAAACTCAATGTTATTAAAAAATGGACATGAAAAGTATATAGTTCCTGTATAAGCTCTGGCTGAAAAAGTTGCTCCCGCTGTAGTATTCCCGTAGACAAAGAGGCTCTTCAGTAGCAGTAGCATCTTATCAAATTTATCTCTCTCTTGTTTATAAACTTAGGGAAATGTGCACAAATCATAAGTGAACAAATTTTTAAAATTTGACACACAGTATAAGTGCCCAGATCAAGATATAAAACATATATGTCCTACACATGCCCTGTCACACTCATTACCCCAAAATATAACCAGTATCCTAACTTTTGACCCCATAAACTATTTTTGGCTATTCTTGAACTTTATATAAACAGAATTGTACAATATGCTGTCTTTTGAGTCTGGATTCTGTCTCTTAACAGAATGTCTACGAATTATCTGTGTTGTTAGTCTTATCAGTAGTTTGTTAATGTTTATTGCTGAGTAGGTTTACTTATCCATTTTTTACTCATTTATTTGTCTGCTATTAATGAACATTTGAGTTGCTTCTATTTTCTGAACATATGTACGCCTTTCTATTGGGTGTTTACCGAGGAGGGAAACTTCTGTGTGATAGGTTTGCTTATATTTAGCTTTAGTAGATTTATTAATTTTTCCATTTCATTAATTTTTTTAAAGAACCAGTTTTTGGTTTGGCTAATTCTTTCTATGCATGTCTTTTTTATTGTCTTAAATTCTGATCTTTAAATTTTCCTCTTTCTTTTTTGAGGAGGGTCAATTTGCTGTTTGTTTATCTCACTTTTTGAGATAGATACCTTGCTCATTGATTGTCATCCTTTCTCTTTTACCAATATGTGCATTTAAGGTTATAAAGTTCTTCATAGGCACAGTGTTAAGTCCTAGAAGTTTTGATATAGGTTGATTGCCATTATTTGTGGTAGCTATGTTCTATAAAATTTCCAGGAACACTGAATTAGTGAATATTGAGCCATTGTTCCTAGGAGAAATACAAGGTTAAGTTCCTGTGATACTCTAGTCATAAAGTTTTTATCAACCAGTACACAACCTTGTTTTGTGTGTGTTTCTGTTTAAAGACATCTTATTTGATAGATATTAATTCATTAATATTGAACTTATGGCCAACAGCACTATAAGTCGCTCGCACCTAAACAAAGCTTACAGAACACACGTATTTTCCCATAAGGCACATCATAGTCTTCTTTCATTTAGCAACACTAGACAGCACTTCAGCTCCATGCTTGTGGACCATTGTAAACAGTGAGATCACCAACAAAACTGCAAAAACAAAAAACATGACACTAAATTGATGGCAAAAAGGATGCTTGTTTACAGTATGAGAGCTGAAATAAGAAGATAGAGCATCATCTTATTCAACCTCAGCTAAGAAAGTGCTTGTTGAGAGACAAGCTTTTGCCACTCTGCACCTGTCCTCAAATGACTATAAACACACCCCAAGTATTGATTTTGGAGTTACAAATAAATTTTAGCCAGGAGGCTATTTTGCAATACAACTGTGAATAATGAGGTTCAATTGTATCTTGTTTTTATTTCATCCATTTAAAATATGTTTAATTTCTGTTTTGGGGCAGGGTGTTATTTAGAAGTGTATTGTTTAACTTTCAAATATTTGGGTTATTAAATTATCCTTTCCTTCTTGATATCTATCTTAAGTCTACTGTGGTTGGTGAAAATACTCTGAATTATTTCAATCCCTTAAAATATATTAAAACTTACTTCATAGCCTGGCATGTAATCAATTTTACTAGACGTTTCAAATTCCCTAGAAAAAAAGTATATTCTCATTATTGGTTAGCGTGTTCTCTATGTCAACTGGCTAACCATTATTTTACTATTGCTTTAGTGAATATTCTAAGATTAAAATATTGTCCTTGACTTCGTGGTGTCTAATATATTTTAGTGCTTTACCACTCCCAAGAAATACTAAGATCTTAGAGCACTTTTGCACAAATTACTTCTTTCCCAACTTTTTATTGGTGTCATGCATTTGATTCTACTTTCATTTTTACACTTCTCAAGGTATTTTATTATTGTTTTGTACAATCAACATTAATTTATATTACCCTTTCCATGACTCTTCATTTCTTTGCTGCATTTCCGTGTTTCTGTCTGGATCATTATCCTTCTGCTTGAGGAATTCTTTTTAATATTTCTTTCAGTGTAGGTTTGGCAGCGTAGGGGCACTAGCCTGTGTGCACTTTAACAGCCATGTGACCTTCTGGCCCCCTTCGGAGCAGTATGCCAACCTTGGGCAGGGTGCTCAGCTGCTAGGATTCATAATGATCCAGGGCCTGGCCAGTCGGGATCTCACCTTATCCTACTCAAAGAACATCAGGTCTTAAAGGAATACAGCCATTCCACGTGAGCTACTATTCCTGGGAATACTGGCTGTACCAGGGACAGCCCCTCTCAACAAGTATACAGCCTTTTTCCCCCTGCTTTTATAAATGACCCCCTCTTTTAATGTCTTTTGCTGACTTTAACTCTGAAACATATCTTCATCTGCTGGAGTCCAGCTCCAGCAGAGTCCAGGTTTCCTGAGGGATGGACGATGTCGGAGAATGAGAGGCAGTGAGACTGGAAGTGAGGTTTCCAAGTATGATTTATTCAAAGCATTCAAGCACTTATATAGGGTCCAGGTCACGAGTTTATGATTTCATGGAATTATCCCAGTACATAATTTTGGCAAACCCAAGCAGAGTTTTATGCGGTTGGCAAGAATCCCACTCAATATCTCCGAGTACAAAGGTTATTTCTTGATTATCTAATATATTTTTAACAAACAAAATGGATACATAAGCATATCTTGTTATAACATTAGCACAGTATGTCTATGAGAAGCAAGCAACCTTTATTAAATATAGATATTGACCTTTTCTATATGTCTACTAGGCGTCTTGATGCCTAAGACTGATTGCAAAACGGGGTGCAACATCTAGACTTAGTTCCCCATGGGTCGAATGACCCTAAGCCTCTATCTTTATTCCTGTAATAACGAAAGCAGAAGTATTGCAAAGTATAAGGGGACCAAGTACACGTAGGCTCTCATCTCCGTCTGAGCGAAAGCCATACAGGCACAGTGCCTGGGGTTTCTCTTTTACCATTAACTATTTTATAGGGTTTCCAATCCTCATCATAATCCCAGTTCCTCTGTGTCAATATATTATGATATTTCTTTGCAACCTCATCAGGGTTATGGGTTGTTTTAGGAGAGTGCACCTTTTGCATACCTTTGCTCCTGGGTGGGTGCCACCATTTACCTCCTGTCCTAACAGGCCTAGGATAATAATACTTGAGGAGGGAATGTTCTTTTTTGAGGCTGATTATTGGAAGGCTTCCTCCTGGAGGGCTGTCCAAGCTCCCTTTTCCGCCTTTCCAGGAGGGGGTCAGAACGTTTTTTCCCTTCAGGCTGTTGCTCCCCTGAACCTTCCCTAGAAGGCCAAGTTACATCAACCTTTTCCCCCTGCTTGGAGAGATTTTCCCCAAGATATCCCCACGTACAGAAAAGGAACAGCAAGAGCAATATTGGTAAGATTAGTAGCATGAGTAGGATCAGGAGCGGCCGACCGCCATCTTCTGAGGGTCCGCCGTGCGTTCCCTCATCTCTCTCCCGGACCGTTGTCCTTGGGTAGAGGCTTAGAGGACTGGTGGGCGGCTCCCGGCATTCATTGGTTTTAAAAATCTAGGTTTTCTGTTGATTCCTTTCACCACTTTAAAAAATGTCATTTCCTTGTCTTCTAGCTCCCATTATTTTCATTATAAAGGCACAGATCCACAGCTCTTTCTTATCATTCCTCCTTCTTTTTACTGCTTTTTCTTTTCAACTTTGCCTTTAATTTGCAGCATTTTTACTATGATTTTCCTGGGTGAAATTTTTAAACTCTGTCTTGGTTAAAATATGCTGAGCTTCCTGAACTTGTAGCTTGACGTCTTTATTCTCTTTAAAAATTCTTGGCTATTATCTCTTAAAGTATTATTTTCTTCCTTTATCCTATTTTTCCACTTCTGAGCATCCAACTGCACTGCATTAGATCTTTTTATCATTGCTTTGTATCTGGTACAGTATTTTCTGTATTGGCTCTCTGTACTTTCTTTAGTCTGGATTTTTTGCTGAACTATCTTGCATTTCAATAATTCTCTCTTCTGCTGAGATCAATCTGCTTTTGAACCTATCTATTTCATTGCCAATTCCTATTGCATTTTTCAATTATAAAATTTCCATTTGCTTTTTATTTAGAGATTCTACTTCTCTGGTGAAACCCTTCATTTTTGTCACCTATTCTCTAAAGCATGTTAATCACAGTGATTTTAAAATTTGTGTTTGGTAATTCTAATATCTGGGTCATCTATGTGTCTGTTTCTTATTTATATATATTTGTTTGTTTATTTATTTTACCTCTTGCTACAATAAAAGAATTTTTGCTTGAATGTTGTCAGGGTAATGCTTGTTTGTCCTAGCTCCTATGGTAAAACCTCTACTAAAGCTCCTTCTCCTTGTCAGAGGCTGAATCGGAATTTTTCTTTCAACAGCACGTGACTGCCAAACCTCCACTCTGCTTTTCACAGTTTTCTTCTTAGTGTCTTTCCCTGTGAAGTTTGATAATTTGACAAATGGCTTGAGGGAAAAATATTGATCTCACTTCTTTGGCCCTCCCTTCTTTTTGGGATTTTGGCCCTTCAGGTGCCTCGGCAGAGATTTGTATCTCCCCTAGGAGAGGAACTGTTAGCCATGGCCTCTGCCCGGATTCTCAGCATGTGACTCATTGCCAAGATGCCCCTAGGAGAACAGTAACTCCCAAAATGTTGACTCACTTCTTTGTGGTCCCCCTTCCAGAGTATTTGCTGCTCCTCCAGTTACCTTGAAATCTCTCCAATGCATTAAAAGAGATTTTAAAAAAAAACAAAACCTGGCTCTTTTAGTTGATCTCAGTGAGCTTGGTCTCTCTCAACTTGTATTATCATATACAGAAGTGGATATGAACTTTTAGGTTTATCCTTTTTACATTTTTTATGATTTTGTTATCAGTTTAAAGAGGACAAGAAGTAAACCTTGAAAAATTTCACATCATCTAAAATTTCAACACAGGTGGCAGAACTAATAATATTACTCTTACTGTTATTATCATGGAATGATAACATAAAACTACAGTTTATTATCACTTATTATGATCCAGAAACATTTACAAAAGATTTAAATATGTACTCTCATTTAATTAGTACAACTAGATAATGAGGCTGATAATTACTTTTGCTTTAAGATGAACTCCTTGGGTGAGGGACTAAGTAATTTGTCCAAGTTCACACATCAGTGGTAAAGTCCACAATTAAATGACTGATTTGAAAAACAGTTTGACATTTTACTGCTCTGAGAAATCACGAAATAGTTTTGCCTTACTTGGCATTTGTGTTAGTCACCAAGTCCATGAACAAAAAATCTTTCAGTTTCTACATTCTTGTAATTGCTCCTCAGTACGAGAAATGGAAACTGAAAAGTAAGGGCGTGCAGTGGTGAAGTGATTCATTTGCCATTTGGCATGTATTTTCAGAGCCTCATAGCTTTCAACCACTGTGCCAGATGGGCTCTGAGAATACACTAATGAACAAGATGTTGTACTCTCTGTAGGGGAGGAAGACATTTCCTCTTCCCAAAGTGGGTTCATCTGGCCGGAGAACGAATTAAATTCACATAAGACAGAATAGCAAGAGAAAATTAAACAAAGCTTTATGAGGAACCATGGCCCGGGGCTTTTCTTCCCGAAGGAAGAAAGGGCACCCAAGAAGTGGGGTGCACATAGTGGTTATATACCCCCAAACAGGATGTTTCACATGTGATTGAAATGTCCCTCCCACAATAGTCACAAGATTGCCCTGTTGGCACAGTGCTTGGTGGACACAGCAGGTAATGGTCTGCTATCTTGGTGGGCGTAGCAGGAGGCAAGTCGATTGTCTGGAGCTGGGTGGTCACAGGTGAGCTCAACGATCAGTTCCTAGCCTAAGGAAAGTTGCTTAATCCTTAAAGAAATGCCAAAGTTGGGAGGGGGAGGGAAATTAGTTACAGGAGGTTACCAGACAAGCACAATAAAATGCAGATTTAAGTCCTTGCCTTCGGTATTGATTAAGAGTTTCTAGAGAGAAAGTCATCTCCTTTCTTCTTCCTGGTACAGAGAGGGAGGCACCTTTTACAGATAGAGATTTACCTTACAAATGTAAACGTGTCCTAACAAAGGGCAAGTTCCATTCCTCAGAGCCTCCTTCCCTGTCCCAGTTTATCAAAAGCAATCAGCCTCAAATAATCCTGATGCCAAAGAGACATATCTTGGGGTGGCCAATTCCAGGTCCCCACATCTCCTTTGAAGAACTTAATAGGAACTTGAAAAGTAAATGGGTATATTTGATTCATTGTAACAAGTTGCAAAAGACAGTAGAATAAGTTTAAGTTTAATGAGGATACCTATCTCAGGGAGCGTTTTCTCAAGGGAGTGTTAACTAAATTTACAAACTGAAGAACTGAGTAGGAGTTAACTAAATGCAAAAGTGAGGCATTTGAGATGGAGGGAGAAGTGTTTCAGGTGAAGGGTACTGCATTCATTTATGCCCAGAGAGAAGAGAATATATAGTATCGTTGGGAAATTACCTGAAATTTAAGAGGGCTTGAGCACAAATTATGAAATGAGAAATGTGAGAAAATAACTTTCCAATTAACACAAGGGCTTTATATTAAACTATGTGAATTTCATAACTTCTAAGACATGTCACCCTGTTTCTTATGCAACCCTATGTCTAATAGCTGAAACCATTGACAGTGACATGTTTTTACATGGTCCCTAGGGTGTTGCAGTGTGAGGGGAGTGAGTACACAGAAAGAGTGTTCTTATAGTTTCACTCAAGAAAAGGATTTTTTCTTTTCCAAAAAAAGACTGTTAGAATTGGGCCTATATTTGAGAGACAGAAATGAGAGACTAATTGTGACAGAAATGAGAGACTGGATGTGAAAGGAGAGGAAAAAGCCCCTTCAGGATACCCATTACTACTCAATAGAAGAAATGACTATCTCAACCGACTGATATAAAAGTAATATTATCAGATTTTTAAAATTGGAACAGCTCACTGATGTGAAGTTACAGGAAACAGCAAAACCTCATGAAAATTATTAACTCCTAGCTGACCTCTGCCCCACTTCCCTTGGGCCTTTCTGCCTTTGACAACAGAATGTATGGTAGATATATTCAATGAGAGAGGAATATAAAAGGCAGTACGCTATAATATGAAAGAACACAGCCTTTGGAGAAAAATAAACCCAACCCAAATATGATTCTTGTAGCCTGATAGCTGTTTGACTTTACACATATGTGGTAGGCAGAATAATGGCCCCCCAAAGATTCCATGTGCTAATCACAAAAACCTGTGAATATGTTACCCTTCATGAAAAGAAAAGTCTTTGAGGATGTAGTTAAGAATGGTTTTTTTTTTGATGTTGCTGATTGCCTTTGGCCACAGAATCTTGGTGCCAACCATTTATGGTTGATTTTCTTTTTTTCAATGTTGGCTCCAGAGCCAAAATTTGATGACAAAGATTGGCCCTGAGCTAACATATATTGCCAATTTTCCTCAGTAAGCAGTTGTATATCCTGGTTGTAAGTCATTCTAGTTCTTCTGTGTAGGATGCCACCACAGCATGGCTTGATGTGCTGTACATAGGCCTGCACGCAAGATCCAAACTGGCAAACCCCGGCCACCGAAGCAGAGTGTGCAAACTTAACCACTTGGCCACGGGGCCAGCCACCTTTTTTTCCTCTTGTTTCTTTTTTTTTTGGTTAAGAATTTTGAGATGGGAGATTATCCTGGATTTATCCTGGATTTTCTGAGTGAGCCCAATTTAGTCACATGGATCCTTATCAGAGAAAGGCAGCAGTATTACAGTTGGAGAGATTTGAAGATGCCATGCTGCTGGCTTTGAAGATGGAGCAAGAGGCCACAAGAAAGGAATACAAGTGGCCTGTAGAAGCTGCAAAATGCAAGGAAACAGATTGCCCCTTATAGCACAAAAGCAACTCAGCCCTACCAACATCTTGATTTTTGCTGAATAAGATCCATTTTGAAACTCTGACCTCCAGAACTGTAAGATAATAATTCCTGTTGTTCTTAAAATGCTAATGTGATAATTTATTGTTCTACAAGTTATTATAGCATATTAAGTTCTCTCACCTTTAAGATCCATATGGTGACAGCCTTGTTCTGAAGAATGAAATCTATGATTTAGGTAAAGATGTCCAAACTTCAGTTGTTAATATAGCTATCATTCAGTCACTAATAATTCTTGCTTGGTTAAGGAGATATTATGAACTTTAGTATCTAAAATCTTCCTGATGAAGCTTTGATCTGGAAGATACCTGCAACCTTTTTTTTTTCCTGAGCTCAGATAAAGCTGTTTCCCTCAAATGTACAACACTGGCGAGAGACTGTTCTGACTGGCCAGAGCCTGAGTTCAGATATTCTGAATGTCAATGTTTTCAAGGGTAGGAGAAGTGGTGTGTTTCACCCTAGTGCCTCATGAAAAGGACCTGAGAGAAATGAGTGAAGTCCGCTAAGCCAAGCAACTACCATTAAGTAGGTCGACACAGAAAAGTACCATCTTCAAGAAGCAAAAGCACTGAGCATGAGCTGTCAATAGTGAATTGTGACTGGCCAAAAAGTGATTCTATATGCAAGACAAGCTACAAGGGCATGCAGTCTGTCCAGTAGTCCAGTTTGCCATGCTCAAAAGGGCCCCACACTTAGTTTAAGAATCTACCATCAATGTATTGAAGTTAATAATTTTTAAACAAGGCACTCCACATATTTATTTTGCACTTGACCCTTAAACTTAAGTAGTGGGTTCTGACTCTGTGCATGAAAGGGAGGAATATAGCTTTTATTTATTTATTTATTTTAAGATTTTATTTTTTCCTTTTTCTCCCCAAAGCCCCCTGGTACATAGTTGTATATTCGTCGTTGTGGGTCCTTCTAGTTGTGGCATGTGGGACGCTGCCTCAGCGTGGTCTGATGAGCAGTGCCATGTCCGCACCCAGGATTCGAACCAACGAAACACTGGGCTGCCTGCAGTGGAGCGCACAAACTTAACCACTCGGCCACGGGGGCAGCCCCTAGCTTTTATTTTTTAATTAAACTTTTTTATTTTCAGATCATTATAGATTTCCATGAAGTTGTAAGAAATATTACAGATCTCGTGCCCCCTTTACGTAGTTTTCCCCAGTGGTAACATCTTAAAAACTACAGTACGATATAACAACCAAGATAGTGATATTGACACAATTGTGATACAGAACCATTCCAACACCTCATGGATACATCTTGTAACTCCTTTGTAACCACACTCCTCTTTCCTCTCCCTTCATCCGTCCCTAGCCCCTGTTCTCTATCTGTACAATTTTGTCATTTCAAAAAGGTTATATAAATGAAATCATATATTATGTAATCTTTTGTGATTGGCTTTTTTGATTTAACATAATTCCCTTGAGATTCAACAAAGTTGTTGCGGGTATCAATAGTACATTTCTTTTTTACAGCTGAGTAGCATTCCATTGTGTGGTTGTAACAGCATTTGTTTAATCATTAAGCTGTTGTGGGACATCTGGTTCTTTACAAGTTTTCGCCACTGGAAATAAAGCTACATGTTTAGTTTTAAAAGAAACTGTCAAGGTCACAACAAGATGGCAGAATAGGAGACTCTGGACTCTTCCCTGCACCCTGGGTGAGTGTGAAACTGCCTACATGAAGCTGGTAGAAAAAACTGACAACATTCTTTCATCATACTCTCCATCCCTCATATATAGTGCCATATAATCAGGAGGGGGTGCCTAGCTCCCAGAGTCTCCCAGAAAAACAAGAAGTTTGGACAGCACATCTAGCATCCCAACTTTTCCAGGTGCTACCAAGGAACTGGCTTCTAACTTGCATGTCTTGAAGAGCTGATGACGCTGGGCATAGACTAATCCCCTGGGAACTACAGAGAACAAAGGGGCAGTTTTGGATAAGCCTGAGTGCACTTCCGACAGCTCCTCCCTTCAGCTCAGTGTAGAGTGAAAAGGTGATAAAACCAGCTCCCAGCTTCTCATTAGAAGGAGTTGGACCGCACTTGAACCACAACTTTTCTGGCTTCTACCCAAGGGTCTGGCTTGTAACTTGCCTGTCTCAGAGAGCTAATGAGGCCCAGCACATGCTAATACTGATGGAACCTGGCATACTCTAAATTCCTGGGGGCCTCTAAGAACAAAGATAGAGGTTTGGACAAGCATAAAGATTTAAAATGTTATACATACATACAATGGAATATTAGTCAGCCTTAGAAAAAAGGAAAATCCTGCAATACAAAACAGCATGGATGAATCCTGGAGGGCATTATGCTAAATGAAATAACTCAGTCACAGAAGGACAAATACCACATGATTCCACTTATATAAGGTATCTAAAATAGTCAAACTGATAGAAGAAAAGAACAGAATGGGTGGTTTCCAGAAGTTGCGAGGAGGGAAAAATGGAGAGTTGCTAATTAACATGTATAAAATTTCAGTTAGGCAAGATGAATAAGTTTTAGAGATCTACTGTACAACATTGTGCCTATAGATAACAATGCTATATGTACACTTAAAAATCTATAAAAGAATCGGGCCAGCCCTGTGGTTGAGAGGTTAAGTTCTCACACTCTGCTTCGGTAGCCCAGGGTTTCACTGGTTCGGATCCTGGGCACAGACCTAGCACCGCTCATCAAGTCATGCTGAGGCGGCGTCCTATATAGCAGAATTAGAAGGATCTACAACTTGGATACAACTACGAACTGGGGGGCTTTCAGGAGAAGAAAAAAAGAGATTGGCAACGGATGTTAGCTCAGGGCCAATCTTCAAAAGAAAAATAAAATCTGTAAAAAGCGGAGCTCTCCTATTAAGTGTTACCACAATTAAAAAAAATAAACTGTCAAACTATTTTCCAGAATGTCTGTAACATTTTACATTCTCACCAGCAGTGTATGAGCCGGTTTATCTACATCCTTATCAGAATTTAGTGTTGTGACTCTTTTTTAGTAATTCTGGTGGGCTTGTAGTTATATATCATTATGGTTTTAATTTGCATTTCTCTATGGCTAATGATGTTGAGCATCTTTTCTCAGGCTTGTCATCTGTATATTCTCTTTTGTTCATATTTGTTCATGTCTTTTGCCCATTGTGTAGTGAAGAATTAACTTTACCCGAAGAGAAGTCTGACCCCTTGTCCTGCTTGCTAGGAAGTAACCTCTAAACCTTTGGAATTTCCCAAGTAATAAAAGCATCCTGGTTAGATAGTTTATGCTAAAGTGAGGCTAGCCACACACAGCAGAAAAAATAACCATGTGAGTAGAAGGTTGGGGTTTTGAGCCACATGATATTAGCCTTATGTCTGGGAGTTGAAGGAGACTATACTAAAGTCTATTGATTTCCCATGCACCAACAATGAACAAGTAGAATGTGGAATTTAAAACAAAATGCCATTTATATTAGGACCCTAAAAAATGAAATATTTAGGTATACACCCAACAAAATAAGTACAAGTTCTATATGTGAAAAAGTACAAAACTCTGATGAACAAAATTGAAGAACTAAATAAATGGAGAGATAGTCCATGTTCATGGATAAGAAGACTCAATATTGTCAAGATGTCAATTCTTCCCAACTTGATCTATGGATTCAATATAATCCCAATCAAAAATCCCTAGCAAGTTATTTTATGAATATTGACAAACTAATTCTAAAGTTTATATGGAGATGCAAAAGATTCAGAATAATCAACACAATATTAAAGGAGAAGAAGAAAGTTGGAGGACTGACCCTACCTGACTTTAAGACTTACTGCGTGGCTACAGTAATCAAGACAGTGTGGTATTGGTCAAAGGATGGAATGGAATAGGGAGCCTAGAAATAGACTACCACAAATATAGTCAACTGTCTTTCACAAAGGAGCAAAGGCAATACAATGGAGCAAAGATAATCTCTTCAACAAATTGTTCTGGAACAAATGGACATCCACATGCAAAAAAAAAAAAAAAAGAAAAGAAAAGAATCTAGACACTGAGCTAATACCCTTCACAAATTAACTCAATTGGATCATAAACCTAAAGGAAAGTGCAAAACTGGAAAACTCATAGAAGATAACATAGGTGAAAACCTAGATGATCTTGGGTACGGTGAAGTCTTTTTAGATATATCAAAGACATGATCCGTGAAATAAAAAATGGATAAATGGAACTTCATTAAAATTAAAAACTTATGTTTTGTGAAAAGCACTATCAAGAGAATTTAGAAGACAAGTCACAGACCAGGAGAAAATATTTGCAAAAGACACATCTAATAAAAGACCGTTATCCAAAATATAAAAGAGCTCTTAAAACTCAACAATAGGAAAATAAACAACCCAATTGAAAACTGGGCCAAGACCTTAACAGACACTTCACCAAAGAAGATACGCAAATGCAAATAAGCATGTGAAAGATGATCCACATCATATGCCTTCAGGGAAATGCAAATTACAACAACAGTGAAATAACACAACACACCTATTAGAATGGCCAGAATTCAGAACACTGACAACACCAACTGCTTGCAAGGATGTGGAGCAACAAGAACTCTCATACGTTGCTGATAGGAATGCAAAGTGATGTCATCACTTTGGAAAAAGTTTGGTGGTTTCTTACAAAACTAAATATACCTGACCACATGATTCAGCGGTCGCGCTTCTTGGCATTGACCCAAAGGGGTTGGAAACTTATGTCCACATAAAAACCTGCAGAAAGATATTCTTAACAGCTTTATTCATGATTGCCAGAATTTGGAAGCAATTAAGATGTCCTTCAGTGGGTGAATGGATAAATAAACTACTGAATATTCAGACAAGGAAATATTATTCAGAGCTAAAAGGAAATGAGCTATCAATCCATAAGAAGGCATGGAGGAAACTTAAATGCATATTACTAAGTGAAAGAAATCAATCTGAAAAGGGGGTATGTGTCCAACTGCATGACATCTGGGAAAAAGCACAACTATGGAGGCAGTAGAAAGATCAGAGGTTAAGGGGTGGGAAGGTAGAGGACATAAACTGGCAGAGCAAAGAGGATTTTTAGGGAAGTGAAAATATTTTGTATGGCATTATAATTATGGATATAGGTCATCATACTTTTGTCCAAATCCGTAAAATATACAACACAAGAATGAACCTAAGGTAAAGTATACACTTTGGGTGATGATGATGTGTCAATGTAGGTTCATTTTATTTTTTTAGAGAAGTTTTGGCTTTACAACAAAATTGAGAGGGAAATCTCTGCACCTTCCTCTCAATTTTTTAGTAAACCCAAAACTTCTCTAAAAAACATGAAATCTTTCTTAAAAATAGTCACTGCACCCATTTTCTAATTGATTTTCTTATTGTTGAGTTTTGAGAGTTCTTTATATAATCTAGATACTAGTCCTTTGTCAGGCAGCTGGTGTGCAAATTTTCCTCCCAGTCCCTAGCTTGTCTTTTCATGATCTTAACAGGGTCTTATGTGGAATAAAAGTTTTTAGTTTTGATGAGGTCCAGATTATCGATTTTTTATTTTGGTATCAGGCCTAAAAATTCATTGCCTACCTCTATATGCAAAAATTTTTCTCCTATTTATTTTCTAAATTTTTCTAGTTTTGTGTTTTAGATATAAGTCTATGATCCCTTTAGGCTTAATATTTGAGATGTGAGGCTCAGGGGAAGGTTCATTTTTTTGCCAGTGGATGTCCAAGTGCTCCAGCATCGTTTACTGAATTGCTTTTGTACCTTTGTGAAAACTTGATCACGTTTATGTGGGTCTATTTATGGGTTCTCTATTTTGTTATATAAATCTGTGTGTCCAGAATTCTGTCAATATTACTTTGATGATCTCAGCAATACAGTGAGTCTTAACATCATATAGAATGATTTCTCCCACTTTATTCTTCTTTTTCAATATTGTTTTAGCTAATCTAGGTTCTGTGTCTTCCCATTTAAATTCTTGAATAAACTATTCTATCGTCTATGCCTACAAAAATCTTGCTGAGATTTTGGCAGAAATTGCATTAAAGCTACAGATCACTTTGGGAAGAACCGTAGATCACCTTGGGAATACCTTCCCTATGTTAAGTTTTCAAATTCATGAAAGCAGTATGTACCTCCATTTATCTAGATTTTCTTTCATTTCTTCTCATCAGCATTTTAAAATTTCAGCATTCATGTCCTGAATATGTTTTAATTTTATACGTAAGTATTTCACTTTCTTTGGAATGATTACGGAGGCTATTGTGTTTTTAATTTGTTTCCACGTATTAATTGTTGGTACTATATAGAAATGTGGTTAATTTTTGTGTGTTGTGTGTTGAATGTAACCTGCAACCTTTGCTGAGCTCACTTATTAGTTCTAGGAGGTTTTTGTTTTGTTTTGTTTTTTATATTCTGTAGATTTTCTACATAGACAATCTTGGGCTCTGCAGATAGAGGTAGTTTTATTCCTTCCTTTCTAATCTTTATGTCTTATTTATTTATCTATTTTTGTCTCATTGCACTGCCTAAAACTTCCACTACAATGTTGAACACTGGCAACAGTGGTGGCAAGAGGTGGCCACAATAATTCCCTTGTTCCCGATATTAGGGAGAAATCAATTAGTCTTTCAACATTAAATATGAGGTTAGCAGTATGTTTTTTGTAGATGCCTTTTATTGACTTGAGGTACTTCCTCCCATTCTTAATTTTCTAAGAGTTTTTGTCAAGAGTTTCCCTGGTTCTTGATATGCTGGGTGATTTTCTATCGTATCCTGGACATTTTGGCTATTATGTATGGAGACTCTCGGAAGTATTTATTTATTTTTCTTTCAGCAGGCAGTCACCCTGTTTAGATTTAGTATTCATGTTCTAGTCCATTTTTGTGATCTGTGGTTCCAATGACACTCTAATTTTCAGAGACTTTACAGTGTTATTTTGGTCTTCTTGGTTTTTCTGGTACCACAAGGGCTCCCCTGGTCTCTGCTGGTGCTGCTGGAAGGGGCAGAAGGAGCTTTTCCAAGCTGCTCAGGCTCGCGCATCTAGGTGGAGGAAGGGAGTCTTCAGCCCAGAGATAAAGGAAGCTTCCTGGATGGTGTGCTTGTTGTGGTGGGTTCATCTCTGCTGGTGTTCCTGACCCTGTGTGTCTCTGAGTGAGAGAGGGGAGTCTCAGGTCTGGAACGGTGAGTGCTTTCCTTGGCTGCACATTGTCAGTGGGTCTCCCAATATCTCCTCTTTGCTGGTGCTGCTGGACTCACCTAATCTTGTCAGTGGGAAGCCATCAATCAGGATAAGGGAAGAGTCTACCTGGGTTGCCTTTTATTCTTAGGTTGGGGGTCAGGAAATGCCAAGTCATAGTAACTTTCTTTTGGATGTAGTGAGAAGAGGACACAAGATGCCCTGCCACTGTGTTGGTTCTCCAGTCCTGGGGGCCAAAACCAGCTCACCTTCATCTTGTCATCTTTAAAAATTCTCTACTGGTTTTCCTTTGTGCTATTTTCAGATGAGGCTCAGGGAGACATGAGTCTACCCTAGCTTGTCCCACCAGAAGTTGTGGTCCCACCCACAATTTCCATCTGAATTCCTGTCGCAACAAATCTAATATGAGTTCACTTCTTTTGTCCTGGCTCCTCTCTTTTTCCATTTTTATTACTTTGAGTCTTTCTATTTCTTGCTCTCCACCTATTTTTTGGTTATCTCTGCTCTTGAGGTCTCAATGTCCTTTCTGGTCATTACATCATATTCTGAGACACAGTAGAAGTCCAAGTCTAGTTCTGACTGAAATATTAAAAGCATCCAATTTGCAAAATGAAACATCTCAAATGGGATTCCCACTGAAAAGATTTAAATGTCAGCACTAAATCTATTTCACACATTGAAAAATAACAGTTATACATACATTGTACATTCATTTCCATTGAACAAACATCAAAATCTATTTCCAGTTTATTTATTTATTAGTCATAATATAAGTATGATGAATGATGACCTCAAAAATGTTTAAATATAATTTGCATCATTGCTATGTTTAGAATAGATACTTTATCTTAAATATTTCCAGGTTATTTTGGGGAGAGTTTGTGTAACTGCTGTATTTTCCTTGACTCAAAACCAAGAAACTCAGAAGATGTTAAGTATATTCCATGGCACAGAAGGACTACCCATGTTTTTAAGCCACAAACTATTAAGAGTAAACATGATTTTAAAAAATACACAACAGAAAACTATGTTCAACATTAATTCATTTGATAGATATTAACTGTATTCCTACAATTAGGGACTACACAAAGCACTGAGAACATAGTGAAGGAAAAGTCACTGTGTCCCCTCCCTGCATGTAGCTACATCCTCACAGAGAAATGAGAAAACTGATTAAGCAATAGCAATACAAAGTAATGAGGTTTATATTGGGGGAAATAACATCTTTGAGAACACAGGGATGGGAAAATATAACCTAATGTAAAGATCAGAAAGCACTTCCATGGAAGGTGATGATTACATTAAAACTAAGGATGAACCGATCAAACTTCGTCTCTGTGGTTGCATCTCTCAAGTCATTTGCCACCCCAAAAGTTGATTGGCTCCTTTGGAGCTTTCATCCCCTACACTGGAATTCAGTTCTTTCGATCTTTGAGCTGCTGATGTGGCTCTAATCCCAATTACTTATAGATGGCTGTGCCCTGATTGCTTCTAGAATTGCTGAAACAGTAATATTATTTCCAATGGACATGATCACTCTGGAGTTTCTGTATAAACTCCGGCTTGATATTTGCACCTTCTTGGATCTTTCTACAAGCTGGGATGCTGTACACTAGCAGGAAATGTACTTGATATATAATTTCTTTTATTATTACTTTTTTTGGTGTCAAATTTTGGGGGAGGGCAGGGATTTCGAAGGGGACGACTAGGAGAAGAAGATGGAGAGGAAAGCAGTGATATAATCACATGATCTTGATTACCATTAGGAGTTTGGGTTGTATACTAAGAGTAAAGGAGAAGTCACTGAAAGATTTTATGCAAGCGATGACCTGATCATTTTTTTGGATTATAATGATCACTTTGGTTGCAATGTAACAAATGAATCAGAATGGGTTTAAAGGGGAAGGAGGGGGTAAGTCCCAAATGATGTAGATTTTTCCTATGTGATACACCATGTACTTTTGCAGCCTTGTTCCTGTGAAGAAATGTTTCCCACATGTGCTTTGAATGATTAATTCAATGAGTACTGATTTTCACTGAAGCATTAGTAATTGATTAAACAGCTCACTGACTTTCTGCTCAAAAATGACAATGAACTTAACGTTACTTAGAAGTTCCCACTCTGAAAGTAGATCTATAGCTGTTATTTTTACTTTTATTTCCATAAAAAGATAACGGAAGAACAACAATTTATTAAACATTGACCATGAGTCAGATATGCTGGCAAGAGATTTTCATCTGTTATTTCATTTGAATCTACAACTGGCCACTGAAACTTGTTTTATTACATTAATTTTTCATATGAAGAAACTCTGCTTGAGGGGCTAGATAATGTATCAAGGTCACAGCCAGTAAGAAATGGAATTTATGCTTTAGATATTTGGCTTAGAAACTAGTTCGTAAAAGTTTGACTCAAATTTCATTTGTGAGTTGGTCACACACAGTTTATAAATATAAAATCTTGGTTTTTCGCAACTTTCTAGATTTCTGTAGAAATTTAGCTTTCTTTGTGAGAAAGGTAGCAGAAACCAAGCAAATAGGGCAGAGTCTCATAGCCATGAAAGTATAGCCACAGATGTATTTTGAAAGTATCCTACATTTAAGACATTGTGCTAGTCTCTGAGGATACAGAAGTGAACTATACATAGTCTCTGCTTCTTAGAAAACTTGAGATAAAATGGATTGTACAGCAAAAAGCATTGTTAGAGTTAACTAAAGTTACTGCTCACTGAAAAAAAGATCCAATTCCTGAATGAAATTTATTTGTATGCATCTAACAACATAACCTTAAACTTTATACAATAAAATTTAACAGAATTAAAAAAGAAATTGACAAATACACCAGTAAATAGGAGAAATGAAAGTACCAAATAGAAAAGATGCATTGTAAATTGTTATTTCGTCCTTTTTGGGACTCATCAGTACAGTGTAGCTTATGCCATTAAAAAGTTACAACATTTCATTTCTAAAACTCAATAGTATATAAAGAGTTCTGAGATTGGGCATTGAATGCTTAACGAGTTCAAGTAATGTAACTATTTGTGATTTAATCTGGTATAAAAGCAGAATTTTAAATCCAAGAAAAGGTAAAATAAAGAATGTATTTGTTTATAGGTATAACATTTATTTAGCACACTGTAATTTAAAATATAAACACTGAGAATTAAAGTATAAAAAGCACTTCATCAGTGTATGTATGTTTTAAAATACAGAGTACAAAATAAATATTAGTTTTAGTACTCTTAAACTTTCCTTTATATTTGTAACTGAAAGTGAGAGAATTTTGAATGTGCTTACAAATCTTTTTAAAGGTCATAGAACAGTTGTTATTTTTCTCATTGATTTTTAAAATCATTCTGTATGGTTCCAGCTAGCATGGTCATTTTTATGGTCCCATGTATGCAAAGAAAGGAATATCTGTATAGGAAAAGAGGTGTTCACTGATACTGATTACACTCTGTGTTTAAAATATAAATACCATTTAATCCCCATTTAATTTAGAATCATGCTCTTCCAAATCTGTGTATTATACACTCTATGATAGTTTGCATCTTTACCATCAACGAATATGATGAATGCATATTGGTAATATTTTTGGTAGACCAAGAAACGGAGCAGCAACTGCATATAACAAATTTACAATGCATCTTTTCTAAATTTCCTAAAAAGGGTTTGGACTCTTTTGGCACCTGTAGATATCATTTGGCTTGCTACAAATCCATTTCCTATCCGTGTAGGTCCTGGCACTACTGATTCCATTGTCATTCAGGTAGGCACATTCTCCAACTCCTTTGATAACATACCTAAAACCAAACAAAAAAATGTTAAAAATTCATGGGTTGGACACCTACGTTCATTTCTCTACTATAATCTTCAGCATCCCCACTCCAGGGTTTTTTTAATGTGAATAAGAGGAAAGTAAAAATCTGTCATTAATATGGCTTCTTAGTAATATACAACACTTCTGTATTCAGTTCCTTTTATGTTCTGAAGGTCCCTGCTTGACTATCACAAGTTTTCATCCATCTATACCAAACCCAGTTATGACGCTGATTAGGTATTTAACCAGTACTTGCTGTTGTAGCTAAATGAACTGCTGCATCAGTGGCCTTCAGTGAAGATTATTTTCAGTCTTCTCCTGAACTGTTTCACAAATATGTGAAAATAAATATAGTTACTTACTTGCAAAATCCTAAAAGAGCTTAGCTTTGATTGATGGGAGTGATTGAGACCCTACGTTTTATCTGCTTCAATGTAATGGCTACAATCAAAATACCCCCATTGAAATGTTCACAATCCAAGGAACTATTACTAAGATCCTTCTTTTGGTGATAAAACTTCAGAAGAGATTTCCATATGTTTCCTGGAGACCTGCCTTTTATGAATGGATGGATGCAGCAGCTGGAAGAGTGGACTTTAGAATCTTCTGGATATCGGTCCTTCAGTGGCTTTCTATGATTTTAGGTCCCCTGCTGTGCATCAGCTGTTCTCTCTACGTTCTAAATAGGGATTTCAGCAAAGTTTAAATCAGTTGATGAAAGTGTAAGAACTATGTCAAATGTCATCATCATGTTAAGAATTTCAACTGAAATCAGTAAGTGAAGTTTTTCTAAAGGCACAGCTAATAAATGGAAGAGTATAAAAAACATTTATATTTCTCCCCTCATAATGCAGTTAGCTTTCCAGGAAATTAAATTTATTGTCTCATAAACACAACTCACATACATAACCACACATAAACACAGTAGAAGAAAAAGTGGTCGCAAAACGTACGAGGCATTATATTCACTGTCATCTGTCCATTTCCAAATGTGATATGATGATTCTCTGCTAAGACCAATCCAATGATCAGAAGGGCCTTTGTATCTCTTCAGGAAATTCTGTTATAAAACACAGAAGTGAAAACACGTCTCTTTCTCTCATATTACTCTTGAGTCTCCCTTCCCCTCAGCCTTCTCTTTTTGGATGGCAGCGTGGTATAATTGAGAAGCTTAAACTTTGGAATTAGACTTTTTCCCCAATTTTCAGCTTAAGTCATTCAATGCCTCTGATCCCAAATTACTTTATTTAAAGTGACCATACTTCCCCGTTTGACTAGGAAAGTCCCAGATTATGCCTGTTGTTCCAGCATAATATCAATATTCTCACTTTCACTCCCCAAAATGTCCTGAGTTAGATGATAAAATTATATGATTACCATATTCCTTTGTACAATGGGAACAATTCTTCTAAGCTTGCAGGTTAACTATGAGGATTATATGAAAAAATGTATCTAAAATGTCTAACAGAGTTCCAGGCAGAGAATACAGCCCCAACAAATGTTAGGCAGTATTCTGCATCCCATATCCCCAAGTCTGCCTGGCATGGGATCCTTCATCCTTCCGCTTTAACTCTGTACAGTCTCCCTTTCTCAGGGGTTAAGTGTTCAATAAAGAACATAATCTAAAAACATTTCTTACCAGTTCTTCCAGGGTTTCAAACTGAACAAGATCAGCTTCTAATGAGACACAGAAAGCCTGGCTGAATGTCCAATTCCTTGCGTCTTCAGAAAAATAAAAACATTTACTTCCAAATCCAATCCATTGTTTTGGGCAGCCAACAGACACAGGGACCTCTAAGACTGATGTTGCCTGTCCCACTAAAACTTGGAAAATCACAAGAAAGTATAATAAATAAATTTTCTCATCCCTTTTATCTATCTTTCTACTTACCATCCTGAGGTCCATTTTGAAGTATGTATGTTCAATATTTGCTTTCCCAACTCATCACTAAGAGTCTTATCCTAAGCACAATAGTCATCAGTCTTGAAACAGGTAGCCGTGCACCTGACTTTCCAAGGGATACATAGACACTAATGGTTTTAAGGAAGTCAATTTCTATAGGATTTAACTTCCACAGTACAGTAGTACTCTTTTCTAGTATCATAGATTCTCCTTTCCCACAGCCTCTTTAGTATTAGCCCTCTTTCCTCTTGACAAAAGAAAGGCAAACTCCTTACCTTTCCTAGGTTTTACTATGGTACATTTCTTAAGGGGTACAAAAGCTTCCAGTAGACAAAACATAACACAATTCAAATATTGACTTGGGTACCAAAAATACAACATATGGATTCCTGTAGTTTTCTCATTTATATGTATTTCTGTTAAATATGTATAAAAAATATTTTTGTCCTTGTTCTGAAACCAGCAAGATTACAGAGTGTAGGCTATTGGAAGATTCAAATTTTTGTTTCATAACCTCACCTTTTCCTCTCTTAACATCTAAGAAAGAATACATTGCTTCCTGGAAGTTCTAGTGAAAGCAAAGCAAAAAGAGATTTGGTAAGAAATACCAAATACCAAAGATGGCTTTTATTTTCCCTTATATTTAAAGGTAAGCAATTTCTTTACAGCTATTCTTAATCCTCATCCCTGGGTAAGTCAATGGATAATGGAGTGAAAACGAATAGCTGTAAATGTTAGTATGACTGCTTTCTTTTTTAGATAACTGAACTGTTTTCAGGTATTAAAGTTGATCTTACCAAATAAAATCACAAAATATTTACTTCCATTTTAATGCTCATCTTATGTTCTCATATAAAACATTTAATATGCTCTTTCTGTTATTTTAATTTTTACTTTTTTTTAAAGATTGGCACCTGAGCTAACATCTGTTGTCAATCTTCTTTTTTTCTTCTTCTTCTCCCCAAAGCCCCCCAGTACATAGTTGTATATTCTAGTTGTAGGTCCTTCTGGTTCTGCTATGTGGGACACTGCCTTAGCATGGCTCGATGAGTGGTGCCATGTCTGCACCCAGGATCTGAACCAGCAAAACCCTGGGCTGCTGAAGCAGAGCAAGTGAACTTAACCAGTCAGCCATAGAGCCTGCCCTGGTTCTTCCTGTTATTAACAAAAATAAAATTTGGGCCAGCCCAGTAGGGAAGTGGTTAAGTTCACATACTCCATTTTGGCAGCCCAGGGTTTGTGAGTTTGGATGCTGGGCATGGACCTACACACCCCTCATTGAGCCATGTTGTGGCAGCGTCCCACATTCAAAATAGAGCAAGATTGGCACAGATGTGAGCTCAGGGACAATCTTCCTCAAGTGAAAAGAGGAATATTTGCAGCAGAGTTAGCTCAGGGTCAATCCTCCTCGCTAAAAACATAAAATAAAATAAAATAAAATTTGATGCTTACTGCTAGACCAATTAAGGTTTGTTTTTTGAGGTGGAGGAGATTAGTAGATTAAACAATCTCTTTCATTATATTCATAGGAAAAAATTCATCACAACATCTAGCTTTATTAATGGAGATATCTCTGAGATTTTATAAATTATTCTAATTTAATTACACCAAAAGGAAACTACTAGAGTTAAATGCACTATGTGCAGGCATGTACTGAAGAATTAGCATGCTTTTTGTCATACTCCACAAATAACAACTTATAATTTTAGCTATATGTGACAGACACCGCATTTTGGCAAACTATCAAGAACAGCATATACATTAATTCACATTTTATGATTTACTAATAAAATATATAAATTTACTTTTCTCTTGATAATTATCAGAATTTATAATGTTACTTTAAAATATTGAGTATTACTAAAAATTATAATTTTGACTTAATCTAGAAGAAATTATTTTAAGAGAGGCTTATGGTTATATGATTTTTTAAAATTAAATTTCAATGTATATATGTATTTTGTGGCAGAAAAAATGCAAAAATGTATTAAATAATAAAAGGTAAGTGACTTTTAAGGATACAAAGATATTACGTATTATGCTGTGATAAAATTATCAAGTAGAAATACAACATACAAACAAGCATTTGAAGATGACAAAGTAAAATTTTCCAAGACTGGGGCAGGCTCCGTGGCCGAGTGGTTAAGTTCACGCGCTCCGCTGCAGAGGCCCAGGGTTCGGATCCTGGGTGCGGACATGGCACCGCTCGTCAGGCCACATTGAGGTGGCGTCCCACATCCCACAACTAGAAGGACCTGCAACTAAGATATACAACTATGTATGGGGGGCAGTTTGGGGAGATAAAGCAAAAAAAAAATGGAAGATTGGCAACAGTTGTTAGCACAGGTGCCAATCTTAAAAAAAAAAAAATTTTTTTCCAAGATTAAGGAAGTTTTTGTTCACGTATTTTTTTAAATGGATAATGGCAAGTATCAAATCACAACAGAATTTGGATTCCATGAGATACGTTTAAGAGAACAATATAACAGATTAATTTTAAAATGCAACATTTACAATGAGCTGGAAGTTACATCATTGCAACTATTTAAATCTCTGATGAAAAATGATAGATAAAAACACAAAAATTTGCTGGGGATGTTTAATTTTCAAAATGTTCAGGTCACATTTAGGAGTTGTAGAAACAAAAAGCTTTTGAAGATCACTAATATGATCAGAATATACATAATAGTTATTCACTAAAATGATGCTATTTCTTCCTGAACAGACCTTAGCGTGCTAAGCAATGCTAAGAACCTATCACCTCTATATACAATGGAATTTTTTTTAATATATAGTTCTCCTTTACTTTTGTACATTCTCAATCTGTGTAAGTAGAAGATAAAAACTCAGATCTCACCTGAGTATTTCTTTAATCAAATGGCAATTTTGACTAGGATACGTTAAGAAGTAGCTCCACAGATGGAACTCCTACACCCACAGCCCTTCTCCTATCAGGGATGGCAACTACATTCTTGCCACGGCTCAGGAGAAAAATCTCTAGAGGTTTCTTTGACTTTTATCTTTCTAAAACTTTATATCCAATCTGATATGAAATGCTCTTGACTCAGCTTTTAAAATATCCAAACCTGACCACCCTATCCCACCTCCACCGTTATCATCAGGCCTAAGCCATCATCATCTCTCACCTGGATTTCTGCAGAATTGCCCTCACCCGTCTCTCTCATTCTACCCTTGTCTTCTAAAAATCTATTCTCAACGTAGTAGTCAAAATGTTTATTCTGCAATGAAAGTCAGATCATGACATTCTCTCCTACAACTTTCCTCTTCCCTACTGTACTCAAAGTAAAAGCTAAAGTCTTTAGATGACCTACAAAGCTATTACCTCCCTGACCCCGGCCTATTCCTCTTCCTTATTCTCACTTTGCTTTAGCTGCATCAGCCTCTTCGCTGGTCCTCAGAAACACCAGGGAGCTTCCTCTCCTGGTCCTTCACTCTTCTTGCTCTCTCCCCAGAGTGCTGTCCTCAGGTAGCCACATGACTCTTTTGTCTCCTTCAAAAGTTTCCTGAAAGATCATCTTCTCAAGGAGGCTTACCTTGGCTACTATACGTGTACCACAAACTGTCCCACCCCTACTTTTATTTATTATAGTATCTGTGTCTTTCTAGTAGAGTATAAGCTCCCATGAGCAGGGATTTTTGTGTGTTTTGTTTGCTGATATACCTCCACATTTCCCACAGCACCTAGCATGTAACAGAGCTCAATAAATATTTATTGATGACATAAATACGTGGAGAACATTGTTAAGTTTGGAGAACAAGTAACTTACCTGCCAAAAGAATAGAAAGCACAATCACACTTGCAGTTAGAACTGCTATAAGGCTGAAGCAACAATAAATCTTGGCAAGGGTTACAGGAACTATTATTGCTGCACATTTTCTTTGGAGAGTTTTACCTATAAAATACAAATGTCATAATCACAACCTCATGAAGGCCTTAGGGGAAAAAAAAACTTAACTTCATCACAGAGTCAACCTCTAAGGTAAGCTGTACCTCAATTCTCCTACTGTCAACCCCTTTCACAAAAAGTCCTGGTCTATAAATGATAGCCATGGCCCAAAGAGGGCCAGAGATAAGAGAAACTGAATTGTTTTCCCCTAGAGAATCTTCCAGTTATTGGAAGAAAAGTTAATGAAAGAGTAAAAAACAAAAAGAGTAGAAATCAGGATGAAAAAGACATAGACAAACAATCCAGATTTACCACCATAATTAAGAGATCTGGTTAAAAGTACTGAGAGAAGCATTAGAAAATAAATCATGCAATTCATCACCTTAGAATATGAGAAGAGAAAGCTTAAGATCATCTCAATAAATAGAGAAAAAGCATGGAAAAATTTAATATTCAGGGGCTGGCCCCATGGCCGAGCAGTTAAGTTCGCGCGCTCCACTGCAGGCAGCCCAGTGTTTCATTGGTTCGAATCCTGGGCGTGGACATGGCACTGCTCCTCAAGCCACGCTGAGGCAGTGTCCCACATGCCACAACTAAAAGGACCCACATTGAAGAATATGCAACTAAGTACCAGGGGGCTTTGGGGAGAAAAAGGAAAAAAATAAATAAATAAAATAAAAAGAAAATTCATGAAAAATTTAATATTCATTCACGATAACAAATTCCAAAAATTAAAAATTGAAGGACTCTTCTTAACCCAATAAAAGTCATCTACAGAAAAAGTACAGTTAGCATCATACTTAATGGTGAAAAGAGTGGATGCTTTCCTCTAAAGAGCAGGAAGAAGGTAAAGATGTCTGCTCTCAGTAGCCCAATTTCACATTTTACTGGAGGTTTTATGGGGACAAAAAGGCAAGAAGTAGAAAAAGAAATAAAAGACATATAGATTAGGAAGAAATAAAAGTGCTTCTAGAAGTAGCATCAGCTGGTACTCCTCACCCTGAAATATCAATTTAAACTATCTGCACATAAAAATACCTTCACAAGAGCCAAGGACTCCAGGGTCTCCCCACATGCCTCATCTTAGAGCTGCCTACTCCAGTGGCCCCAGTCAGCTTCCACAGCAGGGCTTCCTCTGGGCTCTTGGGAACCCAGGCCCCTGTTTTACCTTTGCACCTGCCAACTTCAGTAGCCCCAGCTGGCTCCTGTGACACCAGGATCCTGGCAGGCTCCTGGGAACCCAGACCTCTTTTCATCCAGGTGCCTGCTGGCTCCAGTGGCCCTTGGCAGCTCCTGTGGTGACCTTGTAGACTCCCAGGGATCAAGAAATCAGCTCACCCCAGTGCCTGCCTAATCAAGAGGCCCCAGATACTATCCATGACTCCAGGCAGCTCCCATGGCAGGGCTACCTGCAGGGTCCTGAGAACCCAGGCAACTGACAGCTCCAGTGGCTCCAGGAGGCTCCAGCGGCTCCAAGTGGCATCTTTGGCACCAGGGTGCTGGCAGGCCACTGTGAATCCAGGCTCTTGGTGCCTGTTGTCCCTCACAGCCCCAGGCAGTTCCCATGGCACCAGGCTCCAGGAAGGTTCCCATGAAATCAGACCCTGGCTCACCCTGTAACCTGCTGTCTCTGGCAGCCCCCGGCAGGTTGCATGGCCTCAGGCATCTTCTTCAGCCCCAGGCTCTCAGAGGGCCCCTGTGAACTTATGCTCTTGGCCAACCTGGGTGCCAGCTAGCTCCAGTGGCTCCAGGTGGCTCAGTGGTCACAGAGGGCCCACAAGGAGTGCTCATGGCTCCAGGTAGCTTCCAAGGCTTCAGGTTACTAAAGGGAGCCCATGAACCCAAGCTCCTGATCCACTCCATCACCTGCAGGCTCCCATGGCCCCAGGCAGTTTCAGTGGCCCCAGGCTTCTGGTCTTTGTTAACAGACTCCTGGTAGGCTCCCATGAACCTGTATCCCCAGCTCACCCCAGCACTTCACAACTCCTATGTCACCAGGCGGTTCTCAGTGAGCTCCAGCAAATAGCTGGCCTCAAAAGTCTCCTGCCACATCCCAGCACTAGCTGGCCCCTATGGCCCTGGGTGACTCCTGTGAACTCAAGTTCCCAATCAATACCTATGAACCCAGGCTCCAGGGGGGGACCTGTGAACCCAGGGTCCTCATGGGGCCCAATACCACGTTGAATACTGCTGCCCAGGCTTTTAACCATTCTCAAGATGGGGCTGCCCAAGGACTGCAACAGCAAGCCCACCTACGAATAGCACTACACTACCCACCCAAAATCTCTAGACAGGCTGACTATTGCAGGCCTTTGCCTTCCAAAGCCACTCTGTAAGGACTGGACAGGTGCCTACATCCTCAAGTGCACAAACACCAATACAAGACCATAAGGATCATAAATAATCAAGGAAACATGATACCACTTCCAAAGGAAACTAATAAAATTCCAATGATAGGCCCTAAGGAAATGGAGATCTATGAATTGTCTGACAAAGAATTCAGAATAATCCTTGAAAGAAATTCAGTGAACTACAAGAAAACACAGATAGACAACTAAATGAAATTTGGAAAACAATGTATGAACAAAATGAGAAGTTCAACAAAGAAATAGAAAGCACTAAAATAAATCAAGCAAAAATCCTAAAGTTGAAGACTACAATGACTAAACTGAAGAATTCAATGAGATCAAGGAGACTCAAGCAAGCAGATTAGTGAACTGGAAGACAGGTCTTTTGAAATCATACAGTCAGACGAGCAAAGAACGAAAAAGAGTGAAAGCCTATGTGAATTATGGGACACCATTAAAAGAAATAATCTGTGTATGATTGGACTCCCAGAAGGAGAAGAGAGGGAGAAAGGAAGAGAAGGCTTATATAAAGAAATAATGGCTGAGAACTTCCCAAACCTGGAGAGACACTTAGATGTCCAAGTTCACGAAGCTAACACATCACCCCAAAAGTTCAAGCCAAAACAATCTTCTCCAAGACACACAATAGTAGCACTGTCTAAAATCAAAGATAAAGAGAATTTTAAAAGCAGCAAGAGAAAACAAATTTCTCACATATAAGGGAACCCTCATAAGGTAATCAGTGTTTTTCTCAGCAGAAACCTTGCAGACTAAGAGAGACTGGGATGATATATTCGACGCAGAGGAGGGACGAACTATTCTGTATCTTGGTTGTGATGGTGGCTAAATGATTGTAAGTGTTTGTCAAAACTCATAGAAATGGACATCAAAAGAGTGAATTTTACTGAGTGTAAATTATGCTTTAAAAAAAGTTCCTGCTGACTTTCTGTCAACAACTACGTCTCACTCATTTCATATATATCTCCCATAATAACAGGGAGCTTCAGTTTAAATTCTAGGCAGGGAAGAAGAAAATAGGATTGGATTGTCTTAAACAGTATATGATGACAAATGGATTTTGACTCCATATAAAAATCCCAACTTTCATTCTTTCTGTTTCTACACTAACCGCAAAAGTGTCTTAAAAACTCAGAATATCATGACTTTCACAATTTTTTCATTGTTAGAAGGGTAAGATGTAAATCTCCCCAATAAATCTCCTATTTGTCCATCTTACAAATCTTCTAAAAGCCCCCTTTTCTCTTCTCCTTTATTTCTCTATATCTAGCTCCTGCTACTAACATCTTCCCTTATATCATGCTCCATTTCTCTCTCTGGCTTACTTATTTTTCTTCTACCTTTCTTATGGTATGTCCTCTTCCAGTCTCCCTCCAAATTCATATGTCTCTTATACTACACTCTGAACACATTAATCTTCAAATTTCTAGTTGGAAAAATGGTATTAGGAATTATCTCAGGAGAACAAATAAATTAACTATATAACTAGTCTAATTTTAATTATTAGTTTCATCATCCAAAATACTTAGTTAATTTACAAAATCATTGGCGTTTCAAAACATGTTTCATAACTGCAATGTGTAATGTTCTGATAGGTCAGTGTTAACAAGTATAACTTTCAGCTTTGTGAGCACTTGGCTTAGCTGGTAAACATTAACATTCTTTAAAAACTTTGTGTTTTCATTAAATATAAACACTGTTTTTCAGAGAATCCAATATCCTGTTCTGCAAATAAAAAATAAATTCAAGGAGGGAGGAGAAAAAAGAAGAAAAAAATGAAAGATATGTTTTTTAAACAGCAGAAGATAAGAGGTTCAGTATAAAGCACCTTTCTGCTGGACTAAGTACAAACATGCATCCATTATGTTCTTCCTCTTTCTCATCAAATTTGTTACAAGCTAAAAATGCTAAGAGATTTGCTGGAGGTTTGGTTCAGCCTTCCACCCCCACCACGACCCTCCACATGTGTTTTTAAATTACAAAGGATACATACACCCAAAGCCTCAGTTTTGCAAGCAACTTTTGTCAGTAAATACATTACAAAGTGTTGGAGTCTGGGTTTGCCATCACTCTGGGATATAAATGAGCTGTTCTTTAACATCATAATGTGACTTGCCAGGGTGCAAGTTGCCAGGGACCTGTGAAAAATATTAGAACTAACACAAAGAACATTTTCCCCTTATCCTCTTGTAATTTAATTCACTGTTCATCTCTCCTGCCCCAGAAATGCTTAAGTAACATATACAGTAATCCAACAACTAACATAACAATTATTTACCTGTCCTCCCACCTACCTCTTTTCCCTCAAAACATATCTCCTTTTTTAGAGATTGACTCTGAAGTGCTAACACTCATGAAATGCAGTTTCCAACATACTTCAATTGAGGAAAATCTCCTCTCCTCTCTTTTAGTTTTTTCAAGTTTAATCTATTTCACATTACCAGATTCCGCATCCTCCATGCCATCTCTGGAAATAAGGTCTGTCTGTAGTACTTTCGGTGAAGCCTCTGTCATTTTGCTGCTTAGACAAGCGACAAACCGTCAGAAAACGACAAAGCCTCTGAAAAAAATGGCAAATCCTCTGAAAAAGCGGCAAAACCTCTGTGCTGTTTGTAAGAAGGTCGGCTCTAAGCAGGAACAGGAAAGTGAAAGCAGAACACGCTAGAGGAAGAGAGATAATGTGTTATGTAAAATGCGAGCCCGGCTTTCGAACTTTAAAACGCAAAGTGCTTTCAACTTAGAAAGATCAACTCTACAAACTTCTGTCCCCTGTCAAAATAGAATAATAGGGACCAGATTTATTCTTCTGCCTTAATCGACTAAAAAGAAAAAAAAGATAAAATATATGAAAAAATCCTTTTCAAGTCTGGCTATCATGCAATGAAGGGCAGTGATCCTCTGAAAACAAAATTGTTGAGCTCCACAGTTGCCTCCACTTACTGCTGAGACAGCTTTATAGGCATAGATTAAAAAGGAGAAGTCCAAGCAAACGCCAATGGAGTCAGTGAGTTGAGTAAGCAAAGCTCAGAGACAATGCCTCTAGGAGACAGACTATCAGAAAGGAGAAAGATAGAGAGAGAACTCTGGAGATCTACAGAGTGTCCTCCTTGAGTGTTCAGCAGGATGTGTTTGAGGAAGCTACCAGAGGACAGAGGAAAAAAAACATGAGATGATTAGAGGAAACAGCATCCAGGCTCCATCCAGATGGGAACAATGCCTGTTCAGACCAGTCAGACTGGAGAACCGCATCATTTATGGGGCATTTCAAGAGCACTCAGAAACATCTTGCTTCAGTAGTGGGGAACCAGTAGCCATAGACTAAATGGGGGCCTGGTCCCCTCTAACAAACTGTGAGATAATAGAACACACACACACACATATATATGTGTGTGTGATATATATATATATGTGAGATATATATATCTTTCTTCAGTTCCTGGCACAGAGCTCCCAAAACCCTTGTAAATCCCTAACTGATAAGAGCAGTAGGCGCATCTTTTGTTCTATTGAGGTAACTCTGGGTGGGCTGCTGAATGGGGACTAGTCACCAGAAAGACCAGGTCACGATTAGAAGCTTGAAATTTTCTGCCTCACCCTCCATCCTCCAGAGAGGGAAGAAGGGCTAGAAATGGAGTAATAATTAATCATGCCTCCATCAAGAAGCCTCCATAAAATCCCAATAGTACAGGGTTCAGAGAGCTTCCAGGTTGGCAAAAATATCCATACTGGGAGAGTGACATACCTTAACTTCCCGTGTGCTGGGGACCCCCAGGCCTCACCCTATGCATCTCTTCATTTAGCTATTCATCTGTGTCCTTTATCATATCCTTTACTAAACTGGTAAACATAAAATAGGTGTTTCCCTGAGTCCTGTGAGCTGCTCTAGAAAATTAATCACACCTGAGAAGGAGGTTGTAGAAACCTCCAATTTGTAGCTAAATCGGATATAAGTTGTAGGTAACCTGGAGACCTACGACTTGCGATTGGCATGTAAAGTGGGGTGGGGAGCAGTCTTGTGGGACTGAACCAGGAACCTGTGGGAGCTGACACTATCTCCTGGTACCTAGTGTTAGAATTGAGTTAAATTTTAAGACATCCAGCTGATGTTGCAGAGAATTGCTTGTTGTGAGGGAAAAATTTTAAGAAATAACAGAGAGAGCCTTATACCCCTTACTTAGTTTCCCCCAGCAGTAAATGTTTGATTACAAAAACTACTGTAGTGTAGAAGAAAGACAAATTAAGAATACAATTCCATTTACAATTGGAACAAAAAGAATAAAATACCTAGGAATAAACTTAACCAAAGAGGTGAAAGATCTGTACACCGAAAACTATAAAACATTGTTGACAGAAATTGAAGAAGACACAAAGAAATGGAAAGATATTCCATGCTCTTGGATCGGAAGAATTAACATAGTTAAAATGTCCATACTTCCTAAAGCAACTATAGATTCAATGTAATCCCAATCAAAGTTCCAATAACATTTTTCACAGAAATAGAACACAGAATCCTAAAATTTATATGGAACAACAAAAGACCTAGAATAACCAAAGGAATCCTGAGGAAAAAGAACAAAGCTGAAGGTATCACACTCCCTGATTTCAAAATATAACACAAAGCTATAGTAACCAAAACAGCATGGTACTGGCACAAAAAACAGACACACAGATCAATGGAACAGAATCAAGAGCCCAGAAATAAACCCACACATTTATGGACAGCTAATTTTTGACAAGGGAGCCAAGAGCATACAATGGAGAAAGGAGAGTCTCTTCAATCAATGGTGTTGGGAAAACTGGACAGCCACATGTAAAAGAATGAAAGTAGACCATTATCTTACACCATGCACAAAAATCAACTCAAAATGGATTAAAGACTTGCATGTAAGACCTGAAACCATGAAACTTCTAGAAGAAAACATAGGCAGCACACTCTTTGACATCGGTCTTAGCAGCATATTTTCAAGTACCATGTCAGACCAGGCAAGAGAAACAAAAGAAAAAATAAACAAGTGGGACTACATCAAACGAGAAAGCTTCTGCCCAGCAAAGGAAACCATCAACAAAACGAAAAGACAACCTAACAATTGGGAGAAGATATTTGCAAGCCACATATCGGATAAGGGGTTAATATCCAAAATATACAAAGAACTCATAAGTCTCAACAACAAAAAACCGACAACCCAATTAAAAAATGGGCAAAAGATCTAAACAGAGATTTCTCTAAAGTAGATATACAGATGGCCAACAGGCACATGAAAACATGTTTAACATCATTAACTATCAAGGAAATGCAAATGAAAACTACAATGAGGGGCCGGCCCCGTGGCCAAGTGGTTTTGTTCGCGTGCTCTGCTGCGGTGGCCCAGGGTTCGGATCCTAGGCCGGACATGGCACCGCTCGTCAGGCCACGTTGAAGTGGCGTCCCATATGCCACAACTAGAAGGACCTGCAACTAAAGATATACAACTAAGTACCAGGGGGGATTTGGGGAGATAAGGCAGGAAAAAAAAAAAAAAAAAAGATTGGCCACAGTTTTTAGCTCAGGTGCCAATCTTAAAAAAGAAAAAAACTACAATGAGATATCACCTCACTCCCATCAGAATGGCTGTAGTTAACAAGACAGGAAACAACAAGTGTTAGAGAGGATGTGGCGAGAAGGGAACCCTCTTACACTGCTGGTGGGAGTGCAAACTGGTGCAGCCACTATGGAAAACAGTACGGAGTTTGCTCAGAAAATTAAGAATAGATCTACCATATGATCCAGCTATTCCTCTGCTGGGTATTCATCCAAAGAACTTGAAAACACTAATGTATAAAGATATATGTACCCCTATGTTCATCACAGCATTATTCACAGTAGCCAAGACTTGGAAGCAACCTAGGTGCCCATCAAGGGACGAATGGATACAGAAGATGTGGTATTTATACACAATGGAATACTACTGAGCCATAAGAAATGATGAAATCCGGCCATTTGTGACAACATGGATGGTCCTTGAGGGTATTATGCTGAGTGAAATTAGTCAGAGGAAGAAAGGCAAATACCATGTGATCTCACTCATAACTAGAAGATAAAAACTGTGACAAACACGCACATAGAGACAGAGATTGGATTGGTTGTTACCATAGCGGAAGGGGGGAGGGGGGAGGGTGAAAGGATGACTAGGCTCACGTGTGTGGCGATGGCTTATAGTTAGTCTTTGGGTGGTGAACCTGTTGTAATCTACATGGAAATACATTACGATGTACATCTGAAAGTTACATAATGTCATAACCCAATGTTACTGCAATAAAACATTTTTTAATTATAAAAAAATATAAAATAAAATAAATTACCTTAACTAGGAGCTCTGGAGAAAAAGTAGAGATGTGCGGACCCAGGGATCTCAGGGCTGCAGAACTCTCTGCTGCTCCCCAGGCCCACGCCCTCTCCGGTGGCCTCAAGGTTCCTCACCATCTGCAGAACCCCTCCCAGCCAGGCCTCAACTTCCTGCCACGTTCTCAGAGAAGAGAAAGGAGGCTTCACAAAGGCCAACAACCCCCCAGCCCCCAAGAGAAGAGAAAAACTGAAAACTTGTAAACAGTTTTTTTTTAAAGAGAGTTTATTTTATTTATTTATTTATTTATTTTTTGAGGAAGATTAGCCCTGAGCTAACATCTGCTGCCAATCCTCCTCTTTTCACTGAGGAAGACTGGCCCTGAGCTAACATCCGTGCCCATCTTCCTCCACTTTATATGTGGGACGCCTACCACAGCGTGACTTGCCAAAGTGGTGCCATGTCCACACCTGGGATCTGAACTGACGAACCCCAGGCTTGGTGGGGGACCGAGCTGAGGCCTCCACCAAAGTGGGTCTCCAAAACTCGGTCCCTTCCTGGTAGAGCAGGGGAGGGTCTGCTAAGCAGTCCACAGCCTGAGAGTCACCTTGGCCTACCAAAGATGAGGACAGGGCTCTGCCCCGTTGGAGTTAAGCCTGTCTCCATCACCCTTTCTTGGACTTTCTTGAGGTGATCAAATTTCAAATTGAGGATCTGCCCACATTGAGAGTTATCTGGTTCGAGCGGTGTTTACTTAAATACTGTTAAAACAGGACAGTAACTGCAGAAATCAGTCTTAGATCAACATATTTTTTTTTCTTCTGGTGGACTATTCTAGTCTCTGAAATTATTTAGAAGTTTCAGCAGGTGGTGATGAAAAGCAGGTGGCTCTTTGGGAAACAGTTTGGCAGTTGCTTAAGAAACTAAATATACTCATCATGTGAGTCTCACTCCTTGGCGGTTAGGCAAATGAGTTAAAAACCATGTCTACACAAAGCCTGAACACGAGTGTTTCTAGCAGTTACATCCATAAGCGCCAAAACTTGGAAGCAACCAAAATGCCTCTCAGTAAGTGAAAGGATACACACTGTGGATCATCTAAACAATGGCGTATTATTCAGGAACTTAAAGAAAACCTCTCAAGCCAAGAAAAATCATACAGGAAATTTTAATGCATGTTGCTAAGTGAAAGAAGGCAATCTGAAAAGGCCGCAAACTGTGACATTCCAATTATTTGACATTCTGGGAAGGGCCAAACTATAGAGAAAGTTTAAAGATCTGTGACTCACAGGGCTCAGGGGGCAGGCGTGGGAGACAGGAATAGGGGAAGCACAGGGGATTTTCAGGTTGGTGAAACCATGATACCATAATGATGGATACATGTGTCAACCTGCATAAACAGAAACCAGTTTAAGAGGCAAAGTATTTATCTGGGATCAAAGAACTGCAATTGAGGGAGAATAGATTCAGGTAGAAACTCAAATAGGAGTAAAAGTCAGGGGCTTTTAAAGGCAACGAAGGGAGGTTGTATTACAAAGAATTTTAATTGGAGTTGGAGGCAAAGAGCTAGTCTTGGCTAAACATTGACTGTTGATTCTGTCTTCAGAAAATCTACAGTTCTCAGTCTTTGTAATCAGTATGTCTGTTACTGAACCCACTGACTGCATAAATATTAACCACAGCCCTGCTCAGAACAAGCCTAACATGTTCCCCTTAGCTTACAGGAAACCACAAATACAAGAAGGAGATAGCTGAGAGATATAGCTGAAACTAGTTAACACCAGTTGAAGGCAACAAGGGGGTCTGACTTGACCTGACATAGGCCCCACAGCTTATTATATGCTTATTGTAATACATTACCGTGCTACCTAACACACTCACCTGCACCATGAGTTTACAATTGCCATGGTAATGGCGGGGTATAACCAAATAAGGAAAGAAAAGAGGTGGCACCCTTGTCTTATATTTTATTTAAAAATTGTGCTATAAAGTAACATGTTTCCAGAAGTTATAAAAAGTACTTATAAATTTGCTAAGCCACAGAATGCTAATGGAAAAGACTGTTTATGATTGCTTACTCCTTGTTTTCACTAGAAGTTAAAGTCTATAGGGGTTAAAAATTCTGATTGATATAGGTACTTAAAGCTACTAAGAGTAAATAAAGAGAACACATTTGTATTCAAGGAAAGTAAGATGTCTCTCCCTCCCCCGCCAGTGAGAAAGTTTAATTGGTAACATGTTTTCCTGTTAACTTTTCAAACAATTACTTGTAAAGCAATTTGCCTTTTGGCCCAGTCCAAGGTTCAAGACAGCAAGGCAGTTTCTCTGGAAAGGCAGCTCTGATTCCATTTAAAAATAGCTCCTCTATAGTCAAATGGACATGTCCGTATAAATTCATCAAAATCCATAGAATATACAACACAAAGAGTGAAGTCTAAATAAACTATGGACTTTAACAATAATGTAGCAATAGTTCATCAACTTTAACAAATGTATCACGCTAATGCACGATGTTAATAATAGACGAAGAAAGGCATGTGGCAACTCTATTTTCTGCAAACCTAAAACTGCTCTTTTTCCCACAAACATAAAAGAAAGGCCAGTAATCAAAAAAAAAAAAAAGCAGATGACTTTTAGTCAGATTATAATTGTTTTTAGCTCAGTCACATAGGAACTTACCCTCATCCTTAACCTAGCACCAAATGTTACAGACTTTATATATACAAAGCTCTAGTAAATGCGCTGTGTATGTGTAACATGAGTTAAAGATCCTAATAAAGGTCATTTGCTGCAGGATGTCTTAAACACAAATCTGAAAACTTAGAAACCGCAGGAGACTTCTCAAACAAATTAAAGTGCTACCGGAGTCCAGCTCCAGCCGAGTCCAGGTTTCCTGAGGGATGGACGGCGTCGGCGAAGAAAGAAGACAAGGTGAGACTGGAAGTGAGGTTTCCAAGTCTGATTTATTCGAAGCATTCAAGCACTTATATAGGGTCCAGGTCACGTGTTTATGATCTCATGGAATTGTCTCAGTACATAATTTTGGCAGACAAAATGGGTACACAAGCATATCTTGTTATAATATTAGCACAGTATGTCTATGAGAAGCAAGCAACCTTTATTAAATATGGATATTGACCTTTTCTATATGTCTACTAGGCGTCTTGATGCCTAAGACTGATTGCAAAACGGGGTGCAACATCTAGACTTAGTTCCCCATGGGTCGAATGACCCTAAGCCTCTATCTTTATTCCTGTAATAACGAAAGCAGAAGTATTGCAAAGTATAAGGGGACCAAGTACACGTAGGCTCTCATCTCCGTCTGAGCGAAAGCCATACAGGCACAGTGCCTGGGGTTTCTCTTTTACCATTAACTATTTTATAGGGTTTCCAATCCTCATCATAATCCCAGTTCCTCTGTGTCAATATATTATGATATTTCTTTGCAACCTCATCAGGGTTATGGGTTGTTTTAGGAGAGTGCACCTTTTGCATACCTTTGCTCCTGGGTGGGTGCCACCATTTACCTCCTGTCCTAACAGGCCTAGGATAATAATACTTGAGGAGGGAATGTTCTTTTTTGAGGCTGATTATTGGAAGGCTTCCTCCTGGAGGGCTGTCCAAGCTCCCTTTTCCGCCTTTCCAGGAGGGGGTCAGAACGTTTTTTCCCTTCAGGCTGCCTTCCCTAGAAGGCCAGGTTACATCAGCCTTTTCCCCCTGCTTGGAGAGATTTTCCCCAAGATATCCCCCCGTACAGAAAAGGAACAGCAAGAGCAATATTGGTAAGATTAGTAGCATGAGTAGGATCAGGAGCGGCCGACCGCCATCTTCTGAGGGTCCGCCGTGCGTTCCCTCATCTCTCTCCCGGACCTTGTCCTTGGGTAGAGGTTTAGCTGACTGGTGGGCAGCTCCCGGCAAAGCGCTAACCCATAAAGAAAAAAAGAAATGAGGCTGATAGCTGTATTTTGGTTTTGCTATGACCACAGTAAGTTTTTAGGGAGTTTTTATCCAACCATCCATCTACCTTTGCTGAAGGGTAAATATAATTTTAAAGACATTTATTTTACAACATAGCACAGCTTACAAAGCAGGGGTTTGCAAGTTTGTATATCAGAATCACCCGTGGAGTAAACAAACAAACCAACAGCAGCAGCAGGAGGAGCCACCTGGCTGTGTCCTGACAACAGAGGTTGTGAATGAGAAGGTCAGGAGTAGGACACACAAATTCTTTTTATGAGTGACCAGAATTGGCAACCTTTCCTTGAAGGTACTGAATTAGAGGTAGCAATAGTACAGTGACCATCCAAATTATAGCAGCTGATAAAGCAAACAAAACTTACCTTTACAGGAGTAAACAAAGGTAACATAAAATACAAAATAGCTATGTGTATACAACAGCCATATGTATACAATACAATATTATCCCTGAGCTAACATCCGTGCCAGTCTTCCTCTATTTTGTTTGTGGGTCACTGCCACAGTGTGGCTTGATGAGCAGTGTATAGGTCCATGCCTGGGATCTGAACCTGTGAACCCCAGGCCAGGCCACCAAAGCAGAGCACGCAAACAACCACTACGCCACCAGGCCAGCCCTGGAATTATCCTTCTTGATGACTATATTTCAAAGAGATGGTTGCCAGATCCTTGAGAAAGACATTCCTGGGTTGTAAAACTGACATCAAGGGACAGAGAAAGAATTTACAATCGCAAGTTTTCTAAATTAAATGGTCTAAGAAGGGAGATCAGGGGCCCATAGTCGGGAAGAAACCTGTCTAAAGTTTATATAAGCTGAGGGAAACATTAAGGCTGACTAGGTCATCATACATACATATGCATATAAATCTTGTTCAGAGATACTTCGATATTCACTCACCCTCTAAATCTTCAGCAGAAGAACTAAAAATATTTAAGTTTGAGAAATCTAAACAATATGGATTACATTTAGTATTGCAAACAGTTAAAAGACACTTAGCAAAGCAACCCAATAAATATTGTTTTAATCCACTTAAATTTAGCCAGACTACTTTACCAGGAGCAGAGCTACCTTTAAAGTTGTATCGCCAGGCTTAGGCAAAACCCTATTTGCTACTCAATTTTTCTGCAAACCTAAAACTACTTTTTTCCTGGCAGTTTTGTGTTGGCAAAATTTTGTATTAGTTCTTTTTTCTCCATATAATTTGATATTTGTAGTACTCTAACAGCAGTAAGTGGCACTGGATGTTGCAAAGGAAACCTGGGTTTTGGAGTCAGGAAACAGAAGCTTAGTCTGTCTTTACTCAGCTATAGAGTCAAGAAAATAATACCGGGGTAACACAGGTATTGATGCATCAAATGAAATAACGTGGATTTAAGAGTTTTACTGATAACTTTAATTTTCTGACTTCAGTACGTCTACGGAAGTTTTAAGGACAAAAATGAAAGGCGTTGCAGCGCCCTCTAGTAGGAACTGTTAGTAAATGAACTCAGATAAAAAGCCCATAGGTTTTGGAGCAGCTACAAGACAAGTTTCACTCTAATAATCACTATTCCATTTCTTTATGTACAGATACCCTCAAATGTGTGCACAAACATGCAATGCAAAGTCTTGACGAGCAGCACCAAAGTTCATCTTCTGCCTGCCCTGCCCCGCCCCCAACACAGGCAACCAAGGGGATGCTGGAATGAAAACCAGAATAACTGATCAGGGAACTGTGTCATTTACAGCAGCGGTTCCAAAACTTTAATCTGTCTACAAATCACTTGAGCATCTTGTTAAACTGCGGATTCGAATTCACTGGGTCTAGGGTGGGACCTGAGGTTCTGCATTTCTAACAATCTCCCAGGCAAGGCATATGCTACCGGTGAGGGACCTTCCATCAACTTCCCGCCCTGGCATGCCCTCAGCAACACTCACTGCCAGGTCAGTAAAACAGCAGTTCCCACATTCCTTAGGAAAATCCCCTCCCAGAGCAGGGTGTGGTGGAGGTGTATTATCAGGAGAAGTTTGCTTTGAGTAAAGAAGTGCGTGCCACATGACATAAAAGGGGAAACCTGCCCAGAAGAGCAAGCAGCTCCTGTTTTCAGATCCCATCAGCCTCCTCCACCCTTCACCCTAACCACACAAAACTCAGGCACAAGAAGGGATGCAAGCCACTTACCTGGGACCGATTTAAGGATCTGTACTGAGACTTCTTCAAAGCCCAAGGAATATTTCTTCCTGAAATTCCACTTCTTCTAAGCCTGGCTTTGGTGAAAGGGCAAAGGAGCAACTGAGTGGCTTTGAGAGTGACTGAGATGGATGTAGGAAGTGACTTCCCTAATTTGGAAAGGAGTGTTTTTAGAAAGTGAATTAGATGAGGAGAGAGGGTTAGCTGCTCATGGTATGTCCCTCCCTCCTGCCTCCAGTATATCTGGGAGGTGGATAAAGGGAAATTCACTTCAAGTCTTGGTGGTCAGAATTAGCAGTTCATGGAATGGTGTTCATGGGATAACATCTTTGGGGAACAACTTACAGGAGAAGGTAGGAATTTTAGTGGTGAGGATAATATGTCACTTTACTAACTACCTCCAAATCATACAGAGAAAAATCAAGTTGTTGACTGCCCAGATCAGGCCGTATGCCCTGTGATAAAGTTTAGTGCTTCCTGTGTAAAACTGAAAATAAGAACCCCTTCCAGGTAAAAAAATCTGACATAGAGAATAATGATTTTCCTCTCTACTTCACAAATACTTAAAATAAGTAATAACACTTTTCTCAATGACTTTTTTGTATGACTAAAGGATGCTAGGTATACTTTGTAGGCATCATTTATTTTTTATTTTGATAGTGACTAACATAGACTGTGTAGGTAACATATATTGAGCCTGCCACAGAGTGAGCCTACCACCAGCCAGAAGCTCTCTTAAACTCATTTCATATATTGTCTAAGTCTCCACAAAGCACCGTTATCTCCATGTTGTACTGATTAAGAAACAAATTTGAAAAGGTTATATATCTTGTCCAAGGCAACAAATAAGTAAATGGGAAAGCTTGGACTTGAATCCACACAATCTAGATTCTACAGTTGATACAAACTGGTAGCTGGAGGACCCAATATGCTTCAACTATTAAGTGAAATCTAAGATTCAAGCACGGTTCTGCAGGTCTGACTCCAGAGCTCTGCTCACTCCTTTGCACTGGGCTGGCTTAGTACATTGAGCCAAAAGTATGTATGAATTTGCCCCAGGGAAAAAAATGACTAACTAACTAGAATAAAATACAAAAATAAGTAAATACCATTTTCACCTATCAAATTAGCTAGTAAATGAGAGAAATAAAGAGGAAATATGTGGGGGTGTTGAGGATATATGAGACTTAGCACTTTTATACATAATTGGCATGAAATTAAATTGACACAAGTTTTCTGGAAAGCAACTGGCAAGGTGTCAAGAATCTTAAAAATTTTCAGACTTTTAGACCCAAAGATATAAAAGGTAGACAAAGATCCGTTTCTCTGTATTTGTTTCATAGATACCACATAGCTTATATTATTTATATGGTTAAGAGTGCTATCGTTGAGCATACACTCTGAAGTATTAAGGATTATATTGGTCTGGATTCTGAAATGCTCTATGGGAGTGTTAATAGCGTTAGTTCTGTTTACAAATATATTCTGGCTTTTGTCTTTCCAGGGGTGTGACAGGATTACACTTCTCTGCCTCCTTGAACTCAGGCATGGCCATATCGCTTGTTTCAGTCGATGAAATGTGTGCAATACATGTTACTGTTGGAAGTTTTAAACCAAAGTGTAATTTGCCACATACTCTTTGCCTTACCATAGTAGACAGCAACATTCTTGATGGTACCTTCTCCGTGCCTCTGGTTCCTGGAGTGAGCTAGACGCAAACTCGAACTTACAGTTAACTCTTAATGGACATGAAGCATGAGAAAAAAATAAATATTGGAATTTGAGATAATTTGTTGCTACCAGGTTTAACAGTTGAAAGGCTTCTGTTTCTCACTTATCAAAGAGATAAATGTCTCAACTAAGACAACATTTATTTCTCATGTTCTAAAAATATCTGATGTTAATTCAAGATCTATGAGAAAATTCTAACAGTGTTTATACTGAGGGCTTGCTTTTATAAGACTTAAAATGTGCGAAAAATCTCTAAGTGTAGTGTGACTTTCAGTTCTAAGGGAGCAAAGAGTCACAGCATAATTTAGACTGTCCTGACTGAGAAAGGGAGTGTTTAAGTCAGTGTTGAAGATTATTCTGATTATGAAAGTAGATAATATTTAATTTTGCAAATTCTGTTCTGTTCGATTAATGAACATCAAAACGTCATTCAGAATGTAATATATGTGTCAACCATTGTTTTAGACTATAGTGAATATATAGTTGAATAAATCTGATTCATATCTTCAGAAATCTAATGAGAGATAAAGATACGTGCCTTCTAGGATGGTCTGGAATTGTCCTAGCATCCTGGTGTTCCTACCATTGTGTAATCCCTTCCTTTTGTGGGCTAAAAGCATGAATGTTACTTTTGAGATTAGGTTAAAAGAGACTGTTTCTTCTGTCTTGCTTTCTCTCTCTCTTTCAATCTTTCTCACTCTCAATCTCTCTTTCTCAAGCTCTCTCAGTCTTTCTGTTTTCTAGGGCCACCATAACAAATTACTACCAACTGCACAGCTGAAAACAACATAAATTTATTTTCTCACAGTTTTGGAGGCTAAAATTCTGAAATAAAGCTGTTGGGAAGATTATGCTCTATTAAAGGCTCTAGAGGAGAATCTGTTCCATTACTTTCTCTTAAATTCTGGTGTCACCAGGAATCCTTGGAATTCCTTGGTTTGTACCTGCATAACTGCTATCTCTGCCTCAGTCATCACACAGTGTTCTTCCCTCTGTGTCTGCGTCAGTGTCCAAATTTCTCTCTTCTTATAACGACACCAGTTTAATTAGATGAAGGGCCCACCTACTCCAGTATGACCTCATCTTAATGAATTATATCTACAATAACCCCATTCCTGAATGACATCATATTCTGAGGTACTGGGGATTAGGAATTCACCATTTCTTTTTGAGGGACACAATTCAACCCATAACACTATAAGAGCCCTCTCTCTAACAAAAGCAAGCTGCCATGTTGTGAATAACCTCATGGAGTGTCCCGCTGGCAAGGAATGGATGTGTCTGGCTGCCTGAGGCCTGCCAACCTCTATATGAGTAAGCTTGGCAGTGGATCCTTTTCCAGTCAACCTTGAGATTACTGACCCCAGTCAATACCTGGATTGCACACCCTGAGTCAGAGACACCCAGCTACTGTGTGCCCAGATTCCTGAGCCATAGAAACTGAGATAATAAATGTTTGTTTTCATTATGCTGTGGTTGAGATAATTTGTCATGCAGCAATTGGTAACTGATGCACATTTTAGTATGTAGCAGGATGTGTTGCCATAACAAATATCTAAAAATGTAGGAGTAGTTTGGGAACTGGGAATGGATGGAGACTGGAAGGATTTTTGAGAGTATGTTAGAGAATGCCCAAATTCTCTTGAACAGATTTTTAGTAGAAATCTAGACTTTGTGGATGCTGTTAGTGAGGGCTGAAAAGAAAGTAAAGAACATGTTATTGGAAACTGGAGGAAAGGAGATCCTTGTTAAATACTGCCAGAAAGTTCAGCAATTCTGTTATCTGCAGTTATGTAGAAGTCTGTAATTAAATGTGCTGGTCTAGCTAAGGGAATTTCCAAACAAAGCGTTGAAGGTGCATTCTGGTTCCTTCTTGCTATTTATAGTAAAATGCAAGAGGAGAGAGAGAAATTGAGAAGGAATGTTTTAAACGAAATAGAGCCAGGGCTTCATGGATTTTAAGATTCGCAGCGTCTCCGAATGGTGGCAACATTAACAAATAGTTTCTCCACAAAAACCAAATGAGGGGTAATACCAAGAATACTGTGGTCTAAAGACAAAGCCTAGGATGTTGCAGTAAAAACTTTTGTTAGATTTCAGAAAGATTAAAACTGACACTGATAGTGCTATAGTCACACTAAGACCCCTTCAGAGAGTTTATGGTTGTAACCCACAGGTCCTCTCAACCAAAGAGTAGGACTTCTAGGAGGCTTAAGGGCATTGTCCCTTAGTATCTCAGCAGGGGTCAAAGTTAGAAAAAGGGTTATCTTGACGAGATTTATGAGTTTAGTTTTTTTTTTGTTTAATGACATACACCCTAATGAAATTCATAGGAGTTCCCCAAGGTTTTTGAGAGTATGATATCAGCAGAAACATTGCCAATTTGGATTGAAGGTCAGAGACAACATAAAATGAAAGGGCAGTTGGACCCCCAAATTTCTACTCTCATGAAGTAAGCTGAGAAAATTTTTCAGCTACAAATCTGTACCAACTTTTGTGATAAAAGAAGAATGACCCAGCGGGTAGAACAGAGAGTGGAGCTGAAAGCCATGGAGAATTACTCCTATGTATTGAGACATAATCAGTGAACTTTGAATATTTGTCTGGGTGAATGTTAGATCTGCTTTGGACAAGTCAATCCTCTCTGGTCGGAAAGAAAGAAGAGGTAGCTATACTTATATCAGAAAATAGCTTTTAAGCCAAAAACATTAACAAGAGATAAAGAAAGTCATTATATGATAAAAGGGTCAATTCTTCAAGAAGATATAACAATTATAAATATATAGACATCCAGCATAAGAGCACCTAAATATATTAAGCAAATACTAACAGGTTTGAAGAGAGAAACAGACAACAATATACAGTAGTAGGGGATTTCAATACCTCACTTTCAGCAATGGATAGATCATCCAGACAGAAAATCAACAAGAAAACTTTGGACTTGAACCATACATTAGACTAAATGGACTTAACAGACACTTATAGAGTGTTCTATCCAACAGCAGCAGAATACATATTCTTCTCAAGTGCACACTTTCCAGCATAGATCAGATAACAGAACAAGTCGCAGCAAATTTAAGAAGATTGAAACCATATCAAGTATCTTTTCCAACCACAATGGTCTGAAAATAGAAATCAACAACATGAGTAAGCCTGAAAAAATTGCAAACATGGAATTAAACAACACATTGCTAAACAACCAATGGGTCAAAAAAGAATCAAAAGAGAAATAAAAAATATCTTGAAACAAGTGAAAATCAAGACACAACACACAAAAATTAATGGTATGCTGCAAAAGCAGTTCTTAGAGGGAAGTTTATAGTGATAAATACACATATTAAAAAAAAAGAGAAAGATCTTAATTAAACAACCTAACTTTACACCTCAAGGAACCAGGAGAAAAAGAACAAACTAAGGCCAAGGTTAGAGAAGGAAGTATATAACAAAGATGACAATGGAAATACATAAAATAGAGGCCAGAAAAACAATAGACAAGATCAACAAAAATAATAGCTGTTTTTTAAAAAAGATAAACAAAATAGACGATCCTTTAGCTAGATTAACAGGAAAAAAAGACAGAAGACTCAAAAGAATCAGAGGTGAAACAGAAGACATTACCACTGATACCACAGAAATATAAGAATCATAAGAGACTACTATGAACAATGATATGCCAGCAGGTTGGATAACCTAAAAGAAATGGATAAATTCCTAGAAACATACAAACTACCAAGACTAAATCATAAAGAATTAGAAAATCTGGACAGACCAATAACGAGTGAAGAGATTACCTCAGTAAAGAAAAACCTTCCAATACAGAAAAACCCAGGACAAAATGGTTTCTCTGGGGAATTCTACCAAACATATAAAGAAGAATTAAGGCCAATCTTTCTCAAATTCTTCTAAAAAATTGAAGAGGAGAGAACATTCTCAATCTAATTTCATGAGATCAGCAACACCCTGATATCAAAGCCAGAAAAGGACACTACAAGAAAAGAAAACTGTTGACCAATATTCCTGATGAATATAGCTGCAAAAGTTCTCAACTAAATATTAGCAAACCGAGTTCCACAGTGCATTCAAAGGATCATACAGCATTCTCAAGCAGGATTTATCCCTGAGATGCAAAGATGGTTCAACATATGCAAATCAATAAAAGTAATACACCACATTAATAGAATGAAAGATAGAGATCATATGATCATCTCACTAGATGCAGAAAAGCAGTTGGCAAAATACAACATTCTTTCATGATCAAAACCCTTAACAAATTGGGTATAGAAGGAAGATACCTCAATATAATAAAGTCTATATACAACAAGCCCACAGTTAACATCATACTCTACAGTGAAAGATTGAAAGTTTTTCCCCCAAGATCAAGAACAAAACAAGTGTGCACACTTTTACGACTCTAGTACTAGAAGTCCTAGCTAGAACAATCAGGCAAGATAAAAAAATAAAAGGCATCCACATCTGAAATAAATAAATGAAATTGTCATTATTTGTAGATTGTATGGTCTCATATACAGAAAATCCTACAAAACCAACCAAAAACTATTGGAATTAATCAATGAATTCAGTAATGTTGTGGGATATAAAAGCAACATATAGAAATCAGTTGCATTTCTTTACACAAAAAATGAAATATCTGAAAAAGAAATAAAGAAACCCATCCCAAGTATAATAACATCAAAAACAATAAAATATTTAGGAATAAATTTAACCAAGGAAGTGAAATGCTGTTGAATGAAAACTAAAGGGGGGAGAGGGGAGGGCAACAGGGGTGATTAGGCTCAAATGTGAAGGGATGGACTATAATTAGCTTTTGGGTGTTAGTTTTAATTAGTTTTTAAATTAGTTATAATTAGTTTAATTAGTTAGTTATAATTAGTTTTGGGGAATTTGTTTAATTAGTTGGGAATAGTTTAGTTAGTTATAATTAGCTAATTAGTTATAATTAGTTTTTTGGGAATTTGAAATATATTATGATGTACATCCAAAAATAAATAAATAAATAAATTTTTAAAAAAAGAAAAGAAATTGAAGAAGACACAAATAAATGTTCATGGATCAGAAGAATGAATATTGTTAAAATGTCCATAATACCCAAAGCCAACTAAACACTTATTGCAATTCCTATCAAAATTCCAAGGACATTTTTCACAGAAATGGAAAATTTAAAATTTGTATGGAGCCATAAAAAACCCCTAATAGTCAAAATAATCCCAAGAAAGACGAACAAAGCTAGAGACATCACACTTCCTATTTCAAACTATACTATAAAGCTATATTAATCAAAACTGTATGGTACTGGCATAAAAACAGACACATAGACCAATGAAACAAAGTTGAAAGCCAAAAATAACCCCTCCCAAAATAATATAAACTAATATTTGACAAGGGAGCCATGAAAATGTAATAGAGAAAGGATAGTCTCATCAAAAAATGGTGCTGGGAAAACTGGATAACCACATGCAAAAAAATTAAATTGGATGCCTATCAGATACACTCACAAAAATTAATCAAAAATAGATTAAAGGCTGAAACAGAGGACCTGAAACTGTAAACTAATAGAAGAAAACAGGGAAGAAAAGCTCCTTAACATTGATTTTGGCAATGATATTTTAAATATGACACCAAAAGCATAAGCAACAATAAAAAATCAACAGATGGGACTACAAAAAGCTTCTGCACAGCAAAAGAAACAATCAATAAAATGAAAAGGAACCTACAAAATGGGAAAAACATTTGTAAACCGTCTACTTAATAAAAGACTAATGTCCAAAATACATTTAAAAAAACCTCATACAATTCAATAACAAACAATCTGACTTAAAAATGGGCGGAGGAACCAAATAAATACTTTTCCAAAGAAGACATAGAAATGTCCAACAGATACATAAAAAGATGTTCAATATATGATGAAATACTCCTCTTTTGATTTTTTAAACAATTAAAAATATAAAAATAAAAAAATGTTTATATTGTGGGCTACAAAAAACAGGTGGCAGACTGGATTTGACCCATCGACCTGTAATTGCTGACCTCAGATATAAAAGTTATAAATTGGAAGAGAGGTACTGAACGAGCTTGAGTCAAGTGATAACATCCTTTAACTGTTTGAATACATACAAATAACTATTACAAATAAATTTGGGTTAAAAGGGCTAATTTCTTTAATATATTAAGAACTCAATATTCATTAAGAAAACCTCTAACAATTCAATATAAATATAGTCAAATGACAAAAACAGAAAATTTATCAAAAGGACCTACAAATGGCTCTAAAGCATTGAACAAGTATTTATCCCCACTCAAAATAAAGGCAATGTAAATTTTCATCCAATAAATAAATAAATAAAAATTACCACTAAAGACTTCAATAAGATCATGAAACTTCCAAATTTTCAAAAGGAGGATGTGCACCCACATATTACAGCAAGAAAGAAAACATAGATTATACAGCCAAACATAACTATAACACACACACATACACGTACAAAATAAGAAGGTACATTCATGGGTAATCGGTTATATCAACAAAAATAAATTGGATAAAATCACATATTAGTTGAAGTTGATGCTTGTATAAAAAATTGCTGATTATGAACTGCACTTAAGCAAAATGACTAAAGATATTGTAATAATATTATGGCCAAGTACATATTCAAGTAAAAAAATTTGGAAAAATAGCGATTCAAAAGAATATGGCACATATATAAACATATATTAACACTTTTGCCTGTATTTCCTCTCTATCAAGTTAAAAAATGAACAGATAAAATTTACAGATACAACTAAAGCCATTTTTCTCCTTTCCTCTCTCCCAGGGTAAGATCTAACATGAGGTTGATGCAGATAATGCACATGAATGATTTTTATGCATTTACTATAAATATTTACTGATGAAAAACATAGAGAATGATTGCATGCAATTTTCTACCTTGTGTGGTGCTCAACACCCAAGTCTCTTGACCTGGGTTTAAGACTTTTTTCCCCTTAGATAAATTCTCTTATCTTCACCACCATCCCCAGCCCCACAACCACCCACACAACATCAGCTGAGAATTTACACACCTTTTTTTTTTTCTGAAGACCTAGATAGTACTTTACATTTTCTCTTGCTAAATTTGCATTGTATATTTGTATTTTATATTTAAATTTTACTTACATAACCCTCCCAACAAAAAATATGAAGTATAACATAGAAATACGTTCTGCATTTATGAAAATAGACCAAATGATTAAAATGGAGTAATCTCATGATATCATATCACTTTATAAAGGAAAGACCTTGAGAATTGGATTTTTAGCAGCTGCCTCATCCTCCATTCATATCCTTTGTGTTTGATAACATGAAAATGATAGGAGAACTGTGCTACTCTAAAAATAAACACAATTCTTAGGTTATAAAAGTGAGTTTTAACAATATTGATTCACATTTTAGCGGTTGGACTTCAGGCAAATACTAATAGGGTCACAGCTAGCTGACATACTGATTGACCATAACTATAAATATTTAAATGTTTCTGGGGAAACATTTGTGGTAAGTATTTCCTGTGCATAAAGGCAACTGATCTAATTTTGTTTGCAGTGGAAATTTCTGACCTTGAACACAAAAAATTTCTGTGTGGTATCTTTTCTCATTGTAATGTTGAAAATGTTCCGAATATTGGTATAATTCATTATGGAACAAGCTGTAGGAAGTGCATTTGCTATTTGGAAGAGTTTATATTTGGGCTTGTGTTAATCAGTAAGTTCAGTTGGTATTTAGAATTCTTTAATTTGTGTATGATCTGCTTATATTAATAACAGCAAATTCAGCTATAATACCCAATCATACATACGCAAAATCATCTTTTACAGCCAAATATAACCATTAGCCTGACTTAAAGGTGGAAAATTCATTAGGAAATGTTATATGTTGAATTGCGCTCCTCTCTGACCCCAATATTCATATATTCAAATCCTAATCCCAGTACCTCAGACTCTGACTCTGTTTGGAGATAGGTTCTTTAAAGAAGTAATTAAATTAAAATAAGATCATTTGGGTGAAGCCGAATCCAATATGACTGGTGTTAGGACACAGACACATACAGAGAGAAGGTCATGTGAAGACAGGGAGAGAAGACAGCCATTTACAACCCAAGGAGAGAGGCCTCAGAAGAAATTAACCCTGCTGGCATCTTAATCTTGGACTTCTAGACACCAGAACTATGAGAAAATAAGTATCTGTCGTTTAAGTCACCCAGTCCCTGGTATTTCATTATGGCAACCTTAGCAAACTAACACAGGAGGTGTTCTCTATCTATTCCCCCGTACATAGTATAAACGCAATAAATACATCACACATTCATTCATTTCTTCAATATATATCCATGTAATTCTTCTCTGGCATTACAAAAATAGTCATGGCTCAAGGGAAAATTTCCATAATAGAAAAAACAAATTGATATTACCACATTGCAAATAAATTATAAGTATATTTTGTGTGCAAAATCTGCAGGAACACAGAAGAAGAAGGGATAAAAATGTATCTGTTTTTACAGAACATTGAAGTACTGAGACTTAAAAAAAATTGATACTTAAGCAGTACAGCTTGATGCTAATGAGTGAGAAGGCCAAGCAAAGAGATCACAACCCGTGGACAAAGGATGAGTTCTTTAGTGGTCAGAGTTTGTCTCACTTCTCTGAAACCACACCTAACTCTCTAATATTTTAAAATTTTCTTAGAAGGCAGTAAGTATTGTTTAACTGTTTAAATTTAGCCAGAATCATTTTGTTTACAATTCCATATCTGAATAAGCTAGTTAATGGTGCACACAGGCTCATGTGTCAGTGTTAAATGAGGGAGAACATAGGTGGGGTGATGCTGCCGCACAGTTTTTAATTCCTGCTTTTACTCCATCTCCCATCTCCATTGTCCCACTGCATTCCTCCAACAATTGACCATTTTCCAATTCTCCAGCTTTGGGAGAGGGGGAGATTCCATTGAAAACATTGTCCTTACATCTCGAATATTTTCAGATAATATACCCTCCTTTCTCTTATTTGTAATTACTGAATACTAATTTTCCCCCAGTTCCACAACTTGTCTTTTTTCTTTTTCCTATTTTGGTAAAAATACATAAGATACAGTTTATCTTTATAACAATTAAGTGTACAGTTTATTAGTGTTAACTATACTCACATTGTTGTGAAACAGATCTCCAGAATTTTTTATCTCACACATCTGAAACTCCATACCCACTAAACAATTCCCTTTTTTCCCCTCCCCCCAGCCACTGGGAATCAGTAGTCTACTTTCTTTTCTATGAATTTTACTCCTTTGGATCCCATATATAAGTGGAATAATATACTATTGTCTTTTTGTAATTGGCTTGTTTCACTCAGCATAGTATCCTCAAGAATCCATGTTGTAGTAAGTGACAGAATTTCCCTCCTTTTTAAGGTTGAATACTATCCCATTGTATGTATATATCACATTGTCTTTATCTATTCATCCATCCATGGATATTTGGGTTGCTTTCAACTCTTGGTTATTGTGAATATTGCTGCTATGAATATGGGTATGCAAAAATCTCTTCAATGCACTGCTTTTAATTCTTTCAAATATATACCCAGGAGTGGGATTACCGGATCATATGGTAGTTCTATTTTTAAATTTTGAGGAATCTCTATATTGTTTTCCATAGTGGTTGCACCATTTTACAATCCCATCAATAGTGCACAAGGATTTCAATTTCTCCACATCCTTGCCAACACTTGCTATTTTCTGTTCTTTTTATTATTATTAACCATCCTAATAGGCGTGAAGGGATATCTCATTGTTGTTTTTATTTGCATTTCTCAGATGATTAGTAATGTTAATCATTTTCCATATGCTTATTGGCCATTTGTATATCATCTTAGGAAAAATGTCTATTCAAGTCCTTTGCTCATTTTTTTTTTTTAAAGATTTTATTTTTTCCTTTTTCTCTCCAAAGCCCCCCGGTACATAGTTGTGTATTCTTCGTTGTGGGTTCTTCTAGTTGTGGCATGTGGGACGCTGCCTCAGCGTGGTCTGATGAGCAGTGCCATGTCCGCGCCCAGGATTCGAACTAACGAAACACTGGGCCGCCTGCAGCGAGCGCGTGAACTTAACCACTCGGCCACGGGGCCAGCCCCCCTTTGCTCATTTTTTAAATCAGATTCTTTGATTGTTTTTGGTTAATGAGTCATAGAAGTTCTTTATATATTCTGGATATTAAGCCCTTATCAGATACATAATTCGAAAATATTTTCTCCCATTCTATAAGTTGACTTTTCACTCTGTTGATTGTGTTCTTTGATGCACAAAAGTTTTTAAGTTAAATGTAGTCCCATTTGTGTACTTTTGCTTTTGTCGCCTGTGTTTTGGGTACCATATATGACAAATCATTGCCAAGTCCAATGTCATAAAGCTTTTCCAGTATGTTTTCTTCTAGGAGTTTTATAGTTATAGGTCTTACATGAGGTCTTTAGTCCATTTTGAGTTTATTTTTGTATGTAGTGTAAGGTAAGGGTCTAATTTCATTGTTTTTGCATGTAGACATCTAGTTTTCCCAGCATTACTTGTTGAAGAAACTGTCTTTTCCTCACTGAGCAGTATTGGCACCCCTGTTGCAGATCATATGCCACATACATGGGGATTTATTTCTGAGCTTTCTATTCTATTTCATTCGTCTATTTGTCTGTCTTTACACTGGTACCACACTGTTTTGATTACTGTAGTTTTGCAATATGTTTTGAATCAGTGTGAGTCATCCAACTTTGCTCTTCTTTTTAAAAATTGTTTTGCCCAGGGGCTGGCCCCATGGCCGAGTGGTTAAGTTCACGTGCTCCGCTGCAGGCGGCCCAGTGTTTCATTGGTTCGAATCCTGGGCGTGGACATGGCACTACTTGTCAAGCCATGCTGAGGCGGCGTCCCGCATGCCACAGCTAGAAGGACCCACAACGAAGAATATGCAACTATGTACCACGGGGCTTTGGGGAGAAAAAGGAAAAAAAATAAAATCGTTAAAAAAAAAAAAAACAGTTCGGCAGTTCCTCAGATGTTAAAAAAAAAAAATTGTTTTGTCCATTTGAGGTCCCTAGAGATTCCATGTAAATTTAAGGATTTTTTTTTTTCCTGTTTCTGAAAAAAAAAAAGCCACTTGAATTTCAATAGGGAGTTCATGGAATCTGTAGATCACTTTGGGTATTATGCACATCTTAACAATATTAAGTCTTCCAATCCATGGACATGATATTTCTTTGCATTTATTTATATCTTCTTTAATTTCTTCCAGAAATATTTTGTAGTTTTCAGTGTCCTAGTCTTTCACCTCCTCAATTAGGTTTATTCCTAAGTATTTTATTCTTCTTCATACTGTTAAAAATGAAATTAATTTCTTCATTTTCTCTCCAGATTTTTCATCATTAGTATACAAAATGCAATTGATTTCTGTGTGTTGACTTTGTATACTGCAACTTAGCTTAATTCATTTATTAGTTCTGACAGGGTTTTTTTTGGTGGAGTCTTTAGGGTTTTTTACAAATAAGATTATAACTTCTCTGAACAGGGATAATTTTACTTTTTTTTTTTTCAATTTGGAGATCTTTTATTTCTTTTACCTGTCTAATTGCTCTGTGTAAGACTTCTAATATTATGTTGAATAAAAGTAGTGAGAGAAGACGTTCTTGTCTTTTTTCTGATCTTAGGGAAAAAGCTTTCAGTCTTTCACCATTGAATGTGCCGTTAGCTATGAGCTTTTCATAAATGGCCTTTATTATATTGAGGTAGTTTCCTTCTATTCTTACTTTGTTGAGTGTTTTTACCATGAAAGGTTGTTGAATTTTGTCAAATGTTTGTTCTCCATCAATTGAGATCATCATGTGGTTTTTGTCCTTCATTCTATTAATATGATGTACTATATTTACTGATTTTTCTATGTTGAACCGTCCCTTTATTTCAGGAATAAATCTACTTGATTATGATTTATAATCCTTTTAATGTACCGTTGAATTTGGTTTGTTAGTACTTTGTTGAAACTTTTTGCATTATTCATCAGGAATATTGGTCTGTAGTTTTCTTTCCTTGTAGTGTTTCTGTCTGGCTTTGATATCAGGGTAATGTTGGCCTTATAGAGTGAGCTTGGAAGTGTTCTATCCTCTGCAGTTTTTGGAAGATTTCCAGGAGAATTGGTATAAACTTTTCTTTAAATGTTAGGTAAAATTCTCCAGTGAATCCATCTGGTCCTGGGCTTTTCTTTGTTAGGAGTTTTTTAAATACTATTTCAATCTTATCCATTGTTGATCATTTCACATTTTATATTTCTTCACAATTCAGTCTTGGTACATTTCTAGAAATTTATCCATTTCCTCAAGGTTATCTAATACGTTGGTGTACAATTGCTCATAGTCTTATTTTCATTAAGTTGTCTTTCCATATTCTCCTTCAGCTCATTGAGTATCTACATAACAGCTATTTTGTTTTTTATTGGGGTGTAATAGACATATAATATATTATTTTCAGGTGTATAACACAAGGATTTGACATTTGTATACATTGTGAAATGATCACCACAATAAATCTAGTTAATATCCATCACCATGCATAGTTACAGCAATTATTTTAAATTCTTTGTCACACAGCTCATAGATCTGAAATCCATTAGGGTCAATTTTCAGAATTTTATTTATTTCCTTTTATTGGACCACGTTTTCTTGTTTCTTTGTATGTTTATTTGTTTGATGGGATTTAGGCATTTGAAGAAATAACCACCTCTTCCCATCTTTATGTACTGGCCTCTTGAAGAGGAAGACCTTCACCAATCAGCCCAGTTGAAGGTTCTAGGACTTTTCAAACCTTTCTTAGCTCTTGCTCCTCACATGTCTGTCTGCAGAACTGTAGCTCTGCATGCTGCTTGCCTGTTTTCAGTGTCTTCCAAACTTGCACTGGTCCCATAAGCACTCCAAGTCAGGCAAGACAGAAACCAGTCCCTTGAGTAGCCCCCAGACAATCCAGAATGTTGGATGCACAATCTGCTCTTTTGTTTCCATCTCAAAGGAGGATTCACTCTATACAGGATTTCCTCCTTATGTCTCCACACTATGCCTTGTAAAGGAAGGGACACTAACAGGTGCACCAAATGCTGGGAATTGTCCTACCTCTTTTGTTGGAATTCCTTCTTGGTTTTACAATGGTCTAGGTGTTGTAGCTTCTCAACTGGTTTCTAGAGTTCCTACGGAGGTATTCTGGTCCATATGTTTTTGTCAACTTTGTATCTCTGTGGGAGAAGGAGGACCTGTGGCTTCCTAGTCTGCCTTCTTGCTGAAGTCACCATTTTCTTTTCTATTTTAAGCCTAGAGAGGATTCTCTTGTCTCATGATGACCACTTGTTGCCTCTTGTATTTTCACCTTCTTGCACAAATGATTCTCTTATCACTTTCTTATCACTCTTTTCTCCATGTTGTAGCCATCTCCTGGCCTTTATTGTACTTCTTCACATTCAGAAGTAACTTTGTTTTTATTTTACTGTATTTTTCTTTTCACTCCAACTCTCACTTTTAACCTAGCAAAACTCAATGTCAAAATAGGGAATGTAGTCAAAAATCTATCTTTATTCTTCATTGAGCTACTCAAAATTATTTCTACTATTGACACATCCTAAATCTCAGAGTTACTTATAATTATTCACCCTCTGAAATTTTTACCTTTAATTTCATATATATTATGTGTGTTTGTGTGTAGATATAATCTCTCTCTCTCTCTCTCTCTATATATATATATTTATACACATATATGTATGTATATATAGTGGTGACACTATATTGCTGAATTCCAATGTGCTATGTTGCAAAAGTGTCACCTAGGTGATTAGATGATCAAATGAATCAATTAACATAACTAGAAAAATTCTGTAGGTGTGAATTCTCATGAAGGTTTTGCTTTATATGTATGCAATAATGATTGTATAATAAGGGTCTTTTGTGATAGAATATAATTGTGAAGATGGTTATAACAAACCATCCATGGTCTATCAATATGTTTCATACTACATATGAACAAGTAAAGACTCTTCTTTGGTTTGTATTTCTAGCCAGTTTATATTTTTTCAGCTTACAGGCTTTTGCCAGCTTCTGCTTGAAGGGAACACTCTTACCTCAAATAAGTTATTTTTAACATGGTCATTGTGGATTCCTGTAGTCACAGTCATGTTTCATGACTTGAAATTAAACTTCAGTACAATAAAAGTTCTGTTTTAATCTCCTGATTAGATCACTACAATTCTACTCACTCTACAGATCTTCCTCAACTTATGACGGAGTTATATCTTGATAAACCCATCATAAATTGAAAATATCATAAGTCAAAAATGCATTTAATACACCTAACCTACTCGGCATAAGGTAGCCTAGCCTACCTTAACCACACTCAGAACATTTACATTAGCCTAGAGTTGGGCAAAATTATATATTACAAAGTCTATTTTATAATAAATCTTAAATATCACAGGCAGTTTATTGAATATTGTGCTGAAAGTGAAAAACAGAATGGGTGAATGGGTGCAGAATGGTTCTAAGTGTATTGGTTGTTTGCCCTCATGATTGCACGCCTGACTGGGAGCTGCAGCTTGCTGCCACTGCCCAGCATCGTGAAAGAGTATTGTCCTGCATATTGCTGGCCCAGGAAAAGATAAAAATTCAAAGTACAGTTTCTACTGAATGTGTATCATTTTTGCACTATCATAAGGTCAAAAACTTGTAAGTCAAACCATTATAAGTTGGTGACTGGCTGTATTGATCTTTCTAAAATATCCCCACACATTTTACTTGCCACATGAGTGTTTCTTTATGTGTGGTCCATGAGTCATATGAATTACCTGAGATGACTTTTTTAGCACATTCCCAACCTCAGACTAACTGTACCTTGGGAAGGGAAGGAGTATATGTGGCAGGATTTTACATTATTAACAAGTTTTCAGGTAATTCTTAAATATACTAAAACTCGAGAATCACTATTTTATATAGATGACCCAGGACACTCTTTCGTAATTCTGGCAGATTGTGTTTATGCTAAAAATTTAACTGAAGTATGAGGCAGAACCAAATATCGTAGCATAAATAAAGCAATTGTTAGTTACAAAATCGTCAGATAAACATTTTCATTGAATAACTAAAGGGTGCATACAATGGCATAATCAACCTAGGTTAGTTTTATTGACTATATAATACTCAAGACTTTCACAATATTTTAGAGAGTAAAACATCCATCTTCTAAACAATGGTGGGTTGGCATTGATGCTTCACGCTAGAAATTAAACTTTCACAAAAAAATAATAGAAATATCTTAGAAACCTTAACTCAAGTTCAGAGGAGTATTACCAAGAATACTGGTTATATTTTCATAATAATGATTCATATGTTTCTAAAAGGAGCAATCACTTTTGGTTTTCCCACTGTCATCTTAAAGATGCATAAATTATAATCTTCATATTTTTCTTCTTCGGTGATTAAACTCTCACATATGCTTACTTCTCCCTTCATAATTATCAGTGATCTTTAAGGAATAAGTGTATACCTCTATGACAGGCACAGAATGAAAATTTTCTGCTATGAATGAAAATTTCTTATCTTCTGGGGTACAAAGCCAGAAGACTGCTTCCACTGTCCAATAACTGGAGCGCCTGGTACAATTCTGCCGTGATCACAGGAAGCGACTTTTGAGGAAATCCCTGGGGTTTTCTTTTCTCACCTGTAATGGGAGAATGCCAGACTTGGTGGCATCTAGGGTCCTGTTCTAAAAAATCTATGCCTGAAATTCCTATAAAGAGACAAGAAATTCCATAAGTTCAAGTTCTCCACTTTCTATAATTCTGGCAGATTTCCAATTCTTTTACTTATGTGGAGACATATTCACACGTGTCTTTAGAGCTAAGCTAAGAGTAGTCTATTCATCTTTAGCTCTTTGCTTTTTCTATTGTATTATTTCAGGGACCTTTTCCACCTTTACAAACACCGCTTTCTACATTTTGCAACTTTCTTTGGAGCACAAAGGTTTCAGGAAGAATTTAGAGATTTGAAAGGCATCCTACAGTTTTTTGCATTAACTTTTTTTTTTTACAACATTGTATTAAATATTATTTATCTTGATTACTGAGTTTTTTGGAGGCCCCTTAAATTTGCACCCTGGGAGAGTGCATTTCCCTCACCCTGGTCCTGGTCCCAAGAGAGGTAATCAGAAGGAATGGTTAGAGGAATAATTGCAAACAAACCTTCCTAGAATTTTGTCAAACAATGGACCAATTAATTAAACAAAGTAGATATTACGTGTTTAAGTATAATGGACACCCAGTAAGTGGATTGTCTCACTAATTTATGGAGAAAACTCACAGCTAGAAGTGTGGGTGGGTGGGGATACAAGAGAGACAACACAGCATTTCAGACTGGGCACTTCCTTTTGCTGAACTTGCCTCACAGAACTTGGAGTTTGCCCTGATACATGAGTTTGGTGCCACATTCTCTTGTTTGCAATGGACAGACCTGTGATATATGCTGATTTAAACTTACCCCGGGATTCTGGCCTTAAAAGTTCATCACCCTCGTCTCCTCCTCAGGGTAAGTGGCTTTTTTTCTTGTAGCCTTTGTATATCTTTCAGAGTTAGATTTTCCTCTTAAATTTACGGCTTTAAATTGTTGCTTTGAAGATGAGCAGCAGGCTTATATTAATGTTAAATAGGTATAGGATAGATTGCCTGGAAGCAATCGCAACTCTGCAGAAAAGCACATACCTCATAGATTTCTTTTTTATCAAGTTATCAGTGTGAAGGGTGAACCTGGCTCCTATTACTGAGCCTTGGTTAAAAGACACTGAAGAAATATTTTACATGTATGAAAAGAGGAATATTTTTAGAGACACATTGCTACCTTGCTCTAATAGTAACCTAACTTATTCCAAATCCCTCTACCATATAACAATACTATGATTAAGTTCTAGTGCATTTGCATCCATAGCACTCCCTTCTGAATACAAAGTGTGGGCTTACTGACTAACATCCTTCACTCTCCAAAGGGAAGGAGAAAAGACTTCTGGAAGAAAATTGTAATGAAGATCAAGACTTGAATGTAATTACAATCTGATAGTTTCTAACTTGAAAAGTATCACAGCTTAGATGGAGATAAAGCCACAAGACACTAGAGAATAATCCTAATGAACACAGTTGACATTTGTTGAAGTCAGCACTTTTCTGTGCGTCAGCGGAGTTAGTATTCTGAGTGAAAGGAATGAGGAACTGTAATGCAAGGTAATAGGTGATGGAAGCCATGGCCTGGGAATGGATAAAAAGGGACCAGAAACTAGGCATAAAACATGTATAAAATTATCATGAGCTAGTATTACCTTCTTAAGTCTAAACAAATTTACTAACATTGATAATATTGCAATTTTTATCCATCCTGACATTCATTCTACATTGTGCTAAGCATGTGGATTGTATCTTCTTGGACAGTTTGAAACCATTAAATTATCAACATTCTAAATTAGGGAAAAAAAAAGAGTAAATTTCACTATACTCTTCATATGAAGGTTAAGGGAAATTGGAGGATTTTGATAACCACAGTGAGCATTTGCTCAAGCCGCTGTTATTTTCTGATGGGAAAGGGCAAGACTCTTTTTCTCTGTTCAGATCTAGCAAAAGCGGGCAGAAGGGAAGTAATGTTGAAAGGAGATGTCAAAAAAACAGATATAGAAAAAGACAGTGAGTTTTTCCTTGAAAACTACTATCTATGATCCTAAATCAATGGGTCCAGAAAACTTGCCTAGTCTGATAGTAATCATTGTGCTATAAAATATCATCCTGAAAGTAAATCAGAAAAAAAAATAGTAGAATAAAGTCAGAGAAAATTGTGTGATTATGAAACATTGATCTGGTATTACAATTATTGTGAAACCACAACTGAGCTCGTTGGCTAACCTGTCGACCGTGGTAACCATGTAGAAAAATGATTGTATCAAAGGCAGGCAGTAAAACCAGTGAGAGATGTGAGTGGTGACCTATATTGTTTATGGCCAAGGGTTTGATCTCTTAGAAGAGTAGATAAGGTGTTGGCAAAAAGCCTGCAGAGCTTATTCATTCATTCAAAAATAAGCGCCTACTATGTGCCAGGAAGGCTCTAGGTGCTGAGGATACTGCAGTGAACAAAATGGAGAAAAAATAGTTTCCTTTATTGTATTTATATTATACTACTATTTATTATTTTGCTCTATGAAATCCATATTTTTAAAGATGTCTAGAAGCAAAATACATTGATAAAGTCGTGAGTAATTTATGATCCCATTATATTAATTAATTAACATAATCACAACTTTTGATGAACATGAATAATAGAGTATATTGTTATTGATATGATTACAGAGAAAAACAAAGGCATTTGACTTTTTTTAGACTATGCGATATTATAGATGTAAGTTCATGTTATAATTATTGAAATACTGAAAATAATGTGCAAATTCACAAAACACTCTTCCTTGAATGACATACATTTGACGCTAGTTGGAGATGATTTTTCTAGATGATAGTAAAGCAGAGGAATCCATGTCCAAGAATAGAACCGTCATATATCACCAGTACCTAAAATGGTGATTGGCACAAAATAGAGCCTCAAAAAATGTATCTTGAATAAATGAAGGCCATCCTTTTTACACAAAATTCTTTGATTTACTTCCTACAATAGGGCATATGCTTCACTTTTGTATAGCACTTGGCAGTTTTCAAAATATGTTTACATCTGTCTCATTTGATTCTGACAGCAATCTTCCGTACACATAACAAGCATAAATATTTCTATTTTATAAATGAGCAAACTCTCGGTTGGCTCTGACTAAGATTGCGTCTTGTGGGACTCTACTTTAAGATGGCTGATAAATGTTCCTTCCTGCCCCCATCCCTCAGCCTGAATCTATCTATCTGTATGTCATCCAAACCACATTCACTTTTTGTACCAGATGAACCCAACTGAGTTAACTGAGTATATTTTCTTAACTTCTCAGATATCCGTCAGTGTCCACGTTGGCACCAATTTGCTCTGAAACTTGGTTGTGCTGGAATTCTTCTTCTTGCCTTGACTGTGATTGTATTGAGTGTCTCAGGTGAGTGATGCAAGATCATTTGTTTCTTGCTCTACTTATTTTGCTTTTATCATAAATATTAGAGTGTCTTAACAAAATTTTGCCACCCCAAACAATGAAAGACCAATGAAATAAGAATAATTACAAAATAATGCTTCTAACAATGCTCAGCTCATATTCCCTTTGCACATTTCTCTTCCCAATTGTTCTGATAGTCTTCATGGGATATTTCACACGTGTTCTGACAACTTTAAAAAAGATCATAATTATGACAAAAACATGACAATAACAAAGCAAATAAAAATTCCAATTATTTAGAGTTTCTTAAGTATCTACTAAATCTCAGATTGCAGTAGGCAATCTATCCCTTGGTATAGGCATAATGATACTCACTCTGAAAATGAGAAAGTTCAGGCATGAGTGTAAGCAATTTGAGAGTTTAAGTAACACCCCAAAGCTTGCTTATGCAGTATGTAACAGGTAACCTAATGGCTGTGTGGGTTCACTTATATATTTTCTTGTCTGTTTGTATATACTGTCTTCTAACTAGACTCTGTTACTACATTGCTATTGTCTTTATCTTCTGTCCATATTCAAGCTTATTGAGATACCTTAGTTTCCTCAAGTGATAAAGATAACATCCATTCCACCACACATTTCAGCATTTAATCTTAATGGTTTCTTCATATTTACTAGTGATATTCTTAGGACAAAAATCATCAATAGAAAAAAGCAGTGTGGATATTCAAGAGAGAAGGAACGAAACAACAGGTAATTTTGTGACTTGAATCTCCTAAGAATAACAGCTAACATTTGTTAGATATCAAGCATTACCTTAGTTAAGGCTCATAACAACCCACAGGTTAAGACAGTATTATCACCTGATTTTATGCTTGACAAAACTGAGGCATGGCAAGGATACGCAACTCTCTCAGGGTCATACAACTAGTAAGTGGTGACACAGGGGATTGTGCTCAGGTGGTCTAACTTCAAAGCCTATGATCACGCTGACAGCACACTGCCTCATGAAAAGCTGCTGCTAGGATATTCAATAACTAATAGACAAATATCAAGTTAAAAGTAAAATATGCATTTAAGTAGAATATTTGGTACTTTTAGTGAATGTCAAACAGTTAATTTTGGTCTGAAGTTAATTAATAGAACTCAAACATAAAATACTTTAATATTTACTGTATTAATTATTAAGACATTAATCTTGTTCCAGTAAGTGGTGTGTGTTAATAAAGACAACTATTGTTGAATGACTGTAGCAAAATGTGATATGTGTGCACATTCTTACAGAACAGAAATTTTAAGAAATCTGAAAAATCCTTCTGGAAAATGCTATCCAATAAGTCACATTAAGTAGGCAAATATATTATTTGGCAATTAGAAATTTTCTTATGATTTTTTTCTCCATGGCATTTGTCATTAATTTAGTAAAATTAATTATTATTTCCTTTACACTTTGCACATTGTTTAAAGTAAGTATTTTTAAGACAAGTTTTACATTGGTCGTGTAATAGAATAAGCACTGGTGACGAATTTAAGGCAACTCAGATATAGTTTTGACTGTGCCACCATTTGATTGTATGGACTCGAACAAGTTATTCTGTCTATCTTAAAATTTAAGATGTGGCTGCTCAAATTAATTCGACGGTCCTTTTCCTATTCTAAAATTCTAAGCTTCCATTTTTGCTCAGTATAACATGTCACTAATTTCCAATTCTTGGTACCAGAATGAACAATAGGTCTCAAAAACTTCAAAATTGTAATAAATTCATTGATTATTCTAGCAGCGATAATCTAAGACTTCTGAGCATTTATAATGACGTGTGTGTGTGTGTGGTTGTGGTGGGGTGGGAACAGATTAGAAGTGTAACATTTATTATTTATTTTTTTCTTTCTCTTTCTTACTTTAGAGAGACCAAACCTGTTAAACTGCCCAATGGATTGGCATCTAATTCAAGAAAAATGCTTGTTTATTTCTCAAAATCCTAGCCCTTGGAATGACAGTCTAGCTGACTGTTCCATAAAAGAATCCATTTTGCTGCTTATTCGAGATCAGGAAGAATTGGTAAAATATTAAATAAAATATTTGAATAGAACCTAGCCGTTTCTTCTAACCATATCAGCATCTTTGGACTTTAGCCTAAAATTTCTATGCAGATGGAAGTAGCAACTTTGATTTCAAGAAGCTCACAATCTGAGAGACTAAACAGACATGTGAGCAAATAAATGAATAAAATTTGATGAATACAATGATATAAATATAAATATGTAAAGAGAAATGTCACAAAGAAGGAATAATTAACTCTGATGCAGAGTTAGGAAAGGCTTCACAGAGGCAATACCTGCACTGGGTTTTAGAGGATGAGTAGAATACAAGCAGTGAAACAGATTCTGTATTCAGCCATTTCTTCTGTTCCATTTACAGAAACTCGTACAAAAACTGATAGAACATGGAGGAATTCTATACTGGATTGGATTAAATTTTACATTACCAGAGAAGAACTGGAGGTGGATAAATGGTTCTTTTTTAAAACCTGATGCGTGAGTATTAGATAAGCTAATTTTAATGTTTAATTTACGTAGTTTACATTGTGAGGTATTAATATGGTTATTGAAGATTGAGTTTTGTAATTTTAGTTTAGTTTAGAAATTCTCAAGAGGTTCAGAATAGGCTAAGAAGATGGATGATTCTGAGGTTGGTTGAAAAATTCTGTACATGAAAAGACATCAACCATTTACAACAATATATGTATTTATCTACAGTGGAGTCTTAGGAGACAGAGAATAGGCTAACTCTTTTGGGAGGGGCCCATGAAATACAAAAATCTCTCACTGGAGGCTATTGGCACACAGAATTTTTTAAGTAGAATTTTTCAAACTATGGGACAATATACCATGGTAGGTTACAACCAGGATTGAAACCGTGAATATGAAAAGAATAAATTAGACAATATCAGAGTATAGAACCAAGACATTTAAAGGAAACTAAGTACACTGTGACAAATATTATAGTATATTTTAACCAGTGGTATAAAAGAGTTATTTGAGGAGATGTGACAAATATATGCATAGATCACAAAGGAGCCATTTGCTGTTTTCTGTTGGATGTCTCATTATAGTTTTTTATGTAAGATGGTCAAAATAACCATAAATGAAATAGAAGCCTTGATGCTATACAGTTAAATTACATATTTTAACAGAATTCGAGGTTAATTGTACAGCAAAGGGGGTTTTTTTCCCTCTCAGGCAAAAGTGTATAGGCATTCAACCAAGATTCTGTAAAGAATTTTTGATGAGTTTTTCAGAAAAGAGAACATTAACTGTTACATTTTGTCTGTGAATGATGTAATCAAATATGCATAAATCAGAGTTAAAGTAGGTTTTTATCATTCCAAAAACAAGAGGTTGAAATTGAAAACACAGGACCGAGTTTATCTAAAATATAGTGATAACTCGTTAAGTGTGGAAAAGTACTAACATTGAAAGAAATGGCTTAATTAGCAAATTTTGACATTATTTGACCTATGTTCTAAAATATTATTTTAAACGTAAGACTTTAAAATAAAGATTATTTATCTTATTTATTTAATATAAAGATTATTTATTTTATTTTTAAAATAAAGATTATTTTAAAGTAAGTGTTCTGGACTGAAATAAATTTATGAAAAGGCAAACATGCTCATTCTGTTAAATAAAATCTATCCTGATTTTTTGTATGCTCTCTGGGAATTATTTTCTATATTTCATTTACATGTAAATGAAACTTCAATACTGGCTTGTTTTTATTTTTTCATACATAGTGAAGGTTAATTTTGTTTTATTAAGTTTAGCATGTATGTGTGTGTGTGTTTCTCATTGGGCCATGACGTTTATTTTATTGAGGTTTATAATAAAAATGAAATTGCAAAACACTGAAGTTTCTACAAGCAGAAATATAGGTAAAGTAGATGGATTAAATTCAGTTGAACATTCCATTTTATTTTGAGGATAAAAATGATGCGTGATCAAAACAGTAGTGATAGGTAAACCTGAAGGTGTCATGTTATAGTAGAAAGGGCATCAGTTAGACTCTGCTTTTATTTTAACTCTCAGCCCTGATCTTCAGGGAAGGAAAAAAACAGAGAGTGATAATTTTCTTCCACAGGATTGTTTTGGGGATTAAATGACATAATGTTGGAGAAGTAGGCAGATATCAAGTCAAGAAAGGCCTGGGAAGCCACTGAGCACCTTTTGGAAAGGGATTCATCGACTTGGCAAGATGAGTGTTAAAAAAGTTATCTTGAAAATTGAAGAAAAGATCAGAAAGGTAGAAGAGATAAAAAAAAATAGAGAAGACTTTTACAATAGCCCAATTGACAGAAGTTCATAGTTTGACTAGAGCGTCCGCATTAGGAAGAGATTAGCTGCTCAGGTCCAAGGGGGCTGCATGAAGAAACGGAACAAAAGAAAAAACAAAAGCTGTGATGGAACCCTGCCCACGGTCACAACTTCACTTTCTATTTGAGACAAATGGATGGGTCTTGAACTCCTCTAATCCTTGCAACCCAATCCTAATACTGCCTATCCCATTGTTTGACTTCTATTCTCATGTCCACCTGCAGTGAGCCATAAGACTCACGCTTGTTTGAAACTAGTAGTATATTGAAGCAGACACCAATCAACCTCTGTTTGGAATGTGAAAAAAAGGAATCTCTGACTATGTACGATGTGTATTGAGCCTCTTTTCCTAATTGCATGCAAATTCTGTAGACCCTATATATCCAGCACCCTCCGTGTACTTATTACTTTTACTGAGCACGTTCTTTGTTTAAACATTTCCACACTTCCAAGGACATCATTTTAATGCCTCTTCCAAATATTAGGCGGTTATATCCTGTATATTTAAGAAGATTGAGGCTCAGTGAAGAAACTTTTCACATGACATGTTAATACCAGAAAAAAGAGATTCAATTCCCAATTTCCAAAGCTTCTCTTGTTTTGCATCATTACGAAATTTCATGTTAGAAGGATTCTTGTCCAGTGAAGATGAACTTGAAAGTTCTAGAGCTTCATATTAGCATTACATTAAAATTTTATGCCATTATATTTGTGACTGTATACTTTCTCTATGCTTAATATTTAAGCATCTCATTGCTTCCTGAAAGTTGTAGAAAATATTGGCTGGTTGAGGAGAATTATGTGAGAAAATCCCAAACACTAAGAAAGTTTTTTCTTTTGCTCCACAGATTAAAAATTACTGGGGATGCTGAAGAAAATAACTGTGCTTTAATTTCGAAGGAAAAAATTTTTTCTGAGAACTGTGAGGCAGAAAATAAATGGATCTGCCAAAAAGAACTAAAATCTGTCAGAAATAAAGTGTGTCCAGACTCTTGACTGTATATCCCCTCTCAATTTACTTCCCATCACAAGTCTCTGTAATTTTAACTATATAACTATATATACTGTTAAAATGGTTTAATATACATTTAGTGGCACAAAGTGAGCAAATAGCACAAATTCTAAAATTGTTGTGAATCTTACAGAAGTTCATGTCTAAACTATTTATTCTATAAACGAGGCAACAGATACACAGAGAAGACGTGTACTATTTTAAGAGACAGAGATGTTCTGTCGCAAGAATCCTAGACCAGCTGAGGGGAATTGGTTTCTACTCCTGGCATATATGCGTAACCTTCATTGATACCTTCTATGCCTTAGCTGATCTCCAAAAACGTTGTAGTAAACGATTTCTAAAGTCTTGTGCGTCTCTCATAGTCTGTGATTTTTCACAACACCACACAACTGGGTTGTGGCAGAATATTAATTAAAGTCCATTCTCTTGACTCTTACATCAGAGACACCTAACTAAAGGAGTTTGGAAAGAAAGCTTACCTCTAGACCCCCATTCCAAAATTCTTCCCATTTCAATTTTCTCATTTCTTCTTTATTTTCATTCAATGTCTCTTTTTATGGCTCACACATAATCTGTAGGAAATATGTTATCAAACTTTTCATTATTCTAATGGAAAATAAGTGATATTTTTTCAGTTCTGCAATTGGGGAAATGAAGGTAACAAAAGAGAAATGTTTATTCTGATAGATCTCTTGGATGCTCACTTTTTAAAAACATATGCCAAATTTTCTATGGAAATTAAATAAATGATAAAACTCAATTTAGGCATGTAATAAAATTTCTGAAAAATAGATATCTACTTACTGTGATAATTCAATGTCAATTAAATTAAATTAAAGTACGTACTATAATGACGAAAATAATATTTCAATTCCTGTTTTCCATGCATGAGGATTTTTAATACTTGTTAATATAAAATTTTAAACACATCAAAAATCCAAAGTATAATTCGTTTTGTACTAATTAAGGAAACATTCTAGACAAGAGCATCATTATGAAATAATATTTGATAAAAGTGAGATTTTGAAGTGTTTGATTCTTTGGGGGATATGAAAGAAATATTCCCACAATTGACAAAGTACATTTCCATCTCTTTGGAATGATATTCAAAGCAACCTTCTAAAGCAATTCAGGCTCCCGAAGCCCATTCAGTTAGTCCAGAATTCATTCCACACATAGACCTTTTCCTTCTCCTGTACTTGCTAGATGTGAAATCAAGTGCCCCTAAAGCACACATTTGTAAGAAACGTTCACAATTAAACTAACCCAAGAAGTTAGGTTTTGTCACTGTCATTTGTTTTTGCAGTTTTGGATAATAGAGTAAATTTGCAATTGGATATGATACTGCTGACATCATCTCTGAAACTCAAACTATGAAGGTACAACTCCATGAGAAAGCATGTCTAACCACATTCTTGGCAGGTTAAAAAATATTAGATCTCAAGGGAAAATTTTGGTAACAGTATTTGAGTCAATGTTTATCAGTAATAAACTACCCGCCACTCCAAGCCAAGTCAAAAGAGATACCTATTATGCCATTCAAGATCCACCATCTACATTTCTTCTGTGTAGCCCGTGCTCAGGCACATTGACTCCTCACCATTCTCCAGACACATCCTGACATTTTATGATTTTATGGTTTAATGCATGTTGTCCCATAAGTGTGAGGTGCACACAACCCCTTTGTTCTTTGCCTAGAAAAATCCTAGTAATTGTGGAAGGCTTGAATCAAATGTTAATTCCTTTATGAATTTTTCCTGAAATCTCTCTGTCTCTTACAAATTGCAATATTTTTCTTCCCACTTTTCTGAAAGATGATTTAATTTCTTTTTTGCTATATTATAATTAGTTGTTTTTATGTTTGTAAGGCTGGTTCCACTCCTCTCCTGGCTAGAGTTGGACAAATACCAAGACAGAACAATTAAAGGAAGAAAAGAGACAGTCCCTGACACGTTTCAATATAGTAAGCTAAGAGGAGTAATGGCATAGTAATGGTCTATTTATGTTGTAGTAAATGGACCTTGAGGCTGGACCAATGAGATTCCTTTTATTTATTTTCTATGCTATGTGCTTGGATTTGAACTCTATTCGCTTCTGTTTTATCTTCTGGCCCATCCATTCCACAGAGCTCTTCAATATACAAGGTATGCATTAACAAGTAGGTATCATGGAAAAACACTTATGATGGGAAAAAATTAAATGATAAAATATTCTTGATGCATTAGCCTAGTTTTGTCTTTCTTTTTTTTTTTTTATTGCTGAGGAAGATTCACCCTGAGCTAACATCTGTGCCAGTCTTCCTCTATTTTTTTAATATGTGGGCCGCCAGCACATCACGGCTGCTAACAGAGTGGTATAGGTCCATGCCTGGGATCAGAGCCCAGGTGGCCAAAGCAGAGAAAACTAGATTTTTTTTTTAACCATTGTTTCCAATCTATAGATGTGTAGGCAGTCAGCAATCAGATTCTGCTCTTTATAATGCAGGTAGGGTAAACAAGAATAACTTTAGACTTCCATACCAAGCAGGTTGGGAAAGGAAAATCCAGGAATTAAGGGTAAAAAGATAATTATAAAAAAATAAAATTTTGAGTTCTAAACACCTATAAAGTCATGAAGCAACTAACTTAAGCTGGTCTGGTGGGGACATCTTTTAGTCTACTCCTTGGCAGCAATTCAAGTTTACTTCTGCAACTGTTTGTGATGAACTCCATTCTGCCACCTTGTGGATTTTTTCGGCTTTGTTTTTGTTTTTGTGGCTGTGCTCGTTCTCTTCCAACCAAGCAAAACAAAACAAAGAAAAAATAGCTCTATATCAGTCAGAACGGGTTTATCCATTTTGTCCTTTTGCAACCCTTTGTTTACTTATTTCATAATATATGAAATTGGAAAATTATTTGCTTATTATTTTGTTGTTGTTGCTGTTATTATTGGTTACTATTACTACTACTACTGCTCTTAGTATTAGACTCTCTCCATGGGAATATGAGTTCCATGAAAGCAAGGACCTTCATGGTTTTATTAACCAGTGCATGGTTCTGGCACATAGTAGATGCTCAGTGAATATTTCCTGAACAAATAAATTATTATGTATTCAAATTTATGCATTGAATGGGCTTACCTAGGCGGTACTTGCTTGGGGTCTCTGATGTAGTTGGAGTGAGATGGTGACTGGGGTTGGAGTTATCACCAGGCCTCCCTCACTCACATGTGGCTTTTGATTATGACTGCTGCCTGGAACCTCAGCAGGGTGGCTGAGTTACAAGAGCAGTTTTTCTAAAAGGACCATTTTTCAAATAATAATACAAGCAGCATAGAATGATTTGTCAACATTTGGGAGGTGATTCACTAAGAGAGCTAGGACCCAAGTCTGATCCCCCAGGTATATGAAGCCAGTTGCTCTCTTTGATCTCAAAACAATCAATCAGGGCTCTTTCAAAATAAACATTGGAATGCTGCACAATCACAGTGTGCTTTGGGTTTATCTTTTGCGCTACATGGGAAATTTTCAATGTTCTACTTTAGGAAGTAGGTAACTGCTACATGGCTAAAAATTCCAAGGCAAAGGCATTCAGTAGGCATAATCTCTAAAGGTAATTCCAATTTTGACTGAAATTGCTCTTCAGGTAGCTCATTTTCTTCTCCAAGTTTTTGTTCAGGTATTTTTATTCATTAGTAATTATTTTCAGGCATGAAAAACAGTATCCAATTGTTACTACTTTATTTCATTTTCTTGTCTGGTGCTAAAGGGAATATAGGATGTTTAAATTAAAGATTAAGTGATTTTGTCTAATCTCCAATGGAGGGGTGGATCTAGAATGCAAAGTCTTCAATCACAGTTATCTTTGCCTGTTTCTTCACTGATGAATCCCAAGAACCTAGAAAAATGCCGGGCACGTGGTAGGCACTCAGTGACTATTGAATGGATGATGACACAAAAAGAAGTATAAACATTCCATGTCAGAGCTTAAGTTTTGGAGGAAATTGTAGGTAGTTAATAAAACAATGTGTCAGGAGATGCTATATGGGATAAAAATGGCTTTGTTCATACTGTTTTTCTAATTGAATACCCTTATTTTCTTCTTTACCTGTTGAAAACTTTGAATATTTTTTGACTCAAATTAAGTCTGTCTTCTCTGGAGCTACTCATGATTGGTTCAGACTTCAGTAAATGCTGTTTTCTATGAAATCTTGTTATACTTTCAAACTGGTTAATATTCTTTGTATTAAATATATTATCAATTTCTTTCTCTCTCAATTTTGTTATCATGCTAAGACAAATGTAGGTCTTTAGGGCTATTTATCATATTTATTGTAAAATTTTCACACTGGCTTAGCATGTAATTGAGCAGCTTCTGGCTTATTAGTATTCTTTCCTAAAGGAACATCCATTGCAGTCATCAGCCAGAGACAGACAAAAACAGTTCAGACAAATAATTGCTAAACAAAATAACCCCCAAAATTTCTAACCAATCAAATCAGAACAGACAAATCAGCACCTAATTATTCAAAAATGTTTCAAATTTAAATAGTGGAATTATATAATGCTAAATAGGACTATAGTTAAAACAGGAAGTACAACTGTACTTACTACTTGAATCAGTTAAGTTTTTACTACATAACAAACCACCCAAAAACTCAACTGATTAAAACACAATTTAGCTTTGCTTGTGAGACTACGGTTTAGCTGGAAGATTCTATTGATCTGATCCTAATTCATGTGATTTTGTCTGAGTTCACTCACGCATCTGTGGGCAACTGACTGATCTGCTGAGGACTGGCTGGTCCAGGGTGACGTCAGTCACCAGTGGGTCAGTTGACTCATTGTCCAGTTGGCTGACAGATCTACATGTTTCTTATTCTCCATCACATTATCTCAAGTGGTTCACATGGTGGCTGGGCAGAGTTCCAAGGGGTAGAGGAACCTAGGTTTGTGAGTGAACACTGTCACTCTCCCCACATTCTTTTGGACAAATCAAGTAAAAAGGCCAGACCAGATTCAAGGGGCGGGAGAAACAGACTTCTGCTCTTGCTAGGAGGAGATGCAAAGTCATATTACAAAGGGCATGGGTACAAAGAGAGGTAGAGAACCAGAACTGGTGCTAATTTTTTCATCAATTTTTATGTAACCCTTGAAAATTATTTCTAGCTGTATCATGCTCCACACAGTGTACATGGAGAAATTTCTCCTGTTAATTGGGATATTGGTACTAGATGGCCACAAAATGCGCTTTCCAATGGAAGGATTCAACAATTCTGTGATTATACCCACAAAAATTAGAATGGAGGAGAAAAAACGGACTTTGAATCAATAAAATATGTCACTTAGTTTGAAAGTATGTTTTTCCTAGTGAATGGGCTTTAGTTTTGAGGAGGAAAAGAAGCTGCAAATAGCTTTCTAACAATGAGGAAGATCTAGTTCCTTTTGAAGCAACTGGAAAGCAGTAAAAGATCACCAGGCTCCCGGATGTGGCATGTCAGAAAGTTCCAGAGGATCATGAGCAAGATGAATTGCCTGCTGTGTGAGAAAGATAAAGTTCACAGGGTAATTCATTCAGAACCAGGTCTATTTCATTTTCTTATCAAAGAAATTTATCATTTAATTGCCAGGTCCTCATCATATGTCATATTGCCTACTGCCTTTTCATCCTTTATTATTTTGTTACATTACTCTCTCCTCCTTGCTAGTATATGGGATGGCAGTGCATAGGAGCAGGAAGACGAGTAATTGGCTCTAATTAAGTATCTCTATGGTAATAACTACAGAAACCCAATATATCTATAATGTGTTTTTGGAAACACCTATCCATATACTGCAAACAGAGTGCACAGAGATGTTTTATGGCATCTGTAATCACATATGTACATATTTTAAGAGGAACTATGTTTCCTTCTCCATAGGAACCTATTCACAGCAACAGAATGTCAGTTGAGTTTATCAGACATTTCCTTCTAGTGTCATTGTCTCTGAGGACTAAGACTCTGAAAGTACACTGTTAGAGAGTTACCACATTCAAGTCAAACAAAAAGAGAAGTGACTCTTTTTACGAGTGGAAAGAAAGCCAAAGATTCCTGAGTCCAATTTCCTCACTTTACATGTGAGAGCTACTCACACCTGACTTAGGTAAGGTCACAAATTAAACATTGACAGAGCCAGGACTACAAATTAGATTTCTCCCAAATGATCAGTCTTTGCTTCTTTCTATTTCAGCATTCCTTCCACTTTCCAGCATGCCTATTTGAATGTTAACCTCTCTATTGTAGTGTGAATTTTCTCCATGATTCTTGCCTTGTGAGATTTTTACACATCTCTCCTCCTAGAGCCAGCATTGGAGCATGTTGTGCAAAGAAATATTTTTTTCTGGATGCTCCTTTCACAGCAGGAAGGCTCTTATGTAGTAAATTCAAAAGTGAGTCTCTCGCCACCTTGTAACTATAATGTACAGCTGCAACTATAAAATAGCAGTTTTTAGGGGGAAAGCTTCATGTTTACAAAAAGGTTCAAGAATCGTTGAATAAGCAACGATATTTTCCTCAACTGGACCCAATAATTATTACAACTTTTCCACATGAACTTTACCTCTCTCTCTTGCTTCCTATTATCTTTTTTTTCTGAATGATTTGAAAGTAAGTTGAACATATCAATAAATGTATGAAAATTAAAAATAATTCAATATATATTCTAAGATATATTTTATAACCAAATTTTTGCAAAATGTCTTTTAGGACCCCTTCTCTCCCTGACCCAGGATCTAATCAAAGTTTACCCTTCATACTTGGTTATTGTCACTTTGGTCTCTTATAACAGAGAATGGTCCCTCTGCTCTTTCTCTTATCTCCATGGCATTCATTTACTGAAGAGTCTAGGCCAATTTTATTATAGAATGTCTTGCATTATGGATTCTGATCTGATTTTTCCCTCATAATTTCAGTGTCAATTTTAAAATGTGGTCCCAATACCTTTGACATTTCCTATTGAGAAGAGGAGTCTCTGCCCACTGCCCTTGGATGTGATGGAGCTTTGACTACTTTGGCAAATGTGACATCCAAAGCTAGATTGTAAAACTCAGTGTAGCTTCTGACGACAATGAGAAGCTCTTAGGAAGTCTGCTTTTGGAACTCAGCCTCCAGATGAGAAGAAGTGAGGCCACATAGAGGTATTCTGGACAACAGTCCAAGCTGAAGTTCCAAGTGACAGCCATCCTCAACTGCTAAATAAGTAGGTGAGGAAGGCTTTGCAATGACTCCAGACCCAGCCAACATCTGATTGCAACTGCACGAGAAACTCTAAGAGAGAAACACCGGGCTGAGCCCTGTCAACACTCAGAGCTGTACCAGATAATAAAATGATTGTGGTTGTTTTAAGCCACTATGTTTTGGAGTAATTTGTCATTCTGCTGTAGATAACTGAAACAGTATTATTTACACTGCTCCTCCATCTCCTCCATAAGGCTGATGCTACTAATGATGCTTCATTATAACCCCTTGTTATTTTTGTTTTCCTAAAACAAAGAAAGAACTTTCTGGTCTAACAGGGCTCCTATCCTAAGTGTTTAAGTTATTATAGTATACATGTTTTCAACAAAATTTCACTCCGTGAAATCTTGGCTCTCAATGTTTATGTGAATACTATATGACTTTTAATATCGACATGGTTTCATTTCTTATTTTTTTATCCTTTGTTTGCTTCAGAGATTAGACAGAAGCTCTGAGAGGCTGCTGATTAGCTATTATTTTTTTCTAAAAGTCTTTTCTAAACAGGAGTGTCAGTATATGCAATGAGAAAATGAATGGATTTGAGTCCTAATCCAGCACCTGAATTATGTGATCTTGAATAAGTGACTAAATCTCTTGGAAATTTAATTTAATTTATTCACTAATGATGAGAGCATTCAAGACAATAACATTCTTTCTAGGTAAGACTTTGGCCATATCTTATACATTTAGATATGCAATGCTGTCAATATAATTTATTATAAATACTCTGTAGTTAAAACTTTCAATTCAAGAATTATTTAGAAGAGTGATATCCTTTCTTCCAAGTATTGAGGGTTTTTTTGTTTAAAATGTTTTAATGATTTCTAAAATAATGACAAAATATTTAACTCTGTACCTTGTATTTTTTGAAAAAGAAATAATGTGTTCTCTGAGGTGCATGATTTAGATAGCTCATGTTATTTGTACTGTACTCTGCTATATTCTAATGAATCTTTAGTCAAGTGAACCTAGCAAATATAGAGTGTGGTATGGCAAAGCTTCCCACCATTTTATTTCTATATGTTCCACATATATTTTAGAACAACATTTCTTTAGATATTCTTAATCTGTTCTTGTAAAGTTCAAGACCAATTATTCATTGAAGAAATAATGAATGATCTACAATTCCCAGCAATATTTTTGTCACTTGGGATACATCAGTGAACAGAATATGGAAAGACTCCAGACCCTACAGAGCTTACACTCTCTATTGGTCAGATTAACAATAAACCAAATAAGTAAATGTGTAAAATGTAATAAATACTAAGGAAGGAAAAAAGGTAAGAAAGGGTGAAGGATGTAAGGGATGGTCATGGCGTTGACTGCTGTATTAAATTAATAAGGTGGCCAAGGTCAGATATATTAAGCAAAAGCTTGAAGGAGATGAGAGATTTAGCAAATAAAATACTAAAGAGATGAGGCAATAGAATATCACAGTGAAAGAGGGATCCAGGGAGAAGGAAGAGCCAATGAAAAACAAAATACGACTGGCACAGTCCAGGAACAGCAAGAAGGTGAAAACGGCTGGAGCTGGGTAAATGAAACCACAATGACATAGCAAGGTGAGATTATGTAATAACTGTAGGTCATTGTAAGGACTTTTGCTTCTTTTCTGTGGGAAATGAGAAGTTATTGAGAGGTTTACAGCAGAGTAATGTCTTGACCTGGCTTATGTTTTAGTTTTAGGGCATCAATTTGCTTTCTGTATTGACAAAAGACTGAAGGGCAAAGTCAGAAGCAACGAGACAGGGTGGGAGGCAATTATGGAAATACAGGAAGGAGATGATGGTGGCTCAGAGCATATGATAGCCCTAGGGGTAGTCAGAGGTGCTTGGATTCTGGTAATATTTTGAATGTGAAATTCACAGGATTTGCGGACAGATTGGTGTGGGATGTGAGAGATAAAGGACAGCTGAAGTGATGTGGGATTTTAAGGCCTGACTACGAGAAAGAGGGATTTGTTATCAAGGGAAATGGGGGAAGGTTTTGGGTAAAGTAGGTTTGCGGGTAGATTAACAGCTCCATTTTGGACAAGTGAGATCAAGATATCCATCAGATATACAACTAACGATTCGTAGTATGTAACTCAATACACAAGTTTGGGGTTAAGAGAGAGAGCTCTGGGCTGCACTTGGAAATATGGGGGTTAGTTTATAAAGTTACGGAAGTAAAAAAGATCATTGAGAAAGGGAATGTTGATAGAGAAGAGAAGAGGCCTGGGACTTAGCCCTGGTGGCACCCCAACACTGAAAAATTGGGGAGAAGTTGAGGGATCAACAAAAAAGACTGTGGATAAGACACCAATGAGGAGGTGGAAAACCACAAAGGGCATTGCCCTGCTAGGTAAGTGAAGGAAGAGTATCAAGAAGGAAGAAGTGTGTCCAATGGTGGATTTTTTTTTTTTCAGGAAAGATGTTATGTGGTATAATTTCTTAAGTCTATTAATAATTTGATAATTTTGTTGAGTGTAGTATTCTTAGGTCAAAATCTTTAAAAACAAACATGCAAACAAAAAACTCTCTAGGTATTCCCTTGTAGTCTTTTATTATTTATTATTTCATGAAAGTAGAGACCAGCACGGTTCTCTTCCTGGGGAGTAAATCTGTATGCTTATCCGCTCGTCTCCACCCTCCAGTCCCACCTCTACTCTCCATCCTTTCCTTAAAATCAAAAGACAATTTAATAGGCATCCACATCTCATAAGAGAGAGCTACTGCATGCTGGTTTTCAGTTTGCGTCAGCTACATTCAAAAACATTCCCCCTTGCTCTGCTTTTGTTTGCTGGTCTACCATTTATCCTGTAAATAAAGCAACATTGGTGGGATTATGGAAGTCTTTTGAACATATCACCTGGCTCCACTGCTCTTCTAAATAGAGACCATCAGATCAAGATCTGTCCCCTTTGCATCAACTTTTTTTTTGCCTTTCTGCACTATATGTGCATATATGCATGGAAGACACTTTCTAGTTTCTAGTACTTATGCAAGTTTTTTTTTTTTTGGTTGTTTTTTATTCTGCTTTATATTTTAAGAGGTTTGGAAGAGAACAGTACTTTGGTTACGTTTCTACTTAGTCTCTAGCCTCTAGCTAGCAATGTGGCTGAACCATTTGTAGCCATCCTGTTTTACTGTCCTTCAGGGAAAACAAAAAAAAGAAAGAGGGAAAATTTTAAAAAAGTCCTTTTTTAAAATGCAGAACAATTCAGTTCTCTCTAGCCCTATCCTCAAACATTTTTCTGGGCCTTCTTTTAAACATGCAATGATACATTAATGTACCTTCCTAAATATAGCAATATACTATGATTTCATCTGTTTTCTCTCCAAACCTTTTGTTCAACAAATAGAGAGTAAGACAAATATTTGTTTTGTACTGATATACATTATGTCTATCTACTTTGGTGCTCAGATTCCTACCTTGATTTCCCTCACTGATGCCTGCCCACCTAAGACCAACAAGAAAAGATCTGAGTTAAAGCTGGGTTTATTGTGTGCTACAGTAAAGGATACCACACTCCACAGGAATCCACGGGTGCAAAGTTTTTGCCAGTTTGGATGTTTGAAAGCAATCTTATTTGTTTATTTTTAATTTTATTTTTTACTGAGATATAATCGACATAGATTATATTAACGTCGTGTACCACGTAATTCGGTATTGTATATATTGTCAAATTATCACCACAATAAGTCTGGTTAGCATTTGTCGGCATACATAGTTAGAGAATTTTTTTTCTTGTGGTGAGAACTTTCAAGATCTACTTTCTTAGCAACTTTCCAAACATGCAACACAGTATTATTAACTATAGTCAGCATGCTGTACATTATATCCCCATGACTTATTTTATAACTGGAAGTTTATACCTTTTGGTTCCCTTCCCTCATTATGCCCAGCTCCCACACTCTACCTCTGGCAATCAATCTGTTCTCTGTATCTATGAGCTTGTTTTTGTTTTGTTTTATTTTTAGATTCCACAAATAAGTGAGATCATATGGTATTTATCTTTCTCTGTGTGACTTATTTCACTTAGAATAATGCCCTCATGTTCCATTCATGTTGTTGCAAATGGCAAGATTTAGTTTCTTTTTTATGGCCGAATAATAATCTGTTGTATATATACACCATATTTTCTTTATCCAGTCATCCGTTGAAGGACGCTTTGGTTGTTTCCTTATCTTTGCTATTATAAATAATGCTGCAATGAACTTTGAGGTGCATATATATTTTCTAGTTAGTGTTTTTATTTTTTTCAGATAAAAACTCAGAGGTAGAATTGCTGGACCATATGATAGTTTTATTTTTAATTTTTTGAGGAGCCTCCATACTGTTTTGCATAGTGGCTGCACCAATTTACATTCCTACCAACAGTGCTCAAGAGTTCTCTTTTTTTCCACATCCTTGCCAGTATTTATCTCTTGTCTTTTTGAGAATAGTCATTCTCACAGGTGTGAGGTAATATCTCATTGTGGTTTTGATTTGCATTTCCCTGATGATTAGTGATGTAGAGCATCTTTCCACGTGTCTGTTGACCACCTGTTTGTCTTCTTTAGAAATACGTCTATTCAGATCCTCTGCCCATTTTTTATTGGATTGTTTAGAGGTTTATTTGCTATTGAGCTGTAAGAGTTCTTTATATATTTTAGATATTAACCCTTTATCGGATATTTGATTTGCAAATATTCTCTCCCATTCTGTAGGTTGTCTATTCATTTTGTTGATGGTTTCCTTTGCTGTGCAGAAGCTCTTTCGTTTGATGTAGTCCCATTTGTTTATTTTTGCTTTTGTTGCCTTTGCTTTTGGTGTGAAATCCAAAAATTCATCACCAAGACCAATGTCCAGGAGCTTACCACTTATGTTTTCTTCTAAGAGTTTTGTGATTTCAGTTATTAGATTCAAATCTTTAATCCATTTTGAGTTAGGTTTTGTGTATGGTATAAGATAGAGGTCCAGTTTCATTCCTTTACATTTGGCTGTTCAATTTTCCCAATACCATTTATAGGAGCGAATGTCCTTTCCCCATTGTATCTTCTTGGCTCCTTTGCATGGACTTATTTCTAGCCTCACTTGAAAGAAATCTTAAGACTCACAGAGCATACTCATGTAAGGCCTTTACCTAAAGGCCACAGAGGCAGTGCAACAAGAAAAAGAGAATGCAGACAAACATTTGGGATCCTGGGGACTTCCAAGGGTAATCTCCCCAGGGTTCTTATTCACACATCACCTGCGTTCTGCCTTCAGATTAAACTACCAAGATCTGTGTAAGGACTTGTAGTTCTGGGGAAGCTCAAGAAAGCAGTTCCCCTCTGAGTTTTTATTCCCCACTGGTCATGTTTTCAAGTTAGGCTACCTAACTGGTTGTGCCGGGTGAAAACCATGAGTCAACAAACTGGCCCTAGAGGTTGCCATGTGAGTTTAAACTTTAAACAGCACATTATAAATTCCACTACTCTTGTCTTTGCCAAGAGTCAAAGGCAGACAACCAAGAGTCCCCAGTGATAAGACTATACATTTTTTTATCCAGTTCGGCTATAAGGTAATTTTATCCTAAGCAGTGGAGCATTTCAATAGAAAGGTATTAGGAAGGGTTTGTTAGAGGATTTGGCTTTGTGCTAAGTGATTGGGGGAAAATTCAATAAAGTGAGGCTTGCTCTGGATTTGATGCTGCCAGAAATCAGCATTTTGGTTCACTGAGCAGTTTGGTTATTGAGCATTGTAGAGGGATGGGGCTAACCTGCAGCTGTTCCTTGGTAGCTCCGTGATTATCTCCAGGGGCATCTGAAAACATAGGCAAGGCAGGAATGAATGCACTAGCTATGCTGCTGATTTATAATGTGATGTTTAATGTGCCAGAAAGCACATGCATGTGCCCTATATCAGCTTGAATACATTTTTTACTGAAAATGTGTAAATTGTTGTTCTGTACCAGGTTTAACAGGTTTTGGCTATGTGACAAGAGAGGGATAAAAGAACACTTAATAAACTTGTGTCTTGATTTCTCCAAGACTGAGATACTGCACACACAACGTGATGGTTCATGTTCCAGAGACAGAGCATGTCCTGCATGATTGGAAGAAGACCCTGGAAGATATGCATGGACGTCTAGGATCTTCCTGATGTTTACCTGTGCTTTCTTTCTCCTGTGGTATCAGATCTTTTGCCTTTATTAAAACTTCACTTAAGTATAATTTTGGAGTTTTTGATTCCTTTCACTTGTATAACCCTGTATAATTGCTGAAGCTTTCTTAATAGTTTTGATGCAGGAGGCAGGCAGAACATAGCAAGACTTAAGTTGTAATGGGGAAAGAATCTGCAATCACTTATGTTAGCTGGGAGAGGGAGATAATTTAGTTATTTTTGTAGTTTTCACAGTGTTCCGATTTTTGTCTGTGCTTAGCTATGATTAAGGAGTGGCCTCGTTTTTGTCTCACTCTATCATGGTTCCAGAGTGACGTTGTGTAATGTTTGTATTCTGTGAAATTATAATGTTAAGCAGGGCACACTGGCTAAGAGCTCTCAGGGATGAAGAACCCTCAGGGATGCTTTTTTCTATCTTAATTTCCTGTTTTTGGTTAAAGGCAGATGAATTCAAATATCTTCTCCCAATTGTTAGGTTGTCTTTTCGTTTTGTTGATGGTTTCCTTTGCTGTGCAAAAGATTTTTAGTTTGATGTAGTCCCATTTGTTCATTTTTTCTTTTGTTTCTCTTGCCCAGTCAGACATGGTACTTGAAAATATGCTGCTAAGACTGACGTCAAATTGCTTACTGCCTATGTTTTCTTCTAGAAGTTTCACAGTTTTGGGTCTTATATTCAAGTCTTTAATCCATTTTGAGTTGATTTTTGTGCATGATGTAAGATAATGGTCTACTTTCATTCTTTTGCATGTGGCTGTCCAGTTTTCCCAACGTAATTTATTGAAGAGACTCTCCTTTCTCCATTGTATGCTCTTGGCTCCATTGTCGAATATTAACTGTCCATAAATGTGTGGGTTTATTTCTGGGCTCTTGGTTCAGTTCCATTTATCTGTGTGTCTGTTTTTGTGCCAGTACCATGCTGTTTTGCCTACTATAGCTTTGTATTATATTTTGAAATCAGGGATTGTGATACTTCCAGCTTTGTTCTTTTTCCTCAGGATTCCTTTGGCCATTCGGGGTCTTTTGTTTTTCCATATAAATTTTAGGATTCTCTGTTCTATTTCTGTGAAAAATGTTATTGGAACTTTGATCAAGATTGCATTGAAACCTATAGATTGTTTTGGGAAGTATGAACATTTTAACTATATTATTTCTTCTAATCCGAGGGCATGGAATATCTTTCCATTTCTTGGTGTCGTCTTCAATTTCTTTCAACAATGTTTTGTAGTTTTCAGTGTAAGGATCTTTCACCTCTTTAGTTAAGTTTTTTCCTAGGTATTTTATTCTTTTTGTTGAAATAGTAAATGGGATTGTATTCTTAATTTCTCTTTCTGCTGCTTCATTATTAATGTATAGAAGTGCAACCAATTTTTGTATGTTGATTCTGTATCCTGTGACTTCTTCATTATTATTTCTAAACTTTTTTTAATGGATTCTTTAAGGTTTTCTATATATAAAAGTGTGTCATCTACAAAGAGTGATAGTTTCACGTCTTCTTTTCAATTTAGGTGCCCATAAAGGGATGAATGGATAAAGAAGATGTGGTATATATACTAATGGAATACTACTCAGCAATAAGAAATGATGAAATCTGGTCATTTGTGACAACATGGATGGTCCTTGAGGGTATTATGTTAAGTGAAATAAGTCAGAGGGAGAAAGTCAAATACCATATGATCTCACTCATGCGTGGAAGATAAAAGCAAGGACAAACAAACACATAGCAAAAGAGATTGGATTGGTGGTTACCATGGGGGGGTGTCGCAGAAGTGGGGATTAGGCACACATGTGTGGTGATGGATTATAATTAGTTTTTGGGTGGTGAACATGATGTGATCTGCACAGTGTTCAAGGTATATTGTGATGTACATCTGAGGGCTATATAATGTTATAATCCAATGTGACTGTGAAAGAAAGAAAGAAAGAAAGAAAGAAAGAAAGAAAGAAAGAAAGAAAGAAAGAAAGAAAGAAAGAAAGAAAGAAAGTCAGATGAATTCAAGTCATAAGACATTAATCTGTGGTATCCAGATCTTCACCATTGTTGAAATTCTGTGAATCAGGAGATTTTCCAGAGAATGCTATTTGTAGTTGGACTAGGGTTAGTCCATCATGCTGCTATTGTCAAGACAAGTTGTTGCATCACATGATGTGATAATGGCTGTGCAATAGCACCTAAGACTTTGGATAGAAAGCAAACAGCCAGCTGCAACACAGACAATAAGATTGTTTTAGTCCTTGAAATATACCATGAAACCAGGGACCTGGATAATCAAACCCAGACCAGTAAAACATGTCCTTTACAGGTCTGTTTTAAAGAGCCAAGTGGCTTTTTCCTTTAGCTTAGTCACGGGCTGTTTACTTGACTGTTCACATATATGAGGTACAGAAAGAAGTGTTTGCTATAACACAACACCCTCTTGGGAGTTCCTTAAGAGGAAATCATAGGCTATGCCAAACTTGGCTAATGGACTTAAAATTCTTTGTTGGGTTTTAAGAGCAGAAGTGATGTCCACAGAAGCAGTAGTACACTAGAAGTGTACATCCCCTTTGGTAGGATGAGTATCCTTCATTTTAACTGGAGTGAATCAATCACTGGTCCCTCAAGGTGGTCAGATTTTATGAGTAGAATTAAATAGTTTCTGCAAATCATGCTGGAGTGTTTCTGAGAGAACAGAAGACAGACTATTCTAACAATGATAGTTCTGAAATTATACTCACTTCTGATGGGTTGGGTTTCTCTGGTAAGGATACAATGACCTTAATAGAAGTATTTTGTTGGGGGTAGGGTCAAGGTCCAATTGGTATAAAGGTTGGAATTAATAATGTAAGGGTAATTTAAGTACCATACAAGATCTGTAAAAGAAAATCTGCATTCTGAAGTATTTTAGCAATGTTTCTCAATATTTTTTCAATTTTGTCTTCTAAACAGACTTTTTAGGTGTTTTGTTTCTATTTGCCATACCCTCTCAATTTTAATACCATAGATATAGATATATACTGTGTATCTGTTTATGTACTGTATGTATAACCATGCTTCTACATCAAAAGAGTAAGACATTTTCAACCCATAAGAACTTATTTTTGCACCCTTGAGGGTTGTGTCAATCCTTCTGAGAAGGTATGTTTCAAAGAGAACAGCTATTAGATGCTCAATGGCAAGAAGAGATCAGGGATAATAGAGTTGCCATCAGTTAATTCAAAGTAATAACTCCGGTATGAAGAAAATGCACAAGGAAATTTTGTTTTTCCTTAAGTAATAAATGACCATAGGGTGTCAATAGTAAAGAATTGAAGAATAGCTCTCTTAAGGGAGCTTGTTGAGAAATCACTCAGTCAAAATGGAGTGTTAAAATACAGTGGTAGGCAAGACTAGAGAAGAAGAAAGGGAAAGAAATAAGATGATAGAGAGTAAGAAAATTTTGTTCTATCATCTTGGGTAAAAGTTTTATACTCCACACAATTGTCTCTTAAGAGGTCACTTAAGAATCCTCAACTTAAAGTCTCCCAATGGAATGAAGATCCCAGTGATATCCAGTGGTCAAGAGAAGATGGTGTATGTCTCCTTAATTGGGAAACATGAATCCAAGGATCAACACCTTTGGAGTTTTCCTGCTGTGCTAGTTGTTACAGTACCTAGTAAAATTCTTTCCTTCAAAGGGTAAGGATGGAGTTTTTTATGGTGTTCTTTGAGAAGAATAAATTTCCATGTTCAAGTTATGAAGGGGGGTGCTTGAGAGATTATTTTAGAAAAACTGTTTGTATCTGTTTAATGATAAGACTGGTTGTGTCTAGTCATATCTGTTCACAATAGGGAAGTACCCTAAATGTGTGGGGTGGCCGGTTATTAATCCATAAGGAGAGTCTGTATCAAGGCTTATGGCAATGCCTTAGGGCATGGAGGTTCTAGAGGCTCTGAGAGATTTGCCAATTTTTGGTTTTTGAATTCCATTTGTTCTCTCTACTTTTCTCTGAAGATTGAGGATGAGACCAATGAAGTTTTTGAGTAAAAAGTAAAGCCTTACAAAGGTATTTAATACTGCTGTCAATGAAAAGTAGTTCTCCAAATAAGCAAACAATGACCAAGCACATGGAACATGATCATTTAATGTTTAAATGTTGATCTTCATCTCTTTTTACCTGGAAAGCCCAAATGAGGATAATTTTCTTAGTCATACGGACTGATTTAAATTCAAGGAGAGGTTCATGTTCCAAGATTAAATTTAAATCTGTAATTCTATAGCCTGCTTGATAATTTCAAGTTTTTGTTTTTAAGTGTAAACCATTATAAAACAAAATTGAATCAGGATTATCCAGGGGAATTTTCAAAAGGTCTGTGTAAAGCATTGATAATTTTCTAACTGAGATTAAAACGTTCAGGGATTCTCTTTTTTTAAGTGGAGGAAGGAGCACTCCTGGCTTCAGCGTGTTACAGCAATGGAGAGTGACACGTGAGGAAGAGATAAACAGTGTGAGGACTTTGACATCACTCCAAGTGCCATCATTGACAAGAGTATTGAAATCTAGAATCCTAGTAGCAATAAATAATTATTATACCAGTCTTTGTGCTTAAACATGAGTACCCTTTTTTAAATCTGAAAAGTATACAATCATTGTAACATATTTACATTATATTATTTAACTTATATGTCAATAAACCTAGGAAAATGTACTTTCTTCTAGACTTATCGGTTCTTTTCTTTTAACTTAAGTTTGATAAACAAGTGTTCTCACAGTATTGTGAAATAATCAAATTTTGAGACTGACAAACAGACGATTATTTTTATTATTCTTATTCCATTTCTTCAAGTAAAATAAAGGAGCAAATGTGTTACGCAGGGGCCTTTCTAGGACCCAAAAATGGATTATACATAAAAAGATATCTTAACAGTCCTATTGTTCCTACTTTGAGACCTAAATTTGAGAAAAGTAAAATTTGCTAGTGCCAAAGGAAACCAAATATAAATAAAATATTGTGTTTTAAAAACACATTTCAACAAGAAGCCAAGATTAATAGGAACTTTTAATATTTAAAAAAAGGAGCTTTTGTTAAAATACATCAAGAGCAAGTTTATCAGAATATATTGGTGAATGAAAAAGAGCATCTCTTTTCTGGGACAGAAAAAAGGAAAAATTTTAATTTTACTCTTGTGTACCATTTATGTGAAAATTTGTAGTAGAGGGTTTATTAACACATTTCTATGCATGCATTTACACATATAAAGATATATAAACATACAAGTAGATGATAAATTTAACTAAAGATAAAAATAAATTTAAAGAAATATAATTACCTTATAAGTAAATTAAATAGAACAATGTCTACATTATATTGAATTTACCATCTTAATAAAGTATAAAAATGTCCTTAATGAACAGACTAATGATATTATCTTGTATATTAATTCTTGTTTCTCTGTAAGCATTGAACCATAAATGTTCATTTATATTAATTACCATGTTCAATCATATTGGTAATTTTCTATATTAAATTGTGTGATTTCTGTCTCCTGACTGGGCCCTGATGCATGCAAACATGAAATTAGGTCTATTACAAATTCAGTATGACAGTATTTGGCAGTGCCATTATATTTTCTTAGGACTTAAATGGAGAAAATGCTGTATTACAAGCTTGCTCAATATTCAAACCCAATCTTAACCTACAAACCCCAAGCCTCGGTCTGAATAATTACAATTAAACATGTATGTCTTCAGGTTGAATTCTGCACTTCCACTTCAAACTAAGTATAAGCTGGATTTTAAGAAAGTAGATAAACAGAACATCTCCAACATTTCCTTATTTAGTTCTCTAGGGGTTATCTAAATAACTGTTATTAATATCTGCAAAATATAGGAATTCTTAAATCCCCTACAAGCAAATGGTCATCTAACTAGAGTCTAAAAGTTTACTTAAATAGACACAATTTCTTACCTTTAAATTTTTGATAATGTAGCGACAGTTTTCAAGGTGGGCACTGATGTGGGCAGATGTGTAAAATCATAACTCTCTCATTATTATTCTCTCGAGGCAACACTTTATTGTAGTCACTTAGAAGAGAAGGAAATCACAGAATACAGAATTATTTTCTCTTGTCACATAGATATTAAATGGTCTTGGCTAAAAAGCAGGTTTTCATTAATTGAGTAAGTAATCTATCTAACTGCTCATTATCAACAAGTAAATATTGAATATTTGCAGTGTGGAAAGTGCTTATCAAATAGTCAGTGGATTATAGGGTGTGGCCACAGTGAGGTGGAAAGATATTTAACATATAGTTCTTGCCCAAACATAATCTATTTCAATACAAAACCAAAATCTGTGTTGTAGCTTATAAGAAAAAAACACACAATTTAAATTGCAGTTTTCTTCCATACCTCAAAGACTCTCTTACTACCTGAAACCTGAATTCACCCTAGATATAGACTTTTACACAAATTAAATTCTAAGGATCCAGATCTGGAAAATGAATTTAGAGATGAATTTACCCATTAGAGATTGAGGAAAACATGGATTGGGAAATAAAGTAACTTGTATCACAGAGCTATTTAAAATTTTAGGATTAGAATACAGGCATTTGAGTATTAGAGCAGACCATGTGACATATATAAACTGAGAAAATCAGTATTGCATAGTGGTTAAGAGGTATGGTCCCTGGAGGCAGACTGGGGAGCCACTTATTACCTATGTGACCTTGAATAAGTTAACTAATCTTGCAATGCCTCAGTTTCTTTATCTGTAAAATGGGGATAATGACAGTAGTAACCACCTCCTAGGACTGATAATGAGATTTAAATGAGGTCCACATGTAAAGCACTTGGAATAGTGCCTGGTGCATAGCATGTGTTCAGCAAGTGATGGCTTTAAAGAAACTTTGTGTTAGGAAACACCTTGGGAAACATATTTTTCAACCTTTCACCATAGTAGGCCACTTAAAAAAAATCCCTCTCGAATAAACTATTCAGCCTTTGCTTAAAGACATAGAATAATGGGACATTTTAATTTTAGGGTTACTCTGCAATAAATGGGAGCTTTAACATGATAATTGGAAGCACCTGGTTTTCAGTGCATATCTTTTTTTTCCTATCAACTATAGTCACCATGCTATACATTAGATCCTCAGACCTTATTCATCCTATAGGTGAAAGTTTCTTCCCTTTTACCAACCTATCCCCATTTTCCCCAGTTCCTGGCACTCAATATTCCACTTTCTGTTCTATGAGTTCAACAATTTTCTTTTGATTCCATATGCAAGTGATTTCATACTGTATTTGTCTTTCCCTAGCTTATTTCACTTAGCATAATGCCCTCGAGAGTCACAAATTGCTTCCTCTTGCTTCTTTTAAGGCTCTCTGTCTTTAACTTTTGACAATTTAATTATGTGTCTCAATGAGGGTTTCTTTGGGTTCATCTTATTTGGAACTCTCTGGGATTCCTGGACCTGGATGTATTTCTTTCACCAGGTTAGGTAAATCTTCAGCTACTATTTCTTTAAACAGGCTTTCCACCCCTTTCTTTCCCTCTTCTTATTTTGAGATACCTATAATGCATATATTGGTCTGTTTAATGGTATCCTATAAGTTCTATATGTTATCTTCACTCTTTTCGCATTCTTTTTTCTTTTTTTCTCCTCTGATTAAATGATTTCTGCTGCCTTGTCTTCAAGCTTGCTGATTTATTCTTCTATTTGACCTAGTGTGTTGTTGAATCCCTCTATTGAATTTTTCAGTTAATTATTGGATTCTTCAGCTCTATGAGTTCTGTTTGATACGTTTTTATACTTTCTATCTCTTTGTTGACATTCTCACTTTGTTCATGCATTGTTCTCCTGATATCTGTGAGCATCTTTATGACTGTTATTTTGAACTCCCATTGGGTAAATCACTTATCTATGTTTTATGAAGGTTGGTTTCTGGAGATTTATCTTGTTCTTTTTTTTGGAACATATTTTAATGTTTCTTCACTTTCCTTGACTCTCTGTGTTGTTTCTGCACATTAATTAAACAGATACCTCTCCCAGTCTTAACAGACTGGCTTCGTTTAGGAGATGAATCTTGTCAATCAGCCTGGCCCAAGCTCCTGGTTGCCTCTCAAACCTTTATTATTGTCCAAGCCACAAATCTTTGTTCTTAGTGGCTCCTAATAGTTGAGAGTGTGCCAAGACCTATCAGTGTCTTAATGGCATGGGGAATGTGCATACTCATGTTCAAGTTCCTGGAGGGCTACTAGTTACCCACCCCTGCAGCTCCCCAATGCAAGCCAATTGGAAGCCTGACCTCAGGTAGCAGCTGGGAAAGTCAAGACATTAGAGACAAAGTCTAGCTTATATCAGGGAGAAACTGGGAGATGGGTGCTTTTGCTTACTCACTCTATGTTAAGCCAGAAGGAATAGCTACTAGGAGTGCTTGTGTGCCCAAATAGAACCATCTTGTTTTGGTGTGTGGTCTCAGATGACTCATGAGTGCTGAGCCCCATCAGTTCCCAGAGCTGAGTGCTTTGGGAGCCAGTCCCTCAGGTGGCAGCTGTAACAGTTTTGGATGCTAAATGTGTGGACAAGCTCCTTCTAGGGAGAAGCTGAAGACTTGGTTTCATTGTTGGAGTGAGCCAAGGGGAGAAGGTGAGGGAAGTGCTCAGCAGCTCTTTTAGGCTGTGGGGAATATCCCAATAAGCACTTAGATGTGGACTAATTAGAAGCTACACCCTCAGGCAGCAGCTGATAAAGTGTGTAGTCAAACTCCTTCCAAGGAAAAAACTAGGAGATGGATGTTTTTGTCTGCTCTCTCTGCACTGAGGGGGGCAGGGAGAATAGCCTCAGGGAGTGCTCACATGCCCAACTAACAACTGACTCCTTGTTTGCTATAGTCCACTGGAATTCAAGCCCTGTAGATAGATTCACAACAGAGGGGGTATAGACTGAACATACCTCAACACAATAAAGGTCTTATACGACAAACTCACAGATAAGATCATACTCAGTGGTGAAATGCTGAAAGCTTTTTCTCTAAGATCAAGAACAAGATAAAGATCGAGAAGAAGACAAGGATGCCCACTCTTGCCACTTTTATTCAGCATGGTATTGGAAGTCCTAGACACAACATTTAGGCAAGAAAAAGAAATAAAATGTATTCAAATATGAAAGGAAGAAGTAAAACTGTCACTATTTGCAGATGACATGATACTATATATAGAAGATGCCACAAAAAAACTAATAGAACTAATAATGAATACAAAATTAATACACAGAAATCTATTGTATTTCTATACATTAATAAACTATCAGAAAGAGAAATTAAGAAAACAGTCTCATTTACAATCATTCAAAAAGAGTAGAATACCTAGAAATAAATTTAACCAAGCAGATGAAAGACCTGTACTCTGAAAACTATAAGACATTGATTTAAAAAAATTAAAGATGACACAAATAAGTGGAAAGATATACTATGCTCATGGATTGGAAGAATTAATATTGTTAAAATGTCCATACTACCCAAAGCAATTTACAGATTCAATATCCTTACCAAAAGACCAATGGAATTTTTCATAGAACTAGAACAAATAATCCTAAAATTTATATGAAACCACAAAAGACCCTGAATAGCCAAAGCAATCTTGAGGAAGAACAAAGCTGTCGGTGCCCTGCTCTCTGATTTCAAACTATACTACAAAGCTATAGTAATTAAAACAGTTTAGTACTGGCACAAAAACAGACACATAGAGAGCCCAGAAATAAGCCCATGCTTATGTGATTAATTAATCTATAACAAAGTAGACAAGAATATAGGATGAGGAAAAGACAGTCTCTTCAAAAAATAATGTTGGGAAAACTGGGCAGCTACATGCAAAAAAAGTGAAAATCGATCACTTTCTTACACTATATACAAAAATAAACTCAAAATGGATTAAAGATTTAAATGTAAGACTTGAAACCATAAAACTTCTAAAAGAAGGCATAGGCAGTCAGCTTTTTGACATTGGTCTTAGCAACATTTTTTTGGATATGTCTTTTCAGGTAAGGGCACCAAAAGCAAAAATAAGTAAATGGAACTACATCAAACAAAAAAGCTTTGCACAATGAAGGAAACCACCAACAAAATGAAAAGACAACCTACTGAGTGGAAGAAGATATTTGCAAATCATATATCTGATAAGGGGTTGATATCCAAAATATACAAAAAATTCATACAACTCAATATCAAAAAAAACAAACAATCCAATTAAAAAATGGGCAGAGGCCCTGAACAGACATTTTTCCAAAGAAGACATACAGATGGCTAACAGACATGTGAAAAGATGCTGAAGATCACTAATCATCAAGGAAAGGTAAATCAAAACCACAATGAAGTATTACTTCAAACCTGTCAGAATTCCTTTATCAAAATGAGAAGAAATAAAAATGTCAGTGAGAATGTGGGGGAAAGGGAACCCTTGTGCACTGTTGGTGGGAATGTACACTGGTGCAGCCACTATGGAGAACAGTATGGAGGTTCCTCAAAAAATTAAAAATAGAGCTATCATGTGATCTTCTTCTGGGTATTTATCCAAAGAAAACAAAAACACTAATTTGAAAAGATATACGCATCCCTATGTTCATTGAAGCATTATTTATAATAGCCAAGATATAAAAGCAGCCTAAGTGTTCATCGATAGACGAATGGATAAGTAAGATGTGGCATATGTCTGCAATGGAATATTACTCAGCCATAAAAAAATGAAGTCTTGACATTTGTGACAACATGGATGGACATAGAGGGTACTATGTAAAATGAAATCAGACAGACAGAGAAATACAAATATCCTATGATTTCACTTATATGTGAAATCTAAAAACAGAACAAACAAAGCAACACAGAAACAGCCTTATAGATACAGAGAACAAATTGGTAATTGCCAGAGGGGAGGGAGGTGGGGGAATGGGCAAAATAGGTGAAGGGGAGTAAGAGGTACAAACTTTCCCTTGTAAAATAAATAAGTCACAGGGGTGTAATGTACAGCCTAGGGAATATAGTCAATAATATTGTAATAACTTTGTTTGGTGACAGATGGTAACTAGATTTATCTTGGTGAACACCTGTATGAAATATCAATAAATAAAAATATCAAATCATTATGTTATACACCTGAATCCAATATAATATAGTATGTCAATTATAATTCAATTTAAAAATATTACTTTCTTTCAGCCATGAACCAGTCGTTGAAGAAGTAAGATGTCAAAGACATGCACAGAATGGGATCTAAAATGCAGGTGGAGGAAGAATTTACCTTAAAAGGAGGAGAGACACTTAATCTTCTGACAAAAAAAAAAAAAAGGAAGGAGTTGAGGGAAAAATACATTCAAATATATTTGAAAGTTTGGGAGAGATGTAGAGTGAAATCATACGTGATGTTCTCAATTATTGATGTAATAGGATAAAACTTTGAAAAAGTAAAAGGATTCACAGGTTATGCTGATTGACTTGCCTAGCTGGGCAGCCAAAAGTCTTGCTCTGAAAGGGTTTAATATGTGTAGTTGTGTTACTTCTTCAAAACTAGGCCATGTTTAAAAATAAGATCACATTATTCTTGGTAAAGGCTATCTGGAATAATAAATATTTTACAATAAAAAAATGCTTCATTTGTTTCTCTTTGTTTGATGTGGGGCCATAGATTTGTAGTTCCTCTCTTTACTTCTTATAATAATGTAAAGGTCAATGGACAAAAGGAAACACACACTATTCATATTTTTAAAAGGCTTTCTAAAAAAAACTTACTGATTTGTTGACTCCAGAATATTTTCTACACCTGAATAAGTGCTTTCTTATTTATCCAGTCTTTAGTTCATAAAGGAAAATGCCTAGCTTTATAAGAGCTCAGTTACTCTTGAATTTTTGCTTTTAGTCCTGGTAGATGGAGTTGGTAAGGAAGAAATTTCCTCATGCTTGTTTTGGACTAAATCAATCAAATATTGTTGTACTAATTTGCACAATTCCAAACCAATTAGGCAGAGTCCAAATCATAGCAAGTAATTGATTCTCCTCTCTCTTTCCTGGAACAATGCAAATCACTGCCCTGGCACCAAGCAGGTGACCACTTGCTTTCCTAAACAACTGGTTCTATCCATGGCTTGAAATATCAGTTAACCCAACCACAGAGATAAGGTGTATAACACAGAAGGAATCATGGCAATTGTGTATTTTACAATGGCCATATTCTACAAAAGTAGACATGAGGCCAAGTCCAAGATTTTTACTTTGCTTAAGTCCAATCTCTTACCTCACCTTACGTGTCCTAACATTTATTGAGTTTTCACTATGTACCAAGGATTGTTCTAAGCACTTTATCTCTAATAACACATTTAATCCTCCTAAAAACACTATAAGATTGGTACTATTATTTTTCTCATTTTGTAGATGAGAAAACTAGTTTCCAAGAGGTTTCAACATGCCTAATATCAATTAGTTTGTAAATGAAAGAATCTAGATTTGAACCCTCTTAGACTTCACAGCTCACACTTTAAATATAATACAGGCAAATTTCATCTTATTGTGCTTCACTATATTGCACTTTTTAGATGTTTCCTTTTTTACAAATTGAAGATTTGTGGCAACCTAGCATTGAACAGGTCTATCAGTGCCATTTTTTCAACAGCATTTGCTTACTTCGTGTCTCTAGGTCACATTTTGGTAATTCTCTCAATATTTCAAACTTTTTCATTATTGTTATATTTGTTATGATGATCTGTGATCAGTGATGTTTGATGTTACTATTGTAATTGTTTTGGGGCACCACGAACTGCACCCATATAAGACAGTGAACTTAATGGACAGATGTTGTGTGTGTTCTGACTGCTTCACCAACCGGCCCTTTCCCCCATCTCTCTCCCTCTCTTTGGGCCTCCCTATTCCCTGAGACTCAACAATATTGAAATTAGGCCAATTAATAATCTACAATGGCCTCTAAGTGTTCAAGTGAAAGGAAGAGTCGCATATCTCTCACTTTAAATCAAAAGGTAGAAATGATTAAGCTTAGTGAGGAAGGTGTGTCGAAAGCCAAGATAAGTCAAAGCTGGGTCTCTTGCACCAACCACTTAGCCAAGTTGTGGAATGCAAAGGAAAAGTTTTGAAGGAAATTAAAAGTGCTACTCCAGTGAACACGTGAATGATAAGAAGGTGAAACAGCCTTATCGCTGATATGGAGAAAGTTTTAGTGGTCTGGATAGAAGATCAAACCAGCCACAACATTCCCTTAATTCAAAGCCTAGTCCAGAGCAAGAACCTAACTCTCTTCAATTCTATGAAGACTGAGAGAGGTGAGGAAGCTGCAAAAGAAAGGTTTGAAGCTAGTAGAGTTTGGTCCATGAGGTTTAAGGAAAGATGCCATATCCATGACATAAAAGTGCAAGGTGAAGCAGCGAGTGCTGATGTAGAAGCTGCAGCAAGTTACCCAGAAGATTTAGCTAAAATAATTAATGGAAGAGGCTACACTAAACAACAGATATCCAATGTAGACAAACAGCCTTATATTGGAAGAAGTTGCGATCTAGGACTTTCGTAACTAGAGAGAAATCAATGCCTAGCTTCAAAGCTTCAAAGGATGGCTTGACTCTCTTGTCAGGAAATAATGCAGCTGGTGACTTTAAGTTGAAGCCAATGCTTGTTAACCATTCCAAAAATCCTAGGGCCTTTAAGAATTATGCTAAATCTACTCTTCCTCTGCTCTATAAATGGAATAACAAAGCCTGGATGACAGCACATCTGTTTACAACATCGTTTACTGAATATTTTAAGCACACTGTTGAGAACTACTGCTCAGGAAAGAAAGATTCCTTTTAAAATATTACTGCTCATTGACAACACACCTGGTCACCCAAGAACTCTGATGGAGACGTACAACAAGATTAATGTTGTTTTTATGCCTGCCAATGCAACATCCATTTTCCAGCCCATGGATCAAGGAGTATTTTCACTTTTAAGTTTTATTTGTTAAGAAACACATTTCATAAGACTATGACTGCCAGAGATAGTGATTCCTCTGATGGATCTGGGCAAAATAGATTGAAGACCTCTGTAAAGGATTCACCATTCTAGATGCCATTAAGGACATTCATGATTCTTGGGAAGAGGTCAAAATACCAATTTTAACAGGAATTTGGAAGAAATTGACTCTAACCCTCATGGATGACTTTGAGGGGTTCAAGGAGGAAGCAACTGAAGGTGTAGTGGAAGTTGCAAGAGAATTAAAATTAGAAGTTGAGCCTAAAGATGTGACTGAATAGCTACAATCTCATGATAAAATTGTAACATATGAGAAGTTTCTTCTTAAGGATGAGCAAAGAAAGTGGTTTCTTGAGATGGAATCTACTTCAGGTGAAGACGCTGTGAAGATTGTTGAAATGACAACAAAGGATTTAGAATATTACATAAACTTACTTGAAAGAGCTGCAGGAAAGTCTGAGAGGACTGACTCCAATTCTGAAAGAAGTTCTACTGTGGGTAAAACACTATCAAATAGCATTGCATGCTACAGAGAAATCCTTTGTGAAAGGAAGAGTCAATTGATGTAGCAAACTTCATCGTTGCCTTATTTTAAGAAATTACCACAGCCACCACAACTTTAACAACCACCATCTTCATCGGTCAGCAGCCATCAATACTGAGGCAAGACCCTCCACCAGAGAAAAGATTACCACTCCCTGAAGACTTAGATGATGGTTAGCATATTTTAGAAATAAAATATTTTTTAATCAAGGTATGCACATTGGTTTTTGTTAGACATAATGCTATTGCACACTGAATAGACTACAATATAGTATAAACATAACTTTCATATGCACTGGGAAGCCAAAAAATTTCTGTGACTTGCTTTATTGTGATATTCACTTTATTGCAGTTGTCTGGAACCAAACCCCCAATATCTGTGGAGTATGCCTATATTTATTGTTAAATAAAAATGAATAAAGTAAATAGACCTGAGGGCCAGAAGCCTAGCTTAAGCTCTACTGAAAAAGCTATATGCTTTGGCACCTGTCTGCATCCACCTGGAAGAAGAGATTACTTTTTCTTCACATAAAGATGCTATATAGGCTGGCAGCAGCCCTGATTTTAGGAAACTGAAAGAGACCCACTTAATTCTTCATTTAGTGTCCTGAAGAAAGGTTCCTGGGCTTCTCATGGTCGCATTTAGAAGTTTGCTAAATTATTCAGACAAAGATTCCTTTTTCACCATCAAAGACAGCATTCTTTTACATTTTTGCCCAAATGGTCACTGTAACTTTGAAGCCTGTTCACACTAGACTTTTGAAATCACTCCAGGTCTGTGAGGATCAGAAGAGGTCTCAGCACAATGTCTGTTCTCCCTGATTCAGATACTCCCTTGTGAGCATATAACAACGTTTCCAAGTTGGCAGTACAGGAAATAAGCAGATTTTTGTGCATTGAAGAAATAGGAAGGGAAAGGTAAGTCACCAAACAGAAGACTCAGGAATAGAGAAACATGTGATTCTTCAGACTAGCCAGAAAGAGTACTTCGGTGATTTGTCAAAAATCCTGCAATATATAGATCTGGGGGTTAGATTCACTCTTAGGAGTTGAAAGTCCAGTCACTGTGCTTGCTTCACATTGGTGAATTGTATTATCCCATCTTTTCTAATGCCTGGAACATATTAGCATCTTAACAGAATATCATGCCCCATGAACTTTGTCTCAAATCTATGTTGAAAAGTATTAAAGGAATACTTGTAACTTGAAAAAAAAATTCGTTTGAATGTTATGAAAAACATAAACTTTGTATGTTTTCCTTACTCATTATGCAGGTATACTTAGTTTTCTTGTTATATTTTCTATGGAAATTGTGTCACTTTGTAGGGCTCATCTTAAAAACAAAATTAGCATAATTTAAGCTAGATCCCCCGTCCCTAATATCTCCACAATTGCCTGTGCCTGAAATTCTACCATTAGAGAGACTTTTGGCCTTGAAATATTTTTTATTATTCACTCATTTTATGTTAAAATGCACATGCCCCAGAATAGTTTCATCATTATTATCAAAATGAATTTACAAGTGAGGTTCTTCAAAGGGGAATAGAATGGAATGTATGATGTTCTAAGGTAAACTTTGCTATTTTCTATTTAGTCAGAATTAGCCCAGATATTTTCTTCCCAGATGTTGTAAGAATATTTATCTTTTGATGAGATGGCCATTAAAATTTCCTCTACAGAAGAAGTTATCGAATATTTTGGATTTCATAGGTCAATAAAATAATATAAAATAAAAATTAGGTGGGGCTGTCCCAGTGGTGCAGTGGTTAAGTTCGCATGTTCTGCTCGACAGCCCAGGGTTTGCTGGTTCAGATCCCGGGTGCGCACATGGCACCGCTTGTCAAGCCATGCTGTGGTAGGCGTCCCACATATAAAGTAGAGGAAGATGGGCACAGATGTTAACTCAGGGCCAGCCTTCCTCAGCTAAAAAAAAAAAAAAAATGAGGAGGATTGGCAGCAGATCTTCCTCAAAAAAAAAAAAAAATTAGGAAATTGACAAAAGGTGGCTGACCTCTTTTTTACAAAGTAAGAAATTAAACAGTACGACTATTTATTTTTGCCATTACTCTATAAAAGAAAGGCAATTTGATTCCAAACATGTAGGAAGAATGTAACCTCAGAACGAAGGACTTAATGTGTTGTCAGGTTTCCTTATTTCCCCAAGGATTAACGCAAACTTGATCACCAACACCAGTATCTTATTCTCAGGTATTCTCACATAATCATTTGAGAAGGACTGCTCTAGTGGTTTTCAACTGGGGATGATTTTACCCTCCTCTCTCAGGGATGGTGTATCAGTGTGTGGATAGATTTTTGGTAGTCAGAACTGAGGGAGATGCTACTAACACCTAGTGAGTCGAGGTTAGCAATTTTGCTAAACACCCTACAATGCATAGCACAGTGACCACAACAAAGAATTATCCAGCCCAAAATCTCAATAGTATCAAGATTGAGAAACCTCACAACAGGAGATCAAAGGAGTAAAGAAATTCCTCTATTGACAAGATGGCAGCTCAAAAGCCCCACAGGGCGACACTTGTTAGAAAGGAACTTCAGTGCCTTGTTTCCTGCGATTTTGACTCTAACTAGGGACTTTGGCCCCTATCTGAAGGCGTGTGGGTCAGAGTTAGTTACCATTTAATCCAATGCATTTCTTTTTACCTCCCTTTTCCCAGGCTAGATTTGCAAAAGAAAATGTGCATGAAAGTACCTGGCACAGTGTCTTAAAGGCTCAATAAATGCTGCTTTTCTTATTTTTTTCTTCTAAATATTTTTTCTAAGAAACATTTTCTTCATGTATCAATCCATTACTGGATTTAATAAGGTATCTGAAACAACTCACCAAACATTCCCTCAAAAAAGAAAAATGGTAATTTTACATGCTACAGAGATGCTGAATGGATTGATAGATGTAACAGACCAAGTTTACACCAAACTTTCAAGATATTTTAGTTAGCGAATTTGAATAATAACACTTAGAACTTTCTTGAATCCAATTTCCAATCAAAGAACTATTCTTGTCACTCCACATCCTGAACACTTTAACGGATTACAGTTGCCATTTGGACAAAGTAAAAACAAAATGGCCTTATGATCTGGCACCTTGGTTTGATTGCTGCCTAAGTTTCACTATATCCTACTCTCTCCTTCTGCATCCCAGCTTCTCTGCACTCTGAATCCCTGTGCATGACAGACTTTCTTACTTCTAAGTTGTGGAACACTTTTTACCTTTATTTGAGACCTACAACTTATCGCAACAACAGACACAGACTTTCATTACAAACACATACCTGTCTTTCACGTGGTGTCATACGTTGAAGGAGGAAGCCTTCCCTGCTGCTTCGATCTGTGCACCTCTCTTATGAGCTCCTCTTGGAGTTTGCATTGCCCTATCGAGGCACTTTTATCACACTGTATTATGACTGGTTTTTAAAATGTTTCTTCCATTAAGTTGTAAAATCTCTTAGAGTAGGACTCACATTTTTCTTGTTAATTAATTACTGAATTCCCAGTACTTTTTTTAAGGTTTGGCAGATAGTAGATGTCCAGTAATTACTTGTTAAATTAATGACAAATTCTTTTCAACAAATTATCCTGCTTTTTATATCCTTATCCGATTAACTATTTGGAGGACCTTTCAACTACTTCTTTAGGTTGTAGGCATTGACAGGAGACCAAAGACAAGAGGGAAATAATGAATTCCTATGTGTTATACATGGTTAGTAATTTGGTAATCATACCCTGAAGAGATCCCTGAAAGCTCGTGATCAACTATGAATGGATCGATTGTAAAATGGCAATTGAGCCAAATTATTGAATTATATCATATTTGTCAAGTAAGTGTGCATAATAACAATTCAGCTTAATATGCTTGATATTTACCATCAGAGGCAGAAAGTCAGAGTTAGAAGGAAATTTGGACAGGCCTAGGGCAAAATAGGCTGTGAGAAAAAGATAACTTAGCCCATAGCAACACAATATATTTCCATTAAATGTATCATTGCTGTATGACCACAATATTAGAAACTGGTAGAAAGACTGATGTGTAAAATTATATGAAGCAGTGTGGCAAGAGTCATAGATAAATGTAGTTTAAATATCACCATGGTAATCACAGTGAGCTAGGTGTCTAGACCAGCAGGGTTACTCAAGGTAGTTTGAGGATTGATCAGATGGTCACAGGGAAGGAGATCAGACCCACTCAGCTCAAGTTACCTCACTTTGTTGCTACTCTTCATTTAGCAAGCAGAGGAAAAGAGAAAATAAGGATACAACCTCCCGGTGCCTCCTTTGTTCTTCAAATAAGTGCCGTATTTATTGGTTTTATCAATCTAGGAGCTGATGACAGAAGGAAAGGGAGTTCCACTGGTTCAGAGGAATCCGGAACCTTGGATTAGCTAACTTTTATCCCCTTGTATTCTAGGGAGAAAAGAGAAAATCATACCTCATCACTCAGGCTTAATGTCTAGGTTCCAAATTCAAAATTTTTTTTGACCCCACAGTTTTATAACCTAAATCCTTCCAGGTTTCATTTTTTGCTACGCCATCCAGCCTGTTTGAGCTAAAGCATAACAGTGGCCCTGGGTATGGAGTACAACACCTGATGAAGGCTTCTGATTTTTAGATAATAATAAAAATAAGAACCCGAAGATTCTCACATGACACCTCTTTGGTGGAATCCTCTTTGATCCTGCCATCCTCCAGATAGAAAATTTCCTAAAATGTTTCTCTATTATTGTGTTTACATGGGTTGAAGTTGATTTTGTATTTATCTCACTAATTGTATCATCATATTCTTGAAGAAAATAAACCATATATTATTTTTCTTTGCTTCTACCCAATCACAAGACCTAAAACACATATCAACAAACATTTTTTGAGGGGCTGGCCCCATCGCAGAGTGGTTAAGTTCCCGTGCTTCCCTTCAGCTGCCTGCGTTTTCACCAGTTCAGACCCTGGCACAGACCTAGCACTGCTCATCAAGCCATGCTGAGGCAGTATCCCACTTAGCAGAACTAGAAGAACCTACAACTAGAATATACAACCATGTACTGGGGGGCTTTGGGGAGAAGAAGAAAAAAGGATTGGCAATAGATATTAGCTCAGGGCCAATCTTTAAAAAACAAAATTTTGAACCAATGAATAAATCTCTGTGTTGAGTGGATAACATTAGTTGGAGTCTAAATATTTTGCTAAGGCCATGATTCTTCATGGATAGTAAGAGAAGTTTCAGGGAGATGGTGGTTTCAGTGATTAATTACATAATTACGAAACTACATTATATTTTTATCATTATTACATATCCTTACCCACCTCTCACTTTACGCTTTTAATGTTTTTTCTAGTAAAGAAAAGCATTGTATTGGGGCTGGCCTAGTGGTATAGTGGGTGGGTTTGCTTGCTCCTCTTGCGTGGCCCAGGGTTGGCAGGCTGGAATCCTTGGCAAGGACCTGCACACCACTTGTCAGGCCATACTGTGGGGGCATTCCACATACAAAGTGGAGGAAGATTGGCACAGATGTTAGCTCAGGGACAATCTTCCTCAAGCAAAAAGAGGAAAATTGGCAATGAATGTTAGCTCAGGGCCAATCTTCCTCACCAAAAGAAAAGAAAAGAGTCATAGAACTAAAGATGTCTGAACTACCACATGGGTGGTAGCATTTGATAAGATTCCGTTTGACATTTGCCTGTTTGTTTATTTGTCCGTCTGTCTTTTTGGGTGGAGTGATATTATTTAGGATTGGAGGTGGACCCTTAGGCAAATGGAAGGATAAAAACCGATCCTAAACGACCTTGAATAAAATCCTATCTTTGAGCTTTGTTTGCAGAATTGAAAAAATGTGGTTCTGTAAATCCACTTATGTCTTAAGTATCCACTTGGCCCTTCATTATCCGCCTGTTCCTCTCCCATTATTTGTTGTTAAATTACTCATCCAGGTAGGCATAATATGATTAGAAATTTCTTGGCAACTCTAACAATCAATCAGTGATGCAGGAGATAAACAACTGCAAACAAGAAGGTCAATTTCACTTGTTAAGCTGGTTATTGTTTTATGAGGAAAAGGTGATTTCCCTCTCAATGATTACAACATCAGGAACTGAATAGTTTTGTTCATTTTAAAACATAATTAACTGCTTATACAATACTGATCTTGGGCAATACTCTTATTTGTAATGTTGTCGTGAACATTTCATAAAGGTGAACTAGAAGTTCAAGATTTCTCAGGAACTCTGAAATAGATTTTAGATTTCTGACACTTAAAATGGACTATCATTAATTATGCAGCTGGGAAAATCAGGAAAATTTTTTCTTCTTGCTTAATTATCAAAACAACATTTCAAAGCATTGCCTCAGATTCAACTCAGTGGTGCTAGGGAAGTAAACCAATATGGCCCCATGCCTGGTGAATACTACCCAGCTGGAGCAGTGGAGGAGCCAGTCATCACCAGTCTCTCTAACCATTGTCTCTCTTCTTTCCCTTTGTAAATGGTTTTCCTGTACAATTTTAGCAGTTTCCATGATGTTAAACATCATCAACATGGTGTAATGATTTCCAAATCTATATCTACATCTTTAACTTTTTTCAGAGCAACAGATTTATTATTTAAACTGTCTACTGGGTATCACCTCTTTGTTGTACTGCAGTCACTTCATGCTTAATACATACCAAACTTAAATAATCACTTCATCTACATATTCATTTTGTCTTTCCTGTCTTGCCTAATTGCAACAGCATTCACCATCAGTGTCAAGCTCACATTCTCCCTCTTCATCATCATAAGAAAACTGCCTCAAGTTCCAACAATTGGAGTAAAAGAATTTTCTTGAAGAGATATTGCCATTGTTCAGGCCCTTACCTCTGTAACCTAGGATAGTCTTTGAGCAGACTCATGTATGGTTCTCTTACCACTATTTTACCCACTCTTTTCTGTTTTCCGTGGAGTACAGAGTTATTATATTCATTACCCTTCAAAATAACTTTCAAATTCCTTAGCACAAGGAAAAGACTTTTCAAAAGCCAACCACAACTTTTTTCAATAGGCTTATTGAATGTCATTTCTTACCACACTTGTTTCTTCGCCAAAACTGAACCTGCTCTTATTTTCAAAACACACAATATTTGATTATAATTTTCTTCCAAAAGCTGTTACTTTGGAAACAATTTCTACCCTGCCTGGAAATTCCATAATTATATTAATATTTACAACTCAAAATGTCCTTATTAAATTCTTTTCCAACTTTTCCATTTGTCACTTTAATACGATTCCATTGAGCATTGCTCATAGTTTCAGTATAGGATAGTCTTCATATCACATTGCATTGCAATTTATATTTACATATCCTTCTGAGTGGACAGCGAACTCTTCTAGGGAAAGAAGTGGGCTTACTCTTCTGTTTATCACCAGGAACTGGTTTAAACTAACTCCCCCTCAACACACATTTTCATGCTTCCCTATAGTTCTTTCTCCTCTGTAAGACTTATCATGAAATTAATGAAGCAATTAATTGGGAAATTATTTAGACTCTGCCTTTTCTGAAAGAATGATAACTCCACCAATTTATATTTATCTCTTCATCCCTACCATTTACTATAATTCTAGCAGTTAGTGGGTGCTTAGTAAATACATACTGACTGAATGGGTGAGTAGAGGTGTTTCCATAGCAGTGAACCTCAATAACCTAAGTAGTATTGAATCTGTCAAGTGATGATTATGTAATATCTATTTTCTATTATATATCCCTTTGCTCAGCATAAACCTCTGAGAGTCTAGAACATAGTACATGAATCCATATCCTTTTGTATTCTTACATAGGAAAATATACTTTGATCTTATTTAATTTATGACTGTTAAAAGAAATTCTTTCTAACCACTTACTGCTTGAGTAATCCCATAAAAATTAATGACTTTTTCTCATGCTGTATTTTTCTTATCCATAAGATGAGAATAAATAATAAATTTAAAATTGTGTTTTCTGAGGACTAAATGAGATATTGTCAATATGAGCACCTAGCACACCGTCTGCCCTGTATTAAGTACTCAGTAAATATACTCCCTCTTCCATAGTTCCTCTTTTCCTTCATCTTCACTCTCCTTCTTCCTCCCACTCTCTCATCTTCTATCCCTCCTCACCTCTCTTCCCTCTCTCTCTTTCTTCCCTCTCTTCCCTCCTTCATTCTTTTCTTTATTCCTTTCTTTTATTCTTCCTCGCCTCCTTTATTCCCTTCTATATGAAAAATGAACTTCTTTAGAAACTTGTGTCTTCTTCATCTTCTTGTCTCTAGAACATGGCACTGTTTCCGATACATAGCAAGTACTCAATATATATCGTTGGATTCATATCTGAATGTTCTGGGATAAGAGCCCACTAATCTAAAGTAGAGGTATTTCCATAGCAAGACCGTGTTAGTCAGATAAAATTATTTTGGGTTGTGTTAATCAACTAAAATTATATTTGGTAAGAGAGATATCATTAAAAATGCGGGTTCTCAAGATGATTTAAAAGAATAGTGCAAAATATATATTTTTGTTAACAGTAAATTGTCTTGATTAAAGTTAAGACAAATAGGGTCATTTATTCAGCACATAAATTTTACATTTGGGAAATGCAAATATTTTAGAGAAGTTTCATTACTTTAGGTTTATCAGCCTTGGGGATAAAGAATTGATTGCTTTGATTTTATAAACAATCTGCCTGTGGGTGATGCTTGTCTTGAATGCTGATGAGTGAAAGCTGATGAGCTTCAATTGGTTTGGAAGCTGGCGATTTCATTTATCTCATAAGTATAGAAAGTGGAGTGTAGAGAGTGTTTCCAATAATAAGGCTGAGGGGCTATCGGAGGAAAGGGTATTGGTCAAAAACAGACTAACAGCTTGAGGGTCCAAAGGAAAGAAAGTCAGTCTTAAAACTGGCAAGGCAGGTCAACAACTGAGGATTAGCTCTGTAGCAGAGATTTTAGGAGAATTGGTCTCCAATGCAGGTTTAGAGGAAAGGGAGATGGAAACAAAACCCTAAATAGGAATAGGGAAAGGAGCGATGTCTCAGTTCTACTGAGAGAACAACATGGTCAGAGTTTTCATGAACACAATTCTACCTTGGAATACGAAATGCAGTCAACAAGGGATCCTTGTTCTCACATTCCCTAGGCCTCATAACTGCCTGTATTTGCCTACCTTCATTCCACCTCCTCGTCTACTATAATTGGTTTGTTGTTCTTTCCTTCGTGTTTGCTGTTGCAATGTTGCAGGCCTATTTCTAAAAGACTGAAACCAGTTCCTGTCTTTCATTATCCAATGTAACATTCTTCAAGCAAGACGCATTAACTCCATCAATACTTGAAATGTGAAGGATGTTTAAAAAAACACATGATGAATGGGAGAATTAACACACTGGATACTGTCAAGAGGTTACCTGTTTCTTAGGTATGGATCACTTTTCTTGTAGAAATGTTTTGCAATCAAAATGATGGTAAAGCATTTTTAAATTTCTTCTTTGCCAAGAAGTGACTAGTGTGAGTATGTACACTCACACATTTATTTATCTCCTTTTCCTTCATTTTTTTTCTTATTATATTTATTGTCAAAAAGGACATTGAACATTGTAAAGAAAATCTCACTAAGAAAATCATAATAAATGTTGAATGCATCCCAACATTTTAAATGTCATATTCTGTATTATGAAATTATAAAAGAATAACTTAGTTTCAATTATATGTAAAATGAGCCCATGTTGAGATTTCTTTTTTTGCATCTGGGTTTTAGCAACAGCAGATATGCTACTTCTCTCAGAAGCCTGGAAAATTTTGCTAAATCAAACTAATGAACTCCTAAGTGTCACACAACAGCTTTCTTTGTTTTTCTCTTTCTTCCTGCCCAAACTGTGCTCCTGATTCCAAAAACAGTAGCATCCAGTGAACTTAAGAAGGAAGTTGTATATAAAATGACACCCCAGGAGAAGTAATGGAAGAGGTTATCTAAATGTGATTGGTGGGTCCCATGATACTTGCTCCACAGAATAACTGATCTTTCATTGTGTGTGACTATAAAAGCAACAGTATACAGAGAGAGGCAGAGTAAAAGGAAGCAAAGAAAATGGAGAGCTGAGGCAGCTGATTTCCAATAAGAGAGAAAAAGAGACAGAGACAGAGAGAGAAAGAATATTTATCTTAAGTCTTTATTGTTCAGGCATTGGGATAAAATGGTGCCCTCCATTTTTCTGAGCACCTTTTTGCTTCATTTTGCTGTTGCTGTGGCTTCAAAACCGTAAGAGAATATTATACTCTCTATTAATATTAAGGTACTAGCAAAGTGACCCTATTAAATATATTCCATGTTAAAATTTGATTATGCTTTGCCATTTTGGCTTCTGAGACTGCTGGTTCGCCTTGTACATTTTAGACAAGTGTATGAAGGGAATTGACATCTTTTTCTCAAGCTCTCTCTCTCTCTGCATACTGAAGTTTATTGTAATACTGTCTGTGAAAAATATGTATGTTTCAGGAATATCTCAATGAGCTAAAATTGCTTTTATGAATGTTCTGTAGTTCTCCTACACTTTTCTAGAGTATTGGTTACTTTCTTTGCGTAGGCAATATATCCTATGGATCTCGTCTGTGATGCAGAGTCATTCTACAGAAAAGGCTTGTCTCCACCTTTTAAACCTTAATGAATCTGTATCCTTGAGTGTTGTCTTAGAATATGATGGCTTCAATACCACTATTTTTGACCAGTCTGTGGAAGAGGATAACTTCTATGCTTGTGCAAATTTCAAGGTGAGGCACTGGATTTGACATTTCAGAACTTCAGATGGGAAGATACAATTATTACTCAAAATTAGTTTTAGAGAGAGAATAAATCTTGATTTTGGATGAATTGTGAAAGCTAGGGAGGAAAATTGGAGAGCTCCTGAGGGGCAACATATAAAAGGAAACTTTACATATGCAACAAAACTTGTAAAATATTGCCACTTTTTTGTTATAGGGAGTGATGATAAGACATAGGTATGGTTTTTTAGATAGGACAGCTGTTTAACAATATGAGGAAGGAGAATCTAGGTAAAGGGATGCAGAATTGGGACTCAAGGCAACAAAAAAAGAAAATAGGAGGCAAGAAGACATAAAAATCAGTTTGTTAGAAACTGTCCTACTAAATAAATTAATCGTAATAAGTGATCACTAAGTCTCTTATTAAGCAATAATGGGATTAGAAGGTTCTCTCAGCCTGAGAAGCCAAAGTAAGACATTATTTACTAAATGTCTAAAAATAATTTTCCCATTCTCTACTCTTTAACATAAACAGGTTTCTCAGAAGTCTTCTGAACAGTTGGCTTTTGTGACATTGTTGGCTAAGGGAGATACTCTTAAAATCTTTGAGAGGAGATCTGTAGCACTCGCTTCTGAAGAGACGGTAACCTTTGTGCAGACAGATAAACCCATCTACAAACCTGGAGAGAATGGTAAGTCAATATTCATGGTTTCTTTGTATCATTTGTTGACCTGGGAACACATTCTTCAAATTTAAAGCAATCCAAACACATCAGTTTTAGTCTTAAATATATTCTTACTGTTATGGTATCAGGGATTTCTAGAATTTTTACTGACTGTCCAGGTCAATTATGAAATAATGCCCTCTAAGTCCAGTAATTGAATGCTTTGCTTCTTAAAATTTTGCATGCCTCTTTCACTGTTTACCAATTCTAATGACAGGCTTACATAATACCATGGTTGAAAGCGTGGGATATAGAGCAAAATTACTTGTTTTGAATTATTGTTCTGTAATTTACCAATTGGGCAAGCTAATAAAACCTCTATTTAGACTCAGTGTTTTCATCTGTAGAATGACGATAATAAGTGTCCCACTTGTAAAAAAAATTGTGAGAATAATGTAAGACAGTCAATGTGAAATGGTAGCAAACACACACAGACTCCATAAGTGATATTTATTCCTATTATTCATACCAGTGGAAGTAATCATAAATTTAATAACCTAAGCAAAGCCCTTCTATTTTCTTTATTATTGTAAGTAAAAGGTAGCAGAAATAACACTCAACTAGGGTTCAGAAGAGTATGGTTTTTGTCTTGGCTCTGTTAGTAAATTATTGACTTCTGGCAAGTAAATTCTGATCTTTGAGATCTTTAGTTTTCTCATTTGTAAAATTAGAGGGTTGGATGACAGCATCTACATGTTTTGTTCTAATATTATATATTTGTATGATTTATTGAAAAGAAAAGAATTAAAACAGAATTCATATAGTGAGATTTTTGCTGCATTATATTCTCTTTTCTGGACTCATTAAAATGCTGTGATGACACGTATGTATACAAAAGTAGCTAAAATGGTTTTTCTGGGATTCTGCCAAAATTAATTTAATGTTTTCTAACATGGATATATTTTTTCAGGAAAATTATGTTTAACTCCTGCCATACATATTTCACATTTGTCCTTCTGTGACTAATTCTTTCACCAATTTTTAAGATAGCTCTACGGGCTATCTATGGGTAAAAGCTTCTGGTGGCGGCAGTAGCTAGTGTTAGCTTTGGTGACAATGGAGCACCATCGACAGAGGAATTACAAATATGCAGTAAGAGATGTTTCCAAATGAATCCCAAATCATAAAGGGTCAAATCAGAGAGGGGAGAAAGGAGTGCAGTATTCTATAATAGCAAGGCAATTAATTTCTATGTCTATTTACAAGATATCATATCTGAGAGAGAAATAAGAAGGAAAAAATATTGTCCCCTCTTCCTCTTTTCTTTTAGTTCAAGTTCGTATTGTGACCCTGGACACCAAGTTCATACCTATTGAGGATTTGGTGAGTTCAATAATTCCTAAGGGTACAATGAAATTTAAACAAATTAAACAAATCCATTGCTATATAAAGTGCCATCAGGAAGCTTTCCGTAAGTACGGAAATAGGTTCTAACATGGAACACTATATAGGTATAACTTCAGTGCTAAATATTAAATTTAAACATAAAACTTTCCTTTATAGTGAGTTGATTTATACATCTTTAGATCTTTTCATCATATATAGAAAAAATGGGTTGCATGGAACCTGCTTTCCACTTCCCAGAAGAGATTTGGGATCCTTTCACATTTGGGATTTTCTTGGCATCTTTATCTATAGAAATTTTGTCCTCAGGGGAACTGAGGGCTAAGTCTCAACACTTAAATTAAGTCTATAATTTTGTGATGAAATATCTGGCAAACAAAGAATGCACTATTACAGTATTAACCTGCATTTTTTTCCTATTTCAGTTTCCTTTAATCACACTTCAGGTAAGAGATCTTCTCTTTCACACCCATTATTTAAATATTCAGATAAATAGTGATGTGTGTCTAGTTTTCACTATGAGTAGTTAGAAATTAAGATAACTGAAACAAGGGCAAGAGTAATCTTTATATGCAAACACAAAGAAAGGCATCAAATAAAGATCTAAATAAGGGGCTGCCACTTGAAGTGTGGACTGTGTGGCAAACACAGTAACAGGGTTTCATGGGAAATAAAAATTGGCCTCTTTCTAAAGGAGGTTTATGTTTAAAATTGCATAATTTTGGCTGCTGGTCCTTCTCAATCATACTTTAGCCACATGTTGTTTTAAGGAAATAGAAAACATACAACACCTGAAAATTTGGAAAGAAGTAGATGGTGATATTATTATAAAATAGACTCTTTGTTTTCAGAAGACGGTCAATGGATTCTCCTTCTACCAGTTCACATCTCTAGTGTAGTGTAGTGGCTTTCAGATTTATTTGAAATCTTATGCCTGTCAGTAAGTAATTTGTATCAGTCAACTCCAACATATGTATTTTAATCCTTACATACAATGTGTACCATTATTATTAACTAATTCTGAAGGTTAATACACTGAGATCTAGTCAATCATCATTAATGATTATGTGTGTAAATACATACTTCAAATTGTCTTCATAATTTGAATGCTTTTTACTTTGTTATATGGATGACAAATAGTTCATCTTTCTAGTGGGATAAATAGCAGGTCAACCATTTTCATGGTTTCTGCATTATTAGTAATCTATAAATAGTATTATCATCACATCATAACTCAACTAGTCTTGTGTTCCATAGAAAACAACAGAAATCTTAACTAACATTGGTTTAAATGAGTAAAAGTTTTATTGTTTTCACAAACCCTACATTTGAGTATAGGCACTTCAGAGTTAGGACAGTAACAGCATAATGTTACCAAGGACCCAGGCTTCTTCTTCTTCACCTCCATGCCATCCTCAGTGTGTTGTTTTGTTTTCAATGCCATCTAAGTCTGATTCTTTTAGAAAGAATTTCTACCCAGTGACTTCTACTTAAATTGAATTGGTCAGCACTCAGTCACGTGGGATATCCTTACTTAAAGGAAATCTGGAAATATGATTTAGTTTTCTAGATTTTATTCTAGAGGAAAGAAAAAAAAGTGAGTAGTGAATAATGTTTTTGGTTCTTTGTAGAAATCTTTTTATGAAGATTTCTTCAATCACAACCTGAAGATATCAGTAAATTTATTGATCCAGACTCACATAAGCTGCAATATGCTAAAAACAAGTAAAGGAGAATAGGTGGTATTATCAATCCTTTCTTATTGTAGAACTTCCACTTAACAGCCCCTGCATGCAGTGTGTAATTCATTACCAACTTACTTACAGATCAAATAAACACCAGTGACAATCTTTCTAAGTATTTGTCAGGAAGAGTAACTCCTTGTGCTCCTATTGATGTGGGTCCACTCTATTTTGGAGAGCACTACTCTGGAGCATGAACACTGTGTTTTAAATTCTTTATGCAATTCTGGTTCAGAAAAATCAAAAGCATTAGTTATAGATTATTTTTTCTTATCTGTTTTGGTCTTAAGAGAGATATACCTTACGATTAAATTTGAATACCTCAGGAAATTATGTTGTTTTTACAATTTGAAATATTAGTTCAATGAAATGGTAGAGCTTTACTTCCAATAATTACAGAAAGTACCCAAAATAAGGAAGGAAAGGATAATACTCTCGTATGACCTATGTTTTTATTTCTTCTTTATTTTTTAGGATCCTCAAAACAATAGGATTTTTCAATGGCGAAACGTGACTTCTTTTCAAAACATTACCCAACTCTCATTCCGATTGACTTCAGAACCAATGTTTGGAGATTACTCTCTTGTTGTGAAAAGAAACTCAGAAAAGATGTTGACACACCAGTTTACTGTTGATAGATATGGTAACCAACTGCTACTTATGATTGTCCTATATAAATGAATAGTTCAAAGGACTGAACAAAACTTTTATGTTAGAGTTAGGCAAAAGTAGGTGAAGCTTGATTTGGTTTTCTGCCTTCTTCTTTTCTTGGCCTTTTCTTCTTTATCACCTCTCCTTTCTTTCTCCTCACTCCTTGCCCCATATCCTTATTCTCACATCTGCCTTTTCTCCCTAGGAAATATCTTATTTTCTAGAATCCAGACAGTCTTCTAGGAAGGATCTAAAAGATTACAATAAATAAAATATGAAGTTCTGAGAATAGGGAAAAGAAAAGAAAGAGAATAATTAATCATTAATGAGACACCATCACTAACTGGTGCCCCACAGAATCGGGGGCAATTGAAAAGCGGTCTATACAGAAGCACACATAAGAAAATGTTGTGCATGGAAGCACACTTAGTTACGTGATTGCAGTAAGTTTTGCTTACTGGGGATTGTGGGGCCTGAATTATATTTCTTTATTTCCAGTGTTGCCAAAGTTTGAAGTTAAGGTCAGTGTGCCACAAACAGTAACTATTTCAGATGATGAATTTCAAGTGGATGCATGTGCTAGGTAAGTATTTATTCAGGAGATATGACTCCGCAGATCAATACAAGACTCAGAGAGAATGAGAAATTAGATTAACCATGTAACTTTAATTATTTATATACTTACCATAAAACTATTAGAGAATTAATGAGTTCTCATTGTAGAATATTTGAAAAATATAAAAACATAAGAAATGACCTATAAGTAATTCTACCAACTGCCATTAATATTATGATTTATTTTCCTCTAATCTTTTATGAATACTTTCCACAACTGCAGTCATACTTGTTGACCCACTAGAATTAAGAAAACATGTCTCCATATTATGCCAATCTTTTCACTAATTCCAATTCCTTGCTGCATAACATAACATATCTATATGTGGCTATACCACAGCCACTTAACTATTCTTTTATTTAACATGTAGGCTGTCCATTTTGTTTTCCAAGTAATAAATAATATTATAATCTATATTTTTGCATATAACTGTGTAAGAAGTAGCTTTTGAATTAAAAATTATTTACTTAGGAAAGATTTCCAGAAATGAAATTTCCAAATTAGACAAAATGTGTAACATTCTTTTAGTCTTTTGATCGCCATATTGCTCACTAAATATGTTGTGTCATTGTACAATTCCAGCAGCTGGTTCCAAAGCACCTGCCTCATTGAATCTTCATCATGATTAGTGTTTTCATTAAAAAGAAAGAAAGAAAGAAAGAAAATAAACTGTTGAAAATATCCTAATGGGAAAAATGCAATTTTAATAATTTAATGTGAATTACTTTGAATCCTCTTCAGTGTAAAAAAATTCCTACATGATTTGAGAAACTTTGATTTTCTTTTTATGAAATTATTTCTAATACTTTTTTCTTTTTTTGAAAGTGTGATAACTTTTCTCAAATTTCTGATAATAACAAAAAATAGCTGATATTTATTGAGTGCCAATGACTGTGCTAAATGCTACATTTATTGTATTCTCACCACAATGCTGTGAGATAGGAGCTATTATCATCTCTATTTTAAAAAGAAAAATAGTAAGACATAGAGAATGGAAATAACTTATCAACATTAATGGAGCTTTTTGATGGCAGAACTAGGCTTTAGACCTAGGCTATTTGGCTTCAGAGCTACTGTCTTAACCAAGACCCCTGTTATACTTTATATAAATGATTAAAAATATTAACATTGCCATATTCGTTAAACACTGTTTATTTAATTGATGACATGAAAATTACTTGCTTTGAATATTTTCAGAGCTACGTTAAAGATACATTGGGTAACGGGCTGTCTAATAAACATACATGGGGAGTGCTCAAGGATGCCACAAAGAAACTTGGAAACCAGTTTTTAGTCTTCTTTTTTTTTTTAATAGTATTTAAAATGTTCTTTGGACTCTAGGAAAATAATCATAATATTTTTATGAGTTTCAATGGAGAGTAGCTGAATGTTTGCCAGGGTTTCGTAAATATAATAGATGAGAGATTATAAATTATCTGTGTTAAAAATAATGGAATAATGAATATAAGCTTGAAAAAATCCAGAATCCTAAAATGGCTTCACTAGAAAAACCCTACACAAAGCCAAAATGGTCTGTGGCATTAAGGTCTGCCCAATGGTATGCTAGAAGAGTACAACACACATATGAGAAAAACCAAAATATTTATCAAGTATCACCTTCATAAAAGACTTGCTAAGCTAAATGCTGATATGAATTTGGGACTTCTTGAAATTTCTTTAACGTTATAGCCTACTTAGATTTGACATTAAAGAGTACATCAGTATCAGCAATAATAAGACCCTGAAGCAGGACCAGCCAGTTGAGACAGGAGCTATGCTTCCTACAAGGTTATTTCTGGGCAGACCATGAGAACAAGATGATGAAATCAGTATGTCTAGAAGTTAACATCAGTGAATGGGTTGCCTATCTCAAGTTGTATAATACTGTGTCTGTGCATTGTTTCTTTAGTATTCCCTGAGATTTAGCTTGGAACACCTAGAGAAAACAGTAACAAATTAGATTATGTTAGTAAACAACCTCAGAGATGAATCAAGCTTTTAAGAGGGAAGAAAACTGGCCTACAGGCAAAGACATTTTAATAAACTGCATTAGTATCCACCAAAAGCTTTTCAAATCACAAAGGGAGAATGTTGATTCTGACCTGTATGAAAATTTAAGCTACATATTTCATGAACATGTGTTAACCAGTAGATAATGCTACTATAAGAGTTTTATTTTATAAATAAAAGACAGTAAAAAGAAGAAATAAGATATGTTCAGGTATAACACTTGAGGCCTGAGCTCAGTCTTGCGTCTACTTTACAGATGATTTAGTGCTTTGAGTTGAATCAAAATCTCAGAAGTGTTAAGAATTTTTAAATAGAGAGAGAAACAAATTAGTGGAGTAGAAAGAGCATGGACTATGGAGTGAGGAAGATCTGAGTTTAAATTTTAATTCCACCAATTACAATGTGAAGTGAGTTACTTGATCTGTTTACTAATGTCTAAAATGAAATAAAATACATACATCTCCAGGTCATTGGGAAAAATAGATGAGATAATGTATGTAAACACCAGATATGTACTGGTGTCCAACAATTAGAAAAAAAGTATTGTGATCAATAAATTTAATTATATTTGGTTTTATTATATACTAATTTCACATTTGTTATCTATTTTTCTAAATCTTTGTGGAAGGAGTCCTCAAGTAAAAAAAAACTCAAATCAACTTTATTTGCCTTTGATTAAACCTTTAATGTTGCAGTTTTTTGCATATTTTAGGAGAAAATGAGATATTTATTTAACCCTACTTCATAAGAGATTGTACTTTTTGTCAAAGCATATCCAGTTTATGCTGATATTCATACCTTTTATATTTATTGAGTGGTAAAATGAGAATTTTTTAAAATATTGATATTGATAAAGTGATAAATTGATAAATATTGATAAAGAAAAAATAAAATATTATTTTCTGCTAAAGGAAAAAAGTCCTGCAAATAATTTTTATAATACTTCTATCAGATTAAATATAATTTTTTTTTAATGAGGAAGATTGTCCCTGAGCTAACATCTGTGCCAATCTTCCTCTGTTTTGTACGTGAGATGCCTCCACATCATGGCTTGGTGAGCGGTGTGGAGGTCCACGCCCAGAAGCTGAACCTGCAAAACCCGGGCCACCCAAGTGGAGTGTGGAAACTTAGCTCTACACCACTGGGAGAGCCCCAGGTTGAATATAATTCTAAAAGCTCAATTTAATCATTAAGTCCTATTCTCTGAGATTTTAGATTCTATATTACCTTGAATTTGACTCCTAAAAAAGCAGCTGAACTGGGGATTGGCTCGATGGCGTAGTGGTTAAGTTCCCATGCTCTGCTTTGGTGGCCCTGGGCTCTCAGGTCTGGATCCAGGGTGTGGACCTAAAGCACCTCTCATTGAACCATGCTGTGGCAGCATCCCACATACAAAAAGTACAGGAGGATTGCCACAGATGTCAGCTTGGCAACAATCTTCTTCAAGCAAAAAAGAAGAAGATTGGCAACAGATGTTAGCTGAGGGCCAATCTTTCTCACCAAAATAAAAAAAAAAAAGGCAGCTGAATCTTTCTAACAGATCTAATGCCTAATTTAACCTAAATTCTGTGGGGAAGATGAGGATTCCTAATTAAATTTGGTCATTGGAGTAGTCATAGTTTAGAGATTTCATATATAATTTCTGAAGAAGACCATAAAATATTACCATAGTAGTGTTCATCTGTAGTTATCTGTACACCTTCTCACCCTAGGTACACCTATGGTCAACCTGTGCAAGGGAAAGCTGAAATCTGGGTGTGCAGAGAATTTGTTTACTCTAGAAATTGTGAGAATGACAACAATGAAATATGTGAACAATTTATTGTACAGGTATGGATCAGGATCTTTACTCCAAAAAAAAAGTCTTATTCATTTTCTTTATTGTTTTCTCTTTGATTCTACTTACAAAAAGGACCGAACACTATATTTAACACTATTTTCATTTTGTAGATAATGGAGAATACACCTAGATAAGGTGAAGAATGAGGAGAAAATATAATGTTTAACAAGTCTGCTAACTTTCTAGGCCATGTAAATAGTTATCCATTTATAGATTCATAGAATTTTTAGAATTTGAAAGATCTTATTGACTCCCTTGTTTTGTATATTGTCTAGGTGACCTCCCTGATCTTTCTCTGGAGAATCATTAATCATCCTTTAAATAAATGAATCCCTGATAGTACTCACCATGCAACCTAGCATTGTCCTTATGAAAGAATTTCATGAAAACATCTGCAGTTTAGAGTATCTGCTTTTGCTGCTTTAGATTTGAAGTTTATTTTAGAAGCCATCATTTGCTTTCCTGATCTGTAGCATCTTAACCTTAAGTGGACAAATCTGCTCATGTCTTTGAGGATCACCTTTAGAGTTCAAAAGTGAAATTTGTATACATCACACTGTTTGAATTATAAGTCTGATTGTCCTGAAGTTATTCACCAAATTTAGTGAACATCCTTTAGGTAAATATCAATATTTGGTAAAGGTGGGCAGGAACCTATCTTTTAGATAGGAATTGAAGGGTAAGAAAGGTTGAGTGAAATTCTTCCACATCAATAGCACATTATCCTGTGGTGTGCTTATAATGTTATTTAATCAACCATTTTACCATGTGATGGGTGTTCTCTCAGCTAATGTTTTATTTTTTCCCCAGCTTAAAAAATACGGCAATAAACAATCTGCTAAAACTATCTTTATATATGACAGGTTTTATTTAAATGGAATAGATTCCTTGGAGTGGATCTCCTGAGTCAAAGTAGGTAGATAGATAGATAGAATCATACATAAATTTAATTTTTAAAATATTAGTATATTGTTGTCCAAAAAAATTTTAAGCATTCAAATTTCTGTCAACAATATATGAGAATACTGTATTTCGCAAGTTACTGCCAGCAATATACATAAGAGTTTTGAAATTTTTGCCATTTTGATAGACGCAAATTTATTTTGTCTTAATTTCCATTACTAGTGAGTTTGAGCATATTTTCACATTTTTGTTATCAATTTGGATTTTTTTCTTTTGACAGTTCTTAATTATCCCTGTTTTTCTTATTCATGTGAAAATGAAGCTTTCTTTTATTATAAATATTACCTTCTATTCTCTAAGCAAATTTTTTTTCATATCTGTTACTTAAATATTGATTTCATGTCTGGTATTTTTGAAATATCACAGTTCCTAATATTAATGCGTTCTCAGCCTTAGCTAATGTCCTACCTGCCTTTATGTAGTACATGTAGCTATCGAAATATTCTTTAAGATTTAAAAACATTTTCCAATTATGTTCTAAAATAAGAATTTTGTTCTTTCAGATGAATATCCAGTTGTGTTAGCGGCTAATCTTTTATAATTTTGCTCTCTCTTTATTCTAGATCATGCTCATGAAAGGTTCATCTGTTTTATTGGTCTTACTCTGATTTTTGTTCTTATTATCATTTTTGTGTTACTAAATAATTTATTTTAGTTTTCATCTTATTAATTCTTTTCCCTAAAATTTTAGTTTATTTTTTTGATTTTAAAAATTATATTAGTTGCTTCTTTTTGTTAAAAACTCATTCAGTGTTTTACATTTCGCTTTAACCACAGTTTAACACCATAGATTTTGATGCAAAACATTTTTTCCTTGACACTAATATTTAGATTCTTATTGATTTACCTCATATTTTCTCTTTGACTCAGGAAATCCTGAAAGATGGTTTTTTTAATTAATTTCTAAGCAATTAAGGTTCTTCTGATTACTTTTTATTAATTCTTTTTCATTTGATTGCATAATAATTAGACAAAGTAAAATGATCTTTTTTGTTGTTGTTGATATCAGAGTTGATAATTCAGAGGGGTACATGTTCTGGAATCAGAATGCCTAGTTATCAGCACTACCTTCAACCTGTGTGACCTTGGGCAGATTATATAACCTACCTGTGCTTCAGTTTATTCATCTACACAATGGAGATGATAAATCTCATGTCTAGCTCCTATGGTAGTTTTGAGAGTCAAATAAATTGATCTATGCTTCTAACATTTTAAATTTTGAATTAATAAACAGTTTTTACTTTAAAACATAGCTAAATCTATATTTCTCTAATTAGTGATGTGACCGATGAGAGATTATCTGTCGATTTTTCCTTATTTTAAATGAACAATTTACCTTGAAAAGTGTTTTGGTGTTACACATCTGAAGAGGGCTTCTGTTCCATCTCTTCTTTGTGCCTCTCAAGATAATTTTAATTTTCCTATTCTTAAAATATCATTCAGTTCCATTTTCATCATTTAATTTGTTCCCATCTACATTGTTTCCAAGAAAATATCCTTGAAATCTGAAAAATATACATTACCTCCTTGCCTTGTTTTAATTGCTGAGGAAAACTCCTTTCTCCCCTTTTTGCTGTAATTTTTTTTATCATTTCAACAAATTTGTGAGATGGAGCCGTGGGGTGGTTCAGGGAGTCATGTATCTGTGCTAAAACTCCATATTCTTTCGAGACTTTTGAACCCCTAACTTTTTTTGATTATACTTCCTCTTTATTTTTCAGTTAAGAAATGGTTGTGCTTCTCAAATTGTAAATACAAAAGTCTTCCAACTCTACCGTTCTGGATTTTTCATGTCCTTTTATGTCACTGCAACAGTTACGGAAATCGGGACAGGTAATGACTGTGTTTTATGGGCAACCCAGGGATAAATGCAGCTCAGTGGGGAGAAGTTAGGAATACTCACCAAATACAGATCAATAATTGTTCAACATAGTAAAGTGGAAGACATTTGCCAATAGATCTACTTGGGGGTTGCTTTTGAATAAAATTTTCCTAGTAATATTTAAAATAAAATTATTACATAAATGCTACACGTTTATATCTGCTTCTGTGTCTGCATCAGTTAGAGGATCTTCCCTCTGAATTAGTAGAGCTTAGCTGATAAATTAGATATCTTTTTAACTTTGTGTTAATCAGTTGATAATCAATTACCAGGGCCCAATCTTTGGTTTAATACAAGAGTCACAATCTATATCTAGAAAGTCAAATTCAGCTCCCTGCCTGTTTATGTAAATAATGTTTTATTGGAATGCAACCACATTCATTTACCATGCTTAAGAACTACAACAACAAAGGTGAGTAGTTGAGAGAGAGACCACGTGGTCCACAAGCTTAGAATAATAACTATCAGATCCTTTACTGAAGAAGTTGTCAACCTCTGATTTAATACAACATGGGACATTTAAAGTACAAAAGTTATTGGTGAAAAATTTACAAGATTACACATAATGATCACTCAATAATTATCTGTTAAAAGAATGAAAAAGAAGAAAGTGAGATTTAATTTGGCATGAGGAAAACCAGATTCAATTACTAAATATTTCTTGTTACTTAAAAATGATTAGGACAATATTGTCTATAAAGTGCTTTATATAAATATACTTGATCAATGTTGTAATGAAATTCACAATAGATGTTTCTCACAGTTATATTGTAACTTAGCTAGGTACACTTGCCTCTGCTTATTACATGATTTGTCAATATCACAATGCATTTCTATTTATTTTGCTATCAGATACTTTTTGAATCTGGTAAAAGTCTAAAAACATAGTCATCTTTCAGGTTAAAGAAAGATTTCAGGAAGTGAAAACCTTACTCTTGAGATGTCTATGACATTCTCTATCATAAAGAGAGATACAAGCCAGAACTGAGAAGAATGGTAGAAGGAAGGAAATTAAGGATATTTTCCTTGCATCTGATTCAGATATTTTCGTATTAATTATATTATTCAGTTTGATGTGTACTATAATCAAATTCATACAGAGTACTCTGGAACATGCTCCAAAGCACCCATACCTCCCTTTCGATGTAGAACAAGAATATAATTCTGTGTATAGAAGTTTGCACAAGTCCCCTAAGCTGTTTGTCTTTTGAAATTCTTGGTCAAGTGATTTTTATCCTCCCTGACACTGTTTCTCATTTCCAATAGGTGTGCAGATCAGTGAAAAGTCTTCTATTTCTATCACTCAATTGCTTGGGATTGTGAACTTTGAGAACATGGACCCTTTCTATAGAAGAGGAATTTCTTATTTTGGAACTGTAGGTTTGACTAAAAATATTTATGTTTTCATTTCATTTTCTTGGATCACAGACTGCCCTTTGAAAATTTCTGGATGCATTCTTCCTACTGTCATAACACGTTTCTAGCCTTACTGCATCTGATATACTGGAAAAAGTCATAGGTTGAAAGAAAGTGATAGATAAAGTTATAGCTTTTTCTGTATTACATATTTATTTAATAGAACATCTTTCTGTCTCATTGGAATTTAAGAAAATTACAAATAACCACATTTATGAATAGAAAATTATTTCTCTGTAGAAACGTAACATGTATTTTAAGAATTAATGCTTCTTTTTTTTGTACAGCTTAAATTTTCCGGGCCTAATAACATACCCATGGTGAACAAGTTATTGCAATTGGAGCTCAATGACAAATTTATGGGAAACTACACCACAGATGAGAATGGTGAAGCTCAATTTTCCATTGACACTTCAAATATATTCGATCCAGAGTTCAACTTGAAAGTAAGACGCCAAAGAGTAGCTGAGATCCCACAGAGGAGTGATTTGAATGTTAGGAATTTTGGACAGTAGCAATTTCTCAAAAGAGAACTTGTATGGAGAATATATTTTAACAAAGTTTTAAAATTTAGAATGTTTTATATATTTGCTTGTTCGTTTAAAAGCACATGAGAATACTTATTCAAGAGGATGAGATAATAGCTATTACAATTGTTATAAATTCTGTAACAAACGATATTTTCCTCTGAGAAACTAGAAATAGCTCATGAAAATGATTTGGCTTTTTTCATTTGGCCATTTCATGCATAGACAGGGGAGATACTATGATTTCTCTTTTTCTTCGTCTTAAACTGAATTTTGCAGTTAAACAATTTGTCAGTGTTCAAATGTACCTCAAACACACGGAGCCTAAAGCTATTTCCTGAGTTCAATTACAAAGTAAAAATAAATAATTCATTGTAGGCTTAGTGAAATATACATACAGTTATGGTCATGCTTTGTATACAAAAAGAGGAGAGTGATATTATTTTACTTCCAATAGCTTAATGTTGAAACATCATCCACAAGCTAAGATTCCCCCTACTTTGAAGAGATAAGAAGTCTTCCATTCTGTAATAATTACTGTCCTTGGAAGAGCTTTACAGTTCTAAGATCCTTTGCTTTCTTTTATCTTATCAGGCCACATATATTCGACCTAAGAGCTGCTATCTTCCCAGCTGGTTGACACCTGAGTATATGGACGCTCATTTCTCCGTTTCACGCTTTTACTCCCGAAGCAACAGCTTCCTGAAGATTGTTCGTGAACCAAAGCAGCTTAGATGCAATGACCAGAAGATTGTTACTGTGCAATACTCGCTGAACAGTGAAGCATATAGGGACAATTCAAATATAAACTTCTTTTATTTGGTAAGTCTCAGGTGGTGGATTCTTGGATCTTGTCTAATTGCTTAGCACAGAATAGCTTAAAATGTGCACATCAGTCATGCCACGTTAATCTGAGTGAGCCAACCTTCTTGCTTTGCTGGTGAATGTTATTGGATCCATTGAAAACAAACACGGAAACAAATAACCACAAAGAGATCCAAGGCGCTTTCAGTTTCCCTAAAATTAACAAACTTACTACTCAGAGTCTGTGATTTTAAGCATCCAGTTATAGCTCATGTCAAATATTTATGACTATTTGTGAGAGTAAATTTTTACAGATGCCAGGGAGTAAAGTGAAAGGCTGATTTTGATAAACAATAAAAGGACTTAGTCTTTTTGGTTCTGTCCCCATATTTATCCATTTTGCCTCTATTAGGTATATTGAAGGGTGAAAAGCCACAGACTTGGAAATTAAGACGCCTAATTGGAATCTTCCACCCTCTCTTATTTATCATTCAAGCTAGTTGATCTTGGACAGATTGGCTAAACTCTCTAAGTCTTAGCTTCCTTGGCTGTATATTTGTAATTGAAAATAATAATATTTACCTCCAAGGGCAAGAATTATGTTCCAGGCAGTGTTATGAGGGCTTTATATGAGTTAACTTGTTAATCAGCCCTATGGATATCTCCAACTTACTAATAAGGGAACAGAGGCAAAGAAGTGAAATCACTTGGCTTATTGGAAGCCAGACAGTCTGAACAATGTTAGAGCTTTATGCACCCCCTTGCACAGTGCATTATGTATTATTCACCAAGTTTCTAGCACATAATTGGCTCTCAATCAATTGTAGTCACTTTGTTCTTTTTTAAGTTGTGCAAAGTCCATTTTTAATATTTGTTTGTGTAAGCTATCTTATCTTACGGAATAGAATTATCATTACATCATTCATTATCTAATAATAATATGATATCATATTACATAATATAGTATCACATATTGTGTTTTCTTTGTTCTACACAGATAATGGTAAAAGGAGCTATCTTCCTCAGTGGACAAAACGAAATCAGAAATAAAGGTGTGTATAATAAATTCATTTTTTAATACACTCTCTCCTTTCATTTTTCCTTCTTTTTAAGGAAATGTTGTAGCGATATTTTGTTATAGTGATAGAGGCAAGAGGTTAGGAAGAGCACTTATCATACGATTTTTGGAGGGCGGTAGCATGGCCCAGGATAACCTACTAAATATTTTGATGAAGGAGCTTTCAACCTGTATCTATCATTGCCAGATTATCAAGTACATTATAGAAAAGTGATGTCCAAAAACAAAATATTGTTTTTGCCTAAATTATGCTATCTTCTTTATTTGTATATATAGTTCTCATTATTTAATTTATTTGCCTTTAAAATAAAGCCCAATTTGCTCTTTCTATGCATAAGTCATTCTCTTTTATCTAAGTGTACCCAGTGAGCCAGGAAACTTTTCTCATTGTATCTGTTGATGACATTTCCTATTTACACAGACTGGAATGGAAACTTCTCGTTCCCAATCAACATCAGTACTGATCTGGCTCCTGTGGCCTTCGTGCTTGTCTACACCCTTCACCCCAGTGGGGAAATTGTGGCTGACAGTGTCAGATTCCAGGTTGACAAGTGCTTTAAAAACAAGGTGATGTTTCTTCTGTTTCTTGCCTGTCTTGAGTAAGAAGGGTGAGCAGTTTTCTCGCTGTGGTCTCCTTCTTATGTGACTACCGTAACCTTTACATGGTAATCTCACAATAGATGTTGGCATAATTAAATTATTAGGGGTTGAAAGAATCACTGAACAGAATGAATAACTTTTGGCAGCAATACTAATCCTGAGATGATAAGACGATGATGAAAGAGGTGCTCCTGGAAGGAGAGTTGAGGGTGAAAGTGGGCAGGGGAAATATAGGTATAGAAATTTATAAAGATTAATTTGGAAAAGTTTGAATACATTCAAATTATTTTCACATAAAAATACCTTACTCTCATTCCTTTTCTTTCTCTACTTTAGGTTAGCATCGAGTTCTCTAAGGAGCAGGGGCTGCCTGGCTCCAAAACCAGTCTCTATCTTCAAGCAGCCCCTGACTCATTCTGTGCACTCCGGGCTGTGGACAAAAGTGTTCTTCTACTGAAATCGGAACAACAGCTGTCAGCTGAAAGCGTAAGCTCTCTGATGTCCTCATTTTCTTCATTTTTATCTGGCTTCATACAAGGCTTACCCTTCAGATGATTTTTTTTTTTAAAGATGGGCACCTGAGCTAACAACTGTTGCCACTCTCTTTTTTTTTTTCTGCTTTATCTCCCCAAATCTCCCCGGTACACAGTTGTATATCTTAGTTGCACATCCTTCTACTTGTGTCATGTGGGACACCACCTCAACGTGGCCTGACGAGCAGTGCCATGTTGGCACCCAGGTTCCAAACCTGTGAAACCCTGGGCCGCCGGAGCAGAGTTCACAGACTTAACCGCTTGGCCATGGGGCCGGCCCCCAGATGATGTTTTTGTTTGAGATGGAACATGTTGAAAATATCAAATATTTTCCTCCTTTGTTCCTTCATGGGTTATATATTTACTAATTTTTCTTGGCTGACCCAGCACTCATAACAATATAAAATTCTATAGATAATTATAGCAAGTTAGGAAATATACAATGAGATTTTGTAAAAATCATAGGTGTAATCATACATATGGAAACTTAGAGTTAAATCTCTGTGTTGAAGAATATGCTTGGATACAGTCTAAAGTTACTATCCATTAATGGATCTTATATTTTCATAAGCATTTCCAGGCCAACAATTCCAGAATTTCAAGTCAAAATTATTTCAGTTAATACCTGTTGGATATTTTCCTTTTATTTTTAACACAAGTACATATAAATATTGAAATTTATGATCTATTTAAAACCAATTTAATAATTTAAAACTCTTCTTCTTATTAAAATTATACCTATTGCCTTAATCCATTTGGGCTGCTCTGACAAAATGCCACAGACTGGGCAGCCTTTAAACAACAGAAATTTATTTCTCACGGTTCTGGAGGCTGGAAGTCTGAGATCAGGGTGACAGCATGACTGAGTGAGGTCCTCTTCTGGGGTGTAAAATTCTTCTTGTATTGTCACATGGTGGACTGGACAAGGAAGCTCTCTCGGGCATGCTTTATAAGGGCATTAACTCATTCTTAAGGGCTCTGCCCTCATGATCTAATCATCTCCCAAAAGCCCTACCTGCTAATACCATCACATTGAACATTAGGATTTCAACATACGATCTTTGAGAAGATACAAACATTCAGACCGTAGCACCTGTGTATTGTAGAAACTGTACAAAATATTCAAAGGCATAAGGAAATAAATCTTTTAAATATTCATAATCTTAACACTTACACATATGTACATTTTGGTTGTAAATTTTAAAATCTCTTTTCTGAAGGTATATATATTTTACAAACAAGATCTCATTGAAAAATGCACTTTTGTATTCTACTTTTAACACCGTATAGTAAATCTAGTCTTAAATATAAAGCTATAAAAATTAATCAAAACATTTAATAACCATTAATCATGACATAAATGACATATTTTTCCCAATGTAAAACTTAAATACATTTAAATTTTTTATTCCAGCTAAGAAGCTTCTAACTGATTTCAGAATCTGGAGAAGCATCAACAAATAAAGAACAAATTTATCTATTAAGGTGGAAAACATATATATACTTCTTTTTCTAAGAGTTTCATGGATTCAGAGTAAATAGCTTCTGCTCATTCTTTCTACAACTAGTGGTAACAAGGCCTTAGAAAAACTGCCTTGAGGAAAAACCATCAAGAGACCACCAGTAGAAAATTCCAGAGACATTTTGACAGACCAGAATATTCAACTGTCTCAGAATATGATATCAGACCAAAAAGAAGTTGCCTTTGTTTATTATCAATAGCCTTATTAACAGTATAAATCAAGTAATGTTATGTAAATGAGTACATTCCAATTCATATTATTTGTTATATGTTTAATTTTTAGTTTTAAATAATTTTAAAAAGTGTCAGAATTATACAGAGAACTCTCCTGTACCCTTTACCCAGACCCACTAATTTTTAACATTTTTCCACATTTGCTTTCTCTCCCACTCTTTCTCCTGCCTACACACACACACACACATGCACACACACACACAAATACGTACATAGCATTTAAGGAAACTTTCTGAACCATTTGAGAGTAGGTTGCATACTTCATGTTACGTTATTCCTTGATATATCAGTGTCCATATTCTAAAAGCAAGGATGTTCTACATAACTACTATACAGTTATCAGATTTAGGACATTTAATATTGTTTCAACCTTTAGATCTGATCTGCCAACTATGTTCAATTTTTGTCAATTGTCCTCTTTACCACATTTCTTTCATTTAGTACAAGATCCAGCACAAAATCACATATGGCATTTGGTAGTCAGGTCTCTAGTTTTCTTTAGTCTGGGACAGAATCTCTCTTGTCCTTTATGAAGTTGACATTTTTGAAGAACACAAGCCAGATGCTTCTTTTTAAATAGAATGTTCCTCATTTTAAGTTTGTCTGATGTTTCCCATGATTAGGCGAAAGTTATGCATCTCTGGCCAGAATACCGCATATGTGATGTTTATTTTTCATGGTATCACATCCAAGGTATACACACGATCCATTTGCCTATCACTGGTGATGTTAATTTTGATCACCTGATAAAGGTGTTTCCCTGTATCTCCACTGGCTATTTTCTTCCATAAACTAATAACCAATTTGTGCTTATTAAGTCTATTTGTACATCCTGCTCCTCATCAAAATTTCCTCTTAGATTTAGCATCCATTGATAATCCTTGCCTAAACTAATATCGGTAGGATAGCTGAAACATGGTGATTTTTCAGTTCCATGTCTTCCTCTTTACTTATGAATGCAGGGATTTCTTCTTCTCAAAGGGTTATAATTATTACTATACTAAATTATTTTTATGATAAAATTTTTCCAAGCTTTCCCAGTGAAAGCATCTTCCATTTGGTCCCTGTGTGCTTGGAACATGCCTGGATCATGTTTTTAGCATTTGTTGTTGTTCTGGCACAAGACGTTCTAAGCCCATCTTGTACCTTCTTTTCACTAGCCTTGAAAGCAGTTTTTCCAAGGAGCCCTTATTCCTTAGACTGTGGCATAGTATTTATCTAATTTGTCTTTTTCAAAAACTTTAATGGCTATTCAGTTGATACATCATCTTTGTTCTGGTGATTTGAGATATTACTTTTATCATACACTATATTTTTATTTGTAGTTATGTTTATTTCTGGACTTTATATTCTATTCCATTAGTCTGTCTAATAATGTGTCAGGACCACACTGTTGCAGTCATAGAGGTTTTGTAGTATGTATTAATTTTTGGTGGGAATTGATTCCTTGTCTTCATCCCCCTAACTCTTCTATTTCAGGGTTTCCCTAGCTATTCTTCCATTTTTGAGTTTCCCTATCAATTTTATTTTCAACTTATCTAACTCAAGAAAAAGTTTACTGATATTTTTATTGTGATTTTGTGGAATTTATAAATTAACTGCATCTTGATGGTGAGATGTACTAATCAAAAATAAGAAATTTTTTTATTTGTTCAAGTGTACTTTTATGTCTTTCATGAATTTTAATTTTAAATAAATTTCTTCATATAGTTTCCTGTTAAGCATTTTAACTTTTTTGTTGCTGTTGCAAATGAGGTTTTCTCTTCTATTATATATTCAAGTTGGCTATTATTTGTGGATATGGGAGCTATTTTTTGCATAATAATTTTATATTTTGCTAACCTGCTGAATTCCTTTATTGATTGAACTACTTTTATCAACAATTCTCCAGGGTTTCTAGGTATACTGCCATGATACTATGGACATAACTTTCCTTCTTTTTATTCCCCAATGCGTATTCCTCTATTTAAGAAAAAAAATTGCCTAGTTGCAGTACAATGTTAAATTTCAGGAGGAATAACATCCTTGTCTTGTTCCTGACCTTAGTAGAAAGGACTGGTAGAACCTTTGTGTGGTTCTTTTGTGTATAGTAGTTTCTTGATGACTTTCTGTATTTTCTTTGTGGAAATTCTCTCTCTACTGGTGTCAGTTTTAGTAATTTATGTTTTACTAAGAAATTAAGCCTTTTAAATAGGCTTTCAAATTGATTTTTATTGAAAAGTACAAAGAAATCTCATGATATTTTAAAAATAGGTTCTCTGTACCAATAGTTGCATCTTCCTTGTCTTTATTTTTTATTCCTCTTTATGTAATTTTTATCCTGCATATTTATACTTTATTTTTCCTCTTTATTGATTAATTAGTGATTTATCTATTTTGTTAATTTTTTATAAAACTATGATTTTGATTGATTAATTTGATGTAATGTGGGGGTTTTTGGTACTCTACCACATTGATTTTTGTTTTTATCTTTATTACTTCATTACTGTTGCTTTCTTTTATTGATCTTGTTTTTAGCTTTTTTATTTGGAAATTTATATAATTTTCATTCATTTATTTTTATTGGCTTAGATGTTAAGCCCTATGAACTTTTCTCTAATTTCTACTGTTAAAGTATCTCATAGATTCTTATATGTAGCAATTGCATCGTTGTTTTTGGAAATTCTATAATATCTGCATTTAGGTTTTTACTGAAAATTTATTTAGTGGAGCATCCCCTAATTTATATGTAGACTGGCCTTTCTACTTTGGAATATTTAATTTCAAGTTATATTGCCTCATGATCAGTATATTTCTATTTTATGGGGACTAATGATATGCTTTTATTGTGCTCAAATATACCAACAGCTTTTGAGAATACTTCACACGTGTTCAGAAGAATATGTAGTCTCTTTATGTCTGTTCTGTATCCATAAGATCTGATTATTTAGATATTTTCTATTCTCACTTATTTTTTTAAATACACCTGACCTGTCTTGTACTGAGAGTAGTGTGTTAAACCATCCTGTTAAGACTGTTTCTATCTGCTTCTCCTTGCATTTTCTGTTGTTTCTGCTGTGACTGCTGTGTTATTTTGTGCATAGATATTCATAACTATTGTGGCTTTATTCTGAAATGGGGGTTTTAACAGTATAAAGTGTCCTCTATCTTATTTGATGCCTTTTAGCCTCAATTCTACTTTTTCTGATATAGAAAAAACTGTGACCTCTGCTTTCTTATTATTTTCATTCACCTGACTTTTAGTTTTTTTTTTTAAGTATGCTTTTTTTGATGAGGAAGATTGGCCCTGAGCTAACATCTGTTGCCAATCTTCCTCTTTTTTTTTTTTTTTTTCTTTTTCTCCCCAAAGCCCTGGCACATAGTTGTGTAGCCTAGTTTCAGGTCTTTCTAATTCTTCCATATGGGGTGCTGTCTCAGCATGGCTTGATGAGCAGCACACAGGTTCCAGTGTCCTACACTGGGAACTATCGAGTCCATGGACTACGATCATGTTTTGACACTTAATGTCCTTCTTGCTTTTATCTGGAGTAGATTTAGCGTGTGTCTCCTCTAATTCCTCTGCGTCTGTCTCCCCTATTTTCATCTAGTCTTTTTAGCCTTCCCTCTTGAGCTTTGCACACTTCATATTTCCAATAGCAGTAAGATTCCAACTCTGCTGGAATTTGGTGGTTATTTCTCTACTAACAAGTAATTTGAAGTTCATGAAATTATCTATATCTTAGTAATGTTAAAGACACAAGTCATGGATATTATTACTTGTTCTCTTTCATTTTATTTTTTCTTTGGAAGGATACGTAAGAAGATTTAGAATCAGGCAGTTATCATTTTCCTCCAGACCTGGGAGTTCTAGTGTTATAATTGCAATGAATCATCTGTGCACTAGACCTTGGATTAACGTATAAATCTCTAGGCTTCTCTTTCTTACATGTTATCCTAAATCCTACATCCCAGCTGAAATGTTCTATGGACATGACATTGACCATCTAAAAGAAATTGAAGGTTTCCTCTACTGGAAAGATAAGTTGACTCAAAGTATTGGATTAAATATAATGGCTATGCTTTTAAACAACAGAGCAAGAATAAATGATTGTGGCACAGAATTTGCCAATATTGTAACAATAAGTGAAGTGTTTAAAATCATTGGAAACCATGTTATTTTTCTCATAGGTGTACAACCTGCTTCCAAATATAGAACTATATGGTTATTTCTATCATGGTCTCAACCTTGATGATGGCAAGCTAGACCCTTGCATTCCTCAGAAGGATATGTTTTACAATGGTTTGTATTATATACCTGTAAGCAACAATGGGGATGGAGACATCGCTGATATTATCAGGGTAAGATAACTTAAGATTTTAAAAATTATTTTGCCTCAATTTTAGTTTTAGTATTCATAATGCATACCTATATTTTATTAATTATGTAGTTTTCTTCTTATTCTTTGAGATGAATGTCAGTAATCTGCTTAAAGAGCACCCAAAAATTGTCTTATAAAAAGGAGATATTAATTTTTATTGATTTTCTTTCTTTTGTTGAAAATAAATTAAGTGGCAGTTGAAATGATAAAACCTCATGTTCAAAGTAATGAGACAGTCTCCAATTTATTGTGATAAATCTTATATAGAAATCATCAAATCAAGAGACTAAAATACAGTCTGAGCTCCATCAGTATCTAGGCTATCAACTGGATATGCTGAGGCCTCCACAAAAGGATCGTTATAATTGAAGTCACAGGTTTGGAAGAAAAGGAGCATAGAATTAGACATGCTGTAGTGTAAGTCTCAGCTCTCCAAATTACTGACTGTGCATTTGTATATGTGTGTTTATGTTTGATGTTAATTAGGGTAATGATAGTGCCTATCTCATAAGTATTCTTCCCTTAGAATTAAATGGAGAATGATGTAAAATGCTTTAGCAAAATTCTAGCATGTAATAAGGGCTAGCTAAATCATAGTGATTATCATTTTGCCTCCAAATTAGAGATTTTTCTGTATATCAAATAGAAGTAACGTGACTTCTAAAATTCCAAACCCTTACTAGCCGAGGAAACGTACATTTATCATCTGTTTATCCTTATAATGTAGCTGATAGGCCTTTTTTAGCTCTTGCATGAAAGAAATACACAACCTTTGTTTTGCTGTTTGTTTCTTTGAAGATTATGGGTCTGAAAGTCTTTACCAATCTCCATTACCGGAAACCAGAAGTATGTTCAACGGAGAGAATGATGCCATTCCCTAGGCCACTGTATCTTGGAATCAAAGACTATGCACCGATGTACAGTGCCGCATCTAGAATTGAAGGTGGGTCATCTAGAATTTTGTATCTGGGAGATGGCCAAAAGCATCCATGGAATTAGGTGTATTTGGGATAAAACTATGAAAAATTGGAATTTTACAAGTGAATTATGCCATGTTTTGGCTACGAGACATCCTGCCGCTGAATAAAACAGAATAAGGCAGGCTGGAAGTGGTTTTGGCTTAAAGGAAAAATTAGCTTCAGATATGAGAGGAAGTCTATTTTTATTGGTATCACACAGTATCAGAAGTGTATAAGAGCAGGCAATGTGTGATGATGCAAGAGGACAATTATTAAAAGCATGATACAAGAGAATGAGATGTCTCTGTAGGGACTTTGTAGCCTTATTATATGCAGAGTTCAAGGCAGAGGATTTTGATTTTGAAATAGCCAAACAGTTGGTATCAGAAGTATGTTCAAATACTAGTCCATTTCCTACTGGAAGGACTATAAGTGCAAAACTCAGCAGTAGTCTTAGGTAAGTAAGGTCATTAGGCAGATTTCCAATACAGAAATTTAGTCAGGGAAGTAAAATGAAACAAGGCCATCAAAACAGAGCCAAAGTCAAAGCTGTACTCCAGATCTGAAAATACTTGAATAATGTTCTTAAATCCCTCTGGCCTAACATTGAGAGTGTTGCAGTAATTGAAGTGGGGCTGATCCTGAATATGAGTATCAGAAACTCGGCTTGAGAAAAATTAAAGGCCTGACAGCTTTATAGGAGAGTAGACTCAGTGAGTATTCAAGAAGCCCTATAAAGTCCAGAAGTTGAAACCACTTTGAAGTCCTAGTCAAGAGGCTGAACTTATCTACTTTTCTGCTACTAGATTAAACCATATTTAGTGAACTTTATCAGAAACATCTAAACTTTTTAGTATCTTTGAATAAAATGTACTGAAACCGAAAGTCACCCATTTTAATCTCTTCTTTCTTCAGTTATTAATTTTTTAATTCACTCAACAAACATTTATTGAGGCCAGGAGCTGAGTTACATATTGTAAATACAGTGGCTTACTCTATACTTCCTAGAACTTTTAGTCTAACAGGAAAGTGTTATAGTAAAACAGATAATTCCAAAAACCTGAAAAGACTGCACAAATGGAAGTAATAGGAATAGAAGAGACCTAAATTTCTCAAGGGCCTGTTATGCCTTCCTGGAAGAAGTAGCGTTTATGCTGAGACCTGAAAGATGAATGACAATACATCACAAAAAGAGTTAGAAGGGCATTCCAAGCAGAGAAGAAAGTACTATGAAATGTAAGGTAAGAAACTGAATGCACTTCAGAATGGCAGAAGGTATGGTTCAAGGACAAGAGTGAAGATGACTAAAGCGAGAGGGATAGACAGACAGATCATGAAGACCTTGTTGGGCGTTTAAAGAGTTTGGTACTCATTCTAATGCAATAATACACTATTGGCAAGTTGTAAGCAGACAATCTAATAGGTGTTTTTAAAAGATATTTCTGACGGCTCTGTGGAAAAGGGATTTGGCCTTGGGCTAAGACTTTCTATATGCAATGTTATAAACACTAGTAATTAAGTTGAGAGACACTGGTGCTTGGACAATTATGAAAAGACAGTGGAAATATAGAAATATGGATGGATTTGAGAGTTGCTTTTAAGCTATTTTCATTTGGTTGGTTATGGGAAATGCAGGATTGGGGAGAGGAGTCAAGGACAAATCTTAAACTTTCGATTTGGATAAGTAGATGGGCTTTTGAATTTTCACGGAAATAGGAACTACTTCAGAGAAGCAGGGGGGATATACAGTAGTCCCCCCCATCCAAGTGGATATGTTCCAAGACCCGCAGTGGACGCCTGAAATTGCAGTTAGTACCGAACCCTATATTTAGTGTGTTTTTCCCTATACATCCATACCTACAATAAAGTTTAACCTATAAATTAGGCAGTAGGAGATTAACAGCAGCTAATAATAAAATAGAACAATTATAACAATATGCTCTAATAAAAGTTACCATAGATCTTAGCAACCTCAGCATACGATTTTTTTCTTTCTTTATTAAGTTGAGAACTTTCACCTTTTCACTTAAAAGAGCACTTTATGACTTCTCTTTGGCATATCTGAGCTGCCAGCATCACTATTCTTGTGCTTTGGGATCATTATTCAGTAAAATAAGGGTTACTTGAACACAAGCACTCTGATACCCTGACAATCAATCTCATAACCAAGAAGGCTACTAAGTGACTAATGGGTGGGTAGACCTTTACAGCAGGGGTGCACTGGACAAAGGGGTGATTCAAACCTTGGGTGGGATGGAGAGGGACAGCATGAGATTTCATTACACTACTCAGAATGGCACACAATTTAAAACCTATGAATTGTTTATTTCTGGAATTTTCCATTTACTATTTTTGGGTAGTAGTTGATCATAGATAACTGAAATTGTGGAAAATGAAACTGCAGATTAGGGGGGACTATCGTAATGAGTTTCCTTTCAGAAAAGTTTCATCTGAAATGCACATAAAGCATTCAAAAATGAATATGCACGAAGGTGTTGCATGCACAAGTCTAAAGCTCAAAAGAGAGGTCCAGATGGAAGACATAGATTAGGAGACATCACCATAGATATTGTCATGAAGCCATGTGTGAGGATGTCGATGCAGAGACAATGCATAGTAAGAAAAAGACCTAGAGCAGAACTCTTAGGAACAAGTCAACAATGAGGAGATTACATCCTCAAACGAGAATGACAGAATGAGACTGACAAAAAAAGATTAGAAGAAAACTAGAAGGATGTGGCGTTATGGAGGTTAACAATAGTGACTGTTTTGAGGACGCAGTGTTTAAGAATGCCCAATATAGCCTAGAGGCCAGCAAGTGAAAGAAAGTGTTCTTTAGAATTAGCAATATTAATGTCATTGGAAACTTCAGCAAAAGTAATGTTAGCATAGTAGAATCGGCAGACAACAGATTGCTTTGTGGCAGACACCTGAATGTCTGATGAGAAACTTGACTCAGTGAATAGACATCACTTTCTCTAAATTTGGCTGTAGAGGAACAATGTAGGCTGATTGTTTGTTATTTATGTTTCTTTGTTGTTGTTGTTTTTAACATTGGGAAAGATGTGAGCATCAAAATGCTGATGCCTAGGTTGAGATATCCATTTACTGGCAATGAGGCCCAGGAGCAAATCCCTATATTGTTTTACACTGAGCACATGTGGTTGAAGACATAGCTTAAAGGTGTGTGTCATTGAAACGCATATTTTTATTCTCCCTAAATAAAACATTTCTCTTTTCTTTTAGTTGATGGAGTCACGGAGAAGAATGTTAACTATGTAGAACGGGCTATGATGGAAACAGTAAGAACATACTTTCCAGAGACATGGATATGGGACCTCGTCAGTGTTGAGTGAGGTTTAATGGTTTTCTCTCCTATGTGACTTTATTTCTATTTTCCTCTTGTTTTTATTTCTTAAACTTTATTTCTGGATATATAAAGCAGTACCATATTTGTAAAATGTACAATACTATTTATATGTATGTACTGAGCACATAATTTATTTTATTTTTTTCTCTAGCATTGTTTCATAGCTATTAACTTCATGCAGATAGATGTAAGCTTCCTCAATGTTTTTGAAAATAATGTGGTGTTTAAAGAAACATGACTTTTTAAGGTTAAATTTTATAGAAATCCACCTCTCAAGATTTTTATCTAATTCCCTGTCCAAACACTGTAACTCATTTTTAACCTTCAGCTAATGGGCTTTTTTTGCTTCCTCTCGACTAAATTTAGGTTCCTGATTTAGACAAAGAATGCATTTTGCCAATAATATCTCCCTGTAGTTCCTCAGGTTCAGCAAATCTTTCATTCCTCATCCCTGATACTATAACCCAATGGGAGGCAAATGGCTTCTGTGTGAATGGTGATGCTGGATTTGGCATTTCATCAACAACTACTCTGGAAGTCTCCCAATCTTTCTTTGTTGAAATGACCTTGCCCTTTTCAGTTGTTCGAAATGAACGATCTGATTTGATTGTCAATATCTTCAGCTACCTGAATACATGTGTAGAGGTAGGTTGTTCCCTTTGATCTGGAGACAAAATCTAACAAGGTCAAAAGATTCTTTAATATTTTCCCTTAATATTGCCATATGCTTTTTATTCTCAAATGCAAAATGGTACTATAATGTGGTAAGATTTGTTTCCATATTCTTTAAAAACAATTGCTTAATTCACGGCAATGATTCAAATACTCTTTTGAGAATGTCATTTCGTAATGATGTGTGTTCTACCATATTTATCTTTTTGTGAGAGGAGTCAGTTGGTGTCTTTTATTTTCACTAACTTAGAACAAAATAAATAAAACAAAATTTTCTCAAGATGGGAGGAGGAATAGTAACAGCAAAGTATTGAGTGCCACGCTCATTGCCATGACTGATTTTTTTTTAGATATCTGTTCAACTGGAACCATCTCCAGTTTTTGAGGCAAATATCAGGACCCCTAAGAACAATGGCAGTGAAGTTATCCAAGCTGGAGAGAGGAAAACATATGTCTGGACTCTTATACCTAAGAAACTGGGTAAGGCAGCTATGCGTCTATGCCAATCTCGTCTGGAAAACCAGCCTATTTTTACTGACTCTGTTTATTTTCCTTAAATTCTCTATAAAAACATAATTTTCTCTTTCACCTTTTTAATTCTCTTTTTTATGAATTCTCAATTAAAAATTCTGTCTTTGTAATCTAATTTCCGGTTGCTAATGCTTGCGTAGAGCAAAATCACCCTTCATTTGTTTAGAAGCATAATGTGATTGAAATACAATATAAATGCTAATTTACATAACCTATCAAATCCATACATCCTATCCCAAATGAGGGCCCTATTTTCTTTAATGCTGCCTAATTCCTTCACTTCTCACTTGCTGCTTGGCCTATCATCAAGAACCTGTGTCAACTACACAAAAATTGCTTCTCAATTACAATGATTGCCAGGATTTGCAAATTTACTAAATACATTATGAGACACTGAAAACTTGGGTGGAGATCAACACTGAGAAAACTATTGTCTCAGTGCATATATTATCTGCAGTATAGAAAAATAAATTTTAAAGTTTCTTGTTAAAAATATAAGGGAAAGGAAAAGCTAAAAAGAGTCTAGTAAACAGAATGCTAGATGTGGTAGATGCACGACACTCATTATCACTAAATTTAAAAATTGTCCTTAAAATTTCCTTTATTTCATGTCTCATATCCAGTATTATTTTAGCAGCAAATAATACCTTTATGAGATCATTTTACTTCACCTGTGACATCGGTCTGCCTTAGACTAGTTTTCCTATTAGATTTTAAATCTCTCATGTTTTCTAACTACACAAGGTCTTCAAAAATCTTACCCTGTCAACTGAGATAGAACACTGTACTAATTTGTATGGTTTTATGGCATTAAGTGGTGGACAAAGTTCTATGAGTGGATTATCAAAGGCTTTCTAAAACAAAACACAGCAACAAACAAAAAGCAGAACAGTATATTGATTATGCATATTGGTTTATAGGCATACAGGAAATATTAAACCAAAAGAATTATCTTTTTCAATACTCTAATTTTACAAGTAAGGAAACTGGCAATAAGTTGTAACTATGTGACCTCTGATGTCACAGGGAATTAAAAACAACGGATTCATTTCTGTCACTTGATTTAAATCTTGTGCCCTTTCTACTATGTCATATTTTACTATTTTTGTTTGTTTGATATTGGGGAAAGTTAGGAGCCCTGGTTATCTGATGTTATATCTTCATGTTGTCATATGAAATCTTTATAAACAATTGCTATCAAGGAATTGGCTCCGTTGGCTTGACAGAATATTATTTTTCCTCAAAATTTCTTCAGTTCTAATTAAGTAAATGAATCACTTATTTAATATAAGGAATCTTAAAACAGGTAAAGGAGAACATACCAAATTATCTCCAGGCTGGAGAAAGAGCAAGTTATTTTGGTCTGGGCATAAATATGATAACAGGATTCAGTTCATCCAATTCAAGATATGGTTCACAGACTCTTACCATTTCCCATTACAGAAGGGGCCAATGGTCAATTTAACTTATACTTGGGAATTTTTTTTACAGGGAAAGTCAACATCACTGTAGTTGCTGAGTCCAAACAAAGTAGTGCTTGCCCAGATGAAGCGTCTGAGCAGCAAAATCCGAACTGGAAAGATACTGTGATCAAAAGTTTATTGGTAGAGGTATGTACATGCAAAATTATAGAGCTCTTCCAGATAAAAAATAGACAGTGGCTAATAAGTTAAATATTAAAATACATTCTCCTTGAAGAGACAGTTAATTGACCATAGTTACTTTTGACATATGTCTTTTTTTTTTTTTTGAGGAAGATTAGCCCTGAGCTAACATCCACCACAAATCCTCCTCTTTATGCTGAAGAGGATTGGCCCTGACTTAACATCTTTGCCCATCTTCCTCTACTTTACATGTGTGACGCCTGCCACAGCGTGACTTGATAAGTGGTGTGTGGGTCCATACCTGGATCTGAACTGTTGAACCCCGGGCCACCAAAGCAGAGAGCACAAAATTAATTGCTACGCTACTGGTCGGCCCCCAAGATGTCATTTTTAATGAATTAAAATAGCAATAAAACTCATCCTTTCTTTAATTAGTACTTGACCCAGGATAGAACAACTTGACACTTGAAACAGGCTTGATGAGTTTTTGTTTGCTACTGACTTGTAATGTTTCCTGTACACCTATTCCTGTTCCCTTGCCTTTTTCTGACTGAGTCTCAAACCCAAGAGACAAATCTACTTGTCCTACGTGCCTGTATAGTTCCCATGACTATCAAAAAGAATCAATGCTTATCAGTGGAGCATTCTCACCTCACCTCTTGGCATGTTTCTACTCTGCAAAATGCTTTGTTTATCTACTAGAGATGTTAGACAGGATCCGAGGAGTTGAGAGTGTCGCTTGATGACATTAAAGTTATCTCTGTCCGAACTAAGGGAACATAGGGCCTAAAATGAGTATTAGTAACGTACAGTGACTTCCAAATGTAAAAAGAAGTGGACAATAAATGGATCTTGTCCCAGGGACAAACATGTGCTAGCCATGTCTATGTGAGCTGACGCTGGATTACTTTTCCTTCATGGAAAGATGACCCAGACTCATTATTTTGTGCTTGTTTTTGTTTACTTTTTGACAGCCTGAAGGTATTGAAAAAGAAATGACTCAAAGTTTCCTTATCTGTACAAAAGGTAAGAAGATCTTTCAGGTGGTCAAATTAGTCATAAAGTAAGTTTATCCAAAGGATCAATTTATTCTATCTCCTTCTACACTAGTCCACTTGCCATACTGAGTGCCTCAGTGGTTTCATTCTAAACACCTAATGAAGGATTTTATTTCCTGCCCTATGTTCATTGTATAATTTTAGCAAACAAAAAGTATATTTATGAGATTTTCTTTTAGTTTACCTAAGACACCGATATGCCTCAGCCTATTTTTCTCATCTTGTATATTTTGGGCTCCTCTTGTCATATGATTGTGGCACAATATTGGACAGTGGGAAATATTATGCCCAAATAGCACACAATGTAACCCTTGCTTTTGTACACTTGGGATGAGAGAGCCCGTAGATAAATCACGGCCCCTCAATCACCTGCTTTATGGTCATTATGAGCATTGTTTTATCTGGTTGATGATAATTTGATTTTAATGTCTAATAGCAGTCTTCGAGATTTACTTTTTGTGTGTGCTGTTTTATATGTCATAGTTAGTAGTTTCTTACATTTTTTTTCATACGTAAATAGTTTAGGCACTAAACTAATGGAGAATTGGAGCCATTCTCTAACACACAGATATATATACCATTTTCTGAATGTATTGTTATTCTGAACTGGATCAAAACTTCAATTGTGTCTCTGCTAACAAGCGACGTGTAAAGTAAAAATAAATAATGCAATATATTTCTTAATACGTTTGTCTCACAAATCTCGCTGCTATTGTTTATAAAAGGAAACCATTACATTATTTATTTTATTGTTTTTTTCTTTCCAGGTGCCAAAGCCTCCAAGCAGGTAGTTTTGGATTTGCCAGACAATGTGGTAGAAGAATCAGCAAGGGCCTTTTTCACTGTTGTGGGTAGGTTGGTCAAACTTGTGTTTCACACTGTCTTGAAAGTCTTGATTGAAGTAATCTCAAAAAAAATCCTTAAAATAACAGGATGGAGAGATTTTCTTAAGCTATCAATTGGAGGGAATTGTTGAGGATTTTCTATGCTTATTTCCGTATGGGATCTGAGAGGATTAAAGTGTCATTTTCAAAGCTATGACCCTAGGAAACATTTGTTCTGGTAGATGATAACTGGTGTTTAGAAAACAAAGGGGTTTATTGTAGCCCATTGATCTGAAATATTAAATTCCTCTTTGGAGAATCAGAATAAACTTTGCTTGTTAGAGATGCTGGAAATTTACTCAGTAATAGGAGAAATTTGTTTTACAATAAACTTATTTGTCTATCATTAAAATTAACGCTTTGGGGGAGAGGATGGATTACAGCTTATGGTTCATCGGGTCAGTTTCTCTAAAAGCAAACAGGCAAGCAAACAGACACACTTTCCTAACTTTCCCCTCCTTCTGGTCATGAGATTTTCAGAAATATTTTTCATACCAGAAACTCCTTTAACTTCACCCGTTATCCATATCTCATCTTTAGAATTACTTCATGAGAATTTTTCCTTGTTTCCACCTTTTAAATTCGATTTAAAATATTTCCTACTTCCACTATGCCTCTTTTATCTATGGTTATTAATGTTGAGCTGCCAACTATAAGCCATAGTAACTTTCTGTTTTTTCCATTTTTAGGGGATATTCTAGGGCTTACAATGCAGAATCTAGAGAATCTTCTCCAAATGCCCTATGGATGTGGAGAGCAGAACATTGCCCTGGTGGCATCTGATACCTATGTCCTTGACTATCTGAAAGCTACTAAACAATTGACAGAGGAAGTTAAATCTAAGGCTTTCTTTTTCTTATCTAACGGTGAGAAGATTCAAATACTTTCTGCCTATAATAGGTGAAATCTGTTGTTACTAATACCAAGATGTCATAAAGCTGTTATTATCAGGTAGTCTCATGGGGAAAAAGTGGATCTGAACTGAGGTACTCTAGGTCCTAGCTATGTTTTTGGTTTTTCGTTTTTTGCCCTTCAGTATCCGTGTGGTCATTCAAGTTTCACAATTCAGAACTGTAACGTTTCAAATTATGAGCTCGGTTTTTCTTTTAATGCCTAATATTTTGCCAAGCTACCTTGTTTGTTGTTGTTATAGCTATAAATTTTGTTTATCAACTTCTGTATTTTTTTGCTCAATTGCGTTCCATCTCAATGAAGTGATTGGATTTATATGTAAAAAGGGGTGTATAAACCTTGTAAAATATGATATTAAAGAAAAGTCTGAGGGTATAATTTCTTTGGGTTTTATTTTCAGAAAGATAACACTGAAGTAAAATAACCTTAAAGAAAAGGTATTAAACAATTAGTAAGTGCCAGTTATTGAACTAGGCATAGTCATATGCTGTATCTTATTTGTCTTTAAAAACCCATAATGTGGGAGGGTTATTTTTGGTTTTTCACTATGGATAGAGAACCTGAGTTTCAGAAATTAAAATTTAAATGATAATCCTCATAATTTGTGTCTAACAGAAAAACTCAGGGCTTGCCACTATACCATTCTTTTTCTTCTAATTTTCTTAGATTAAAAAAATAATTTCCTACAATGTTGTGTTTTAGGTTATCAAAAGCAGTTGTCTTTCAAAAACTCTGATGGTTCATATAGTGTGTTTTGGCAGAGGAATCAGAAAGGAAGCTTATGGTGAGAGATGAAAATTTTATTTTAAATAATATAGCAATGATTTGAGGAGGTCTTGGGAAGGAGTGAGGGGAGTTGAGTTTGGTGGAAGGTTGGAAGCAAAGTGGATTTCAAAGCGAATTTACAGAGGCGAATGAGATAAAACTAAAATATTTGATTATTCCGATTCTAATGCAACAATATACCTAGAGTCTTATGGTAATTTGCTTAGGAGTCTTATTGTTTAATGACACCCTCCTGTACGTCCACAAATTGTTAACTCCATGGAAAATGGCACATCTTGGTCTACACTTCTCAAGGTCCCACATAGATTCAGGAGAGTAAATCTAGAAGGCCCCAAAGTATCTAATTAGACTTATTCTGTCTCCACATATGGATAATTGATAAACTATATAGCAAAAACTTTGTGTATAAACATGCTGAAAATTACATACAGTTATTTTCACATACTGCTATTTAAAACATTTACTGACCCAAAGGGAAGAGCCACTATCAATAAAGACTCATTGCAGTCAACATTAGTCAAATTAGATGCAGCTGTTATCCAAAGGGAACAATGGTGATGAACCTGTTGAGTAGATGACATCATTTCTTTCTTATCTGACTTTTGTCTAACTGGTCATTTGCATTACAGGCTCAGTGCCCTTACTTTTAAGACATTAGAGAGAATGAAGAAATATGTTTTCATTGATGAACAAGTTCAAAAACAGACTTTGATCTGGCTTTCAAGCCAACAGAGAAGTAATGGATGCTTTAAAAGTGATGGCAAACTTTTCAACAATGCCTGGGAGGTGAGAGACTAACAGAACTAGGCTTTCCTTGCCTCTTCTCATTGCCTACCTTCCCTATCTCTGGCTTATCTGGTGCATGAATATTTTTCATGTGAATATTACCTCTTCTGAGTCTGCTGTAATGATAGGCCTGTGGTGTAGTGGTCAACAGGTAATTCCTGCTGCATGCATGTTAACCACAGCCTACATATAACTCCTCATGAATCTATTGTTTGCCTTGCTCTCTTTAGTCCTTCCATAGAACCAGCATCCTTCAGTAGATAAACTAGAAACAGGAGAGAGAGGAGAGAAAAGGAATCTAGAGAGGAAGAATTAAGAAATTTGGATCCAGACAATATTTTAAGGGAGGGTGGGCTTGATTAAGTAATTGATTGCTATTTATGGATGGCCAGAAATTTCAGGGAGAGTATCTAGTAATTTATGTCATTTCAATGAAGCATTCTTCCAATACCCTTTCAAGTCAAGGCATGAAGGCGAACTGGCCCTGCGTCAAAATACAATGAAATGAAGTATGTTCTTGATAGTACTCACTCCTTCCCTTTTCCTGTCCATATATAGGTAAATCACCCAGCATTCACCCTTCCTTTTAATTTCCTTTCTTTGCTGATAGATGTTCACCCCCAAACCACCCTCTGTATCTTTTATTTCCCTCATCTTTGTGCTTCCCACTGGAAACACAATCCCAGATCATGATATTTTAGCATGACTTGATAGCCCCTGAAATATTCTGGGCCGTTCCTCTGTATCGTTCTTAATCACTGCTCCTATTCTTGGATTTTGGAATATAAAGCTAATCTATTTCAAAATATATATGAATAGCAGCTCTGTACGGTATTTAATTTTCATGCAAATTGTTTTCAAATTGCTTTACTATTATGTAGCATGGAAAAAATATCTTTAAATTATTCCAAAACTATCCTTCACAATGAGAGGACTGTAACGGAGAAGTGCTCTTGTTCCTATACAGAAAAAAGAGAATTTTTTATTTCCTCTTCTAAAACATCTTCTCCATATCTTTATTCTTATTGGAATCATTACTGATCACTGCTTTGGTTTGTCTGATCTTATCTAATCTTTTTCCTGTAATTAAACGTGTGTATGTGTGTGTGTGCGTTTTGAGTTGAGAGGGAGTAAGAAGCAAGGGAAAAACCAAAAACTTATACTGCAGAGGAATGATAATACAACTTGTTATAATTTAAATGTGCTCTGGATCCCCACATCTTATTTTAGTGTCCACCATCTACAGTTATTTGCAGCTTAAAAACTGAGCTCCTTGGAAACACTCATTTTTCTGAAGAAGAGAGAGATTATCTTTTGCTTAAATAGATAAAATGAAAGGTTTATATTAGATCACTGGATCTCAGACCCACTATTTGCATCAGTATCACTAGAGCAGCCATTAAAATTAATTTCCTTCTATCTTATTCTTGACTATTTAAATCAGAATCTCTTATGTGAATACTAGTTTATTTAATGCTTAAGTTCCCCATGGAATTTTTATACACAGCTTGCAAACCACATAATTTATAAATGCTTTTCTAGTTTTACACTGTAAGAATCTATGAGACCTGACTATTGTTACTTCTTAGGATACTTTTCCAGGGATGTTCAAGAAGCTTCACAGAAACTTTCTATTCTACTCCATCAAAAATTCTTTGCTTGCTTTTCAAATTATTACTAAATAGAGTAAAATAGGGTCATATGAATTGCTTAGAATTCATGCTTAATACCAGGCCACATAAATATGATTATATATGTCGTTAAGTATACTTGAGATTAGTTGTACACTTTATTTCATTACTACATTGGATCTTGATGGATTCTTGCTCAGACAGCATGGTTATTAACCACTTAACTTAAAAATTACACGTTTTTAGATGTTTTATGAATAATGACATTTGTTCCAGTGTTTCTTTCATATCTAGTTTCACTTCAGAAGCATAGCTATTCTTCTGTGCTCTACTACCCTAAATGACTCATTGTTCCTTTGTGTTTAGGGTGGAGATGAAGAGGACATTTTACTCACCGCATACATTGTTGGAGCATTCCTTGAAGCTGGGCTCAATTTCACTGTATGGATTCTCATCAGCTTTTAGTTTCAGTCAACTGAATGCACATTAAATGGACTATGGATTCAGAGTGATTTGAAATTCTTAGACTGAATGAAGCATCAAGAGAATATTTCATTCATGACCGCTCTTTAAATCTAGGCTACTCAAACTTTTTTGATTCATAGAAACCTTTGATGAACACTATTGAGTTTTTCCATAGGGAGAATATACATACATACACATACACAAGTTTTTCATACCATTTCAAGTATTTACATATCTCCTGAAGTTCAGCCATGAATTTCAGATTGAGATCTAAGTATAACTATAATGTAGTATTCTGTTTGTCTAACCAAGTCAGTGTGTAAACATTTTCAACTTGTGTGATTCATTTCAGCTACCTCCCAATCCAGTGTTCAGATTAACTGATTGCAAAATCTATTCCTGAACTAAGATACTAGGAATTTTCAGAGTCATTAATATATCTCAAAAACCTTCTTTAGAAATATAGGTCTCTATTTTAGGCATCAGAGTAAAATCGTAGACCTAAAAATAAATTTGTATGCTTTGCCACATAGAAAAAATTTATATTATTAGCTAAAAATATGACTGATCAGATATAGAGACTGCCATTTTCATACTACTTAAATTTTATTTCTCAAATACTAAACATTCATTAGAAATTAATTTTGACAATATTTATAAAGTATGATGCATATGTATGTATATGAACAGGTTTGCATGTAAAATGTACTTCAAGGATATATTATATGCATTGTAAAGAATGATCAGTTTAAATATTCAACAAGCTTATAAAGTATTCAGATATTATTTTAAAATATATTATTCTTCTTCATAACTAGTTTCCTGCTTTACGAAATGGGCTCTTTTGCCTAGAGGAAGCATTGGAAAATGGTGTCACTAATGGCTATAATCATGCAATTCTAGCTTATGCTTTTGCATTAGCTGGAAAAGAGGAGCAGGTGGAATCCTTACTGCAGATCCTGGATCAATCTTCTACAAAAATAAGTAAGTATTATTATTCCCTTTTGCTAATGGAGGTGACCTTGAGAATAAAGTGATGAAACTTCCTTAGCAATCATGTAGGAACCCCATCTTCACTAGCATATTTCTGTTTCTATTAAGGAACTTCTGAGTGGCTCTTTATCTCTAAAGAGCACTGTATATTTTCTATTTCCCTTTTTTCCCTGCTAGTTTCTTCTCAAACAAGTGAAGTAAAGGAAATCAAGCAAGTTGGCCATGCCATAGATTATAAAAACTATGTGTGAAACTTAATCACATACCACTTTTGACCTTAGGAAGTTGTTATTTGAAGTGGTTTTAATTTGCTAGGGCTGCCATAACAAAATACCATGGACTGGGTGGTTTAAACAATAGAGATTTATTTTTCTATGGTTCTGGAGGCTAGAATTCCAAGATCAAGGTATTGGCTGGGGTGGTTTCTTCTGAGGACCCTCTCCTTGATTTTCAGATGGCCATCTTTCCCCTCTGTCTTCACATAGGTTTTTCCTTTGTGCGTGCATCCTTAGTGTCCCTTTCATGTGTCCAAATTTGCTCTTCTTATAAGGACACCAGTTGTATTGGATTAAAGTCCACCCTAATGACGTCATTTTAACTTATCACCTTTTTAAAGGTCCATCTCCAAATGTAGTCACATTCTGAGGTTCTGGGGAGTAGGGCTTGAATATGAATTTTAAGGGACACAATTCAGCCCATAACAGAGGTCAAGAGTGGAATTTGCATTATTATTATGGCCACTCACTTCTCTTTGTAGAAATTGTGTGAAAATTCTTCCTTTTTCTCAGATGATGTGATATATTGGGAAAGAGCAAAGAAACCCAAGACAGAAGCATCCCCATCCTTTATTCCCCGAGCACCTTCTGCTGAGACTGAGAAGACTTGCTATGTGCTGTTGGCTGTCATTTCCCGGAAAACTCCTGACCTCACCTATGCTAGCAAGATTGTGCAGTGGCTTGCCCAACAGATGAATTCCCATGGAGGCTTCTCTTCCACCCAGGTGATTGGTGTGGGTCTGACATTAATAACAATATGTTTAATGCAAAAGATGCCATTCTACAATGATCTAGATAACAGAGATAATCATAGAAAATACCTTCTGAGGTGAAGACTATTTGTCATTGTAAATCTCATTTTATTTAGTCAACAATTATTTATTGGGCAGTTGGCACTCTACTAGAAATTCTCTATACACAAATGAATAAAATAAGGTCCCTTTTCAAGGAATTTATGCCTGATTTATATCTCCATTTACACAGTAACAATAAAATGTAAGTCTAGAAGAGATTGTTGTCATAAGCCCCAGTGTCTTGACGATAAGTTAGATATCTGATGATGGCATGGTCAAACTATGTATCGACCAAGAAGAAATATTTCTGTCTATTTTTGTGGTCTACACACTGGGAAAAGCAAATGAAATGAATGAATAACACAAGAAATGGATATGAAAAACAATGATTCATGTCTTTTCTTAACAGGAAAAAAATTTTAAATGCAAAGATATACAGTTTTATTCCCACAAGGAAAATAGTCACTTCCCTCTTTACTTTCCTTTTTTTTGTCTTAGTCTCTGAGTAAAACCATATGTCAGTGAATCTCCCAACATCCTTTCCTGATTCTGACTTCCCTTCTTTGAAGATAGTTGGGCATAAGCATTAGCCAAGGCAGTGGACTTATACAACAGCTTAATTTTTTAGAAAATATTTGGCATTATTTTCAACAACAGAGATTGTACTTTATAAAATTCTTTAGAAAACTAAAATCTAATGAAGATTTGTTGGAGAAAATTAATTTAAATGGCAACAACTAGCACAAACAAATATATTTTCCTATTGTTTAGGATATTGCTTCTTGGTGTTCTATTGATCTGTCTTAGGAATATTTCTATGGATTGATTTAAAGTTCATGGTCAACTGATGACAGATGCTGCATCATAACTGAACTTGGATTGTGGCTTGTGCTGTTCTGTGCAGGACACTGCCGTCTGTCTTCTTGCCATAACCCGCTACATGGTGCTAACCTTCTCTAAGGATCAAAACACTGTCACCATTAGCAGTGAAGAATCCAATGAGATTTTCCAGGTTAACGGTGACAACCGCTTACTGGTCCAACGTTCAGAACTAACAAAAGCACGTGGACAATACACAGTAGATGTGGAAGGACAGGGTTGTACATTTATCCAGGTAATAGAAATCTACCTGAGACGGAGACGAATGATTGCCAGTAAAAGAGTCAGACTGTTCAGTTATAGATGAAGTGGTATCTTACCATTTTGCATATTCCCATTATCATGTCTACTCTTTCATTGATATTTTCCAATTGATAGCTGAAAATGAAAGTTATTTTATGAAGAGATACTTACCTTTAAGTTTAACTGGGTAACTGAGAAGTTTCTTACAGAATTTCACCGTCAGAAAGCATTCTGATATTTTCATTGAATTACATTGTTAAAGATTCTCGCGTATTCTGAAAACTAAACAATTACATTTAACCTTATTCTTTGATGGTAAAGACGTAAAATAAAGTGCATTAATAATGAAAATAGAGAAACAAGAAGTCCTTCAGTTTTGACTACAAGATAAATGAATAGATTTTTTTTATAATTTGCTATACTTTCTAGGCTACCCTAAGGTATAATGTGCTACTACCTAAAGAGGCATCTGGATTCTTCCTTTCCTTGGAAATGGTAAAGAAAAACTCTTCAGATATGTTCCAGAGTAATTTTGACCTGACGGTAACCCTCAGGTAAGTGTCCCATCTTGATATCAAATCCCAGGTTAGAGAGAAGGTAAGATATCAAAAAAGAATTATTTTAAACATTAGCAAAGCAACAAAATATTAAGGATGGTAACCATGATGAGTTCATATGTTGTGGTGATATTTCTGTAGTATAGTCACTTTATAGTTCTCTGTGTCCACACCACAATTAGTACATTTTAAACTAAATCACAGCTAGAATTGTGCAAGTATAATTTGTATTGTATGCACGTGTAATTGGAAGGCTTCTGCCACACTGATATTCCAGCAATGCTTTCATTTTTTTTCATGGAAAAACTGTCAGTTTTGGACAATGAAATTGCTATTTTTCCTCCTAAAGATAAAGACAGGTAGGTCTATAGGAGAAAAACCTACAAATGTTTATTTTATAACTGTAAAGACCAAATTTTAGATTTTTGCTTTTCAGAGTAGAAAAACAAAATAATTCTCTTGAATTAAAATATAATTTATAGATGTCAAAGAGTATTTTAGCCTTGGTTGATATGTGGAGAAACGCTGAACACAATTAACTTAGGAATTTTTCTTAGGATTTCCAAAGGAAAATCTCTTGAACACTAGAGCTAAGATAAGAACTAAATACATTGTGTAACTCTTAACTTCATGTCCCAGCAATCCTATACAGAGTCAGGGACATAACCTAGAAGATCTCTTGGGGACATATCTACTCTATGATTCTGCCAACATCTTGCTTTCTAAACAAAGATCTCCTTTAAGAGTTGTGCACATCTGAGGCTAACATATGTATATGTAATATAAATTTATAAGCTTCATTTATAAGTTCTGACTTTGAGGGCACAGGTAATCTTAAAATCAAGGTTTAGGGAGATTCTAGGTCCAGATAATTTATTCTTTACTCCAACTTATGTTGCTTCGTATTATCTCATACATTATCACTCTAGTTATCCCTATTCTTAGATGTCTTAGAATTAACTTTCTTCAGGTGTTTCCTCTTCAGCTTTTTCCTTTCCTCTGGACTCATAGCCAGCTATACACCCTCCACACTTGCCATAAGATAAGTCATTTTTCTAAACTGATGTCTAAACTAGTGTTTTGTTTTTAAATTTCAGATATACTGGAATTCGCAATAACTCAAATATGGTCCTTGTTAATGTAAAAATGCTCTCAGGATTTACTCCAGTCATGGCATCCATTGAGGAGGTAAATAAGAGAAGCCTAATCTTTCAGCACAGAAAGCGCAATAGGATATAGAGGAAATAATTTGTTAGCAAAATCAAGCCATAGAATCCTTTAATTTATTCACAGTTCACATCTTTATTTGTTGTAACACTGAAGGGATGGTGTTCTTAATTTATAGCAATTATTAGTCATTATTTCCCATAGTTCATAATCTATTTCTTTGTTTAGTTTCTACTTGTGTTTATGAAAACATAATGGTACAAGGGAACATTCTATAAAAGAGATTACTGACCATTGGTTCAATAAAATACATGAAGCATTCAATACTGGAATTCTTTAATATCTGTCCCCCATCCCTCCTGCCAATTTATTCCAAGCTTGAAAACAATGGCCAAGTGATGAAGACAGAAGTCAAGAATGACCATGTTCTGTTCTACTTGGAAAATGTAAGTTGAGAAATTATTTTCTTCCATGACTTTCTTTCTCTCTCCTGAGGATAATTGGATGCTTCTATTTCAAATTTAACAGGGTTTGTAAAAAAATATGGGGCGTTAAAGATGATCAGTGTTCTTCTGTCCCACTGATAATCTATTTTCCCCGTTACATCTGACGTTATTACGTATGTGCCTTAGCTACCTTACTAGATGATTTTCAAGTTTAGAAGCATCATTTCTCTGTTTTTTTTTTTTTCCTCACAGCATCTAACATAGTCTGGTCACAGAAGAGATGTATAATTCTTTTATAGTTTGACTTGAACTCCAACGAAGGCTGGCACGAGTTTGAGAGTCATCCTTTCTATGTGTATATGATTACCATTCACATAAATGCCTACATTACTCTAATGCTTTCGATTAGATTCCTTGCACCTTAATATAAACAATGAGACTTAAAATTTTGTACAATTTAATGTTACCTCACTATTTTGTCGTTATGTAAGATAGTGATACACTGGTTCTATTTAACTGGGTGAAGCGTGAACTTCTGGAGATAATTAGCACAGTGATTTTCTTTTTTCAGACCTGCTATGATATATTTATGATTTGTGTCTTTATAGGTTTTTGGTACAGCAGACAGTTTCACCTTCTCTGTTGAACAAAGCAATCTTGTGTCGAACATTCAGCCAGCCCTAGCTTTAGTCTACGATTATTATGAAAAAGGTAGGCAAGCAACAACCATGCTCTAAAGCTGCTGAACATGCTATTATATCTAAGACTCCCTGAGCTACTAAATTTTCCAAAATTATCTTCAGTCTTTAAAGACTGAACAATGACTTGTTTTATTTTATATATTGATTTTTTTACTCTATGATATATCTTCTGACTGGGCCATTTTCCAGTTATCAGAGTTTTCCAACAATTAGAATCCTTTGTCTATAATGTGAAAGAGCTTCCTTTTAACTTGAAATACAAACCATGCTAAGCTTCAGATTATTTTGTTGTTGTTGTTAATGCCAAGACTTACCATTTCATGCTACCTCTATGGACTTTGATTTGAGATGGAGACTGGGCAATATTCTGAAATGCTATAGGAAAATCTTGATAGATTAGGTTCCAAAACAATTACTAAGACTTAAAGACCATAAAAAATTTCCCTTGAAGGTTAGTGCTATTATTTTCTTGTTGAATGTCATACAAAGTTTGTCAAGAAGTATTTGAATTCTGATTCTGTCATTTACTAATTGAATGTATGTCATCAAGGGCCTTAAACTTTAATAGGTTGTTTCTGGATTTAGAAAATGCAGAAGTGATTGACTCTCTTGCAAAAATATTAGAAAGATTTGACCTCTGCATCTATATTGTCTGACTTAATCTTGCTATAGAAAGTTGGAGGTTTTTAATAAGGATGAATTTTTATTTTATTTTCTAGATGAATATGCCTTCGTTTCTTACAATATCAACAGTGTTTCCGTTTCCTAGTGAGACAAAACAAAGCACAGGAAAAGGTAAGGAAATTACACACATTGAAAACATTGAAACCATTGAAAACACAGCTGGTAAGAAAATGAAAACCTGAAGAAGATAAACAATAGATGAAGCAAAGAGAAGTCTCTGGTACTTCACAAGGTTTGACTAGCTATGTACACTAAATGTCTATTCTGAGAGTCATTAAGATGAAGAATTTACAGCTTATATGTAGCTTTTATAAATGTCTCATTTTAAAAAACTCATCTTTGTTTCGTAAGTTGTTAGGTCATTAAATATCTGTGTACATATATTTATACACATTCATGCATGTTATTTGTTTATGTGTGTAAATGTATGTTTATATGTATACATTTATTATCTATATGTATACATTTATTTATATATACTTACACACATTTATTTATTGTTTAAACTATATTTTTAATCCCAGGTGGAATGCTATTTACTTTGAACAAACTCATTCTTCTGTATCAAACCTGGAAGAAAACCATGAATCACTTCACATCCTGAATAGTCTTCAATCTACTGTGACTTCTTATCAGAGATTATTTCTTTATTATCCCATTAAAAATTGTGATTTTTAGATCTGGATCTATGACTTTCTTTTCTTTCAGTATATCATTCATAATTTTCATCCTAGGAAACTCAGGGATTTCTTTAATTGGAACTCTAATCATTTGCTTTGTTGCTTTCAATTCTGAATTCAAGTTTTTAGATAGTATGGTGAACACAATATGAAATCCTCCAACATCCAGAGAAAGAAAAAGAGAAAGGCAGAGTCGGTGGGAGCAAGAGAAAGAGACAAAGTTGAAGAGGACTTTGATATGAGCTCAAGGAAATAAAAGAAACACACAAAACGCAAAACACACAGACTCTTCTCAGTGAAAGGTCATCAAAGAATAAGGGGGAAAAGTAATTAGAAAGTCACAAATGAACTGATGGATTTATTGAGTTCACATACATGATAGAGAAGGTAACCAAGGATATTTTATGTTTTTAAAAATTGTTTTCTTGTTCTGAGCTTATCAGTTACTACTGAAAAGCAATACTCAATGTCTATCCTTTGCTTAACTTAACACTACTATTATAGCAATGAATTAATATTCAAAAGATGAAGACAGGAAGAAACTGGAGAAAATAGGGATGGAAATGAAAACAATTTCTCTGCTGACTTTAATACAGGCTTCTGACTGCTGAGATACTGCTACAGACAATAAAAAGCTATTGATAAATTCTCCAATTGTGGAGTTAAAAATTTGGAAACAATGTCTTAAACTTTACCAGTGTTCAACAAATTAAAAATAGAGTGTTTTAATAGAAGATGGTTAGACTTATGTATTCTTGTAATCTCCCTGCCCAATGTGTACTGCTAATAGTGCCTAAATTACAACTGGGCCCTTAATGAATGTTTATTCATTGTTTTATCATAGAGAAACTGCCGGTTTCAGTTCATGTCTGGTGCTACAAAAGTCTATTTCACTTTATTAAGAATTACTTTATACTTTCTAAGTTCTCCTATTTTACCCAAACATGGCACGTCATATGCAGACAAGATATCAGTTCTCATATTTTTTAAAACCACCCTGGCTCTATAGATATTCATGGATTCCTCTCATGGAAAATTTGACTCTTCTAGTACATTTTGTGCTAAAGTTTCGAGAAAAATGAAGGGAATTTGCTTTGTGGTAAATAATGTCTCATTGTGGGAAACATCGTTTTTTTTTTTTCTAAGTAAATAATCAGTTCTCAGTCCTCATTTTATTTGACATGTATTCAATAGCCTGCTTACATAATAAAATTGTTCCTCAAATTATAAGCCAGCAAGGAGGGCGTGATGAAGTCAGCTACTTGCTGTACTCCAAGGCACAAAGCCTGTGATTTAATGTTTACATTTGCAAAATTTCTTGGTGTCACAATGAGCATGGGAGGTAACAGAGAACTGAGATCAAAATATATTCTAAAGAATGAAAGACTGTAGATGAACAATGCAGCTTTGCGGCTTGCCATATTCATTGAAATCTCTTCCAGTTTATTTTGGACAGAATGCTGTAGTTATTTCCCTCGTCCAAATTTTAATAGAAAATGGAGCATAAGGGACATTTCAGTTTAGGTGTGTTGAATGGGAAATACTGATCTTTGATGTGATTGTGTATGTGTGTGTGTGTCTGTATATGTGTGTTTAAGAAGAGGTCTTTAGTAAACTGGACTATCATGAAATATGTCATGAAGGATGCACAGCTCTGATTCGATGAGGCTTGTGTGATAAAACATCATATGACACCTGCCCCTATTCCCTCCACACAGAAGCACTTGGACAATGGGGATAATTTATTCCACCTATCATGTTCTTGTATAGTATTCACACATTTTTTTGCATTTTGAAATAATTATATGTACCTAAAATACATGAACATCCTTTTTAGTATCTTCTAGAAATCTCATCCTCTTTGGCCTCCTCCTCATTCCATCAATTCTGTTCTTTCTCTTTTCTTTAGTCTCAGCCTCTTTCTATTTTTGTTTTTTTTTTTTCTTCCATCGTCACTTAAGGATTTGCTGTTCCTCCCATAATGTACACATTTTCCTTCTCACTTTCTGGATACTTGCTAATCTTCTTTTTGTCTCCACTGTCTCTTTCTGAACATTAAATAATACTTCATGATTCTAGCAACCCTCTTCTCACTAGACATACTAAAAGTCCTGTGACTAAAATTACTATCTTTTTTTTTATGATTCCCAAATATATGCCTCTATATCTACACTTCAGATCCACATATCCAACTGCCCACTCTACTTCTTTAACCAAACGTCCCACAGGTACCACAATAGGATCCATAGTCTACCCCCAAACCAACTTCTTCTACTGAGATCCCTCTCTCACTGTGTGATAATATCATCACCAAACAATCATCTAAGTATCAACTTAACTCCATTCGTCTTTCATCTCTCACATTCTATTAATTACTGTTTATAATTGACCATTGTTGACTTACCTCCTGAATGACTCACAGATCCAGTTGTTTTTATCCACTACTGCCATACTGCCTTACTTCCAACAACCAGTCTTGAGCGCCTATTTGTGCCCAAAACTCTTCTGGATAGTTGGGCTTTATAAATGAATGAAAATAATAAAGATTGCTGCCTTTGTGGAGTTTACATTCTAATGGGGGAGATAAACACTACATGTACTATAATCAAACAATATATACAGACATAAAATCAACATAGTAGGCAAGCAAAATATGGAAAATTAGAAGGTGATGAGTGTTATGGAAAATAAAACTGCAGACATGGGTAGAAGGGTTTAGAATTCCCAGGGAGATGGAAGAGGGGAAAAACTGAAATACTAAATAGGAGATTTAAGGCCAACCTCATTGAGGCAGTGAGATTTGAGCAAAGGCTTGAAGGAGGTGAGGGAGTTAGCTACACAGGCATCTGAGGGAACACTACTCCAAGCAGTGGAAGCAGCTACAGAAAAAATGTGTCAAGTGTCAAGTGCTACTGAATATTCAAGTAAAATAAGAACTGCAAATAGATCATTTACTAACTTGGAAAAAATATTACCCACAAAGGGACATAACATACCAAAGTAAATTGCATTGATTCTCGAACTTTTAGGACAACTGTTTTAGAAGAGTCATCTTTTGGCAGCGGTGGGGTGGGTGGGGGTGCTTCTCAAACTTCCTAGGTGCCTGAGGTGTTAGTAAAAATTATGGATGCTAATCTCATACCTGCACCAGTTTAATCAGAACCTCTAAGGAAGTGGTTCTCCAACTTAACATGTTTCAGGGCCACCCAGTTGATGAGATTACTAAAGGGTACTCCCAGGGCTCTGACTCAATAGATCTGGGTGGAGCATAAGAATTCGTATTTCTAACAAATTCCCAGGTGATGCTGGTACTCCTGGACCCAGGACCACACTTGAAAACCCTTGTTCTAAGGATGTGGCTTGGGCACCCAGGGTTATTGAAAGCTCCCAGGGCATTTCTAATGTGGAACTACAGTTGAAACTGCTGCTCCAGAACCTTGCTACTCTGAGTGTGGTCAGAAGAGTGACAGCATCAGCATTGCTGGAAGCCTATTGGAAATGCAGAATGTCAGGCCTTACCCAAACATACTGAATCAGAATCCACAGTTAGCAAGACCCTCAAAGGACACCACATATCAAAGTTTGAGAAGCCCCTTTAGTCCATCTCTGAATTCTTCTCTTACAGAACTCTACACGTGTTGGTATAATAACCATTCTTGCTGGTCACTGATCTTTGAGAGCTCTCACTTTTTCTTTGCCATGCTAAAGAATAATATTTCATCATTTTATCTTGCTCACAACTTACTACACTTCTCTTCTTCCCCAAGCCTCTTATACAATGCAATATTCAAAATAAAATATGTTGAAAAATGCACCTTTCTGTGTTTGTGGCTGCTCACCCAAGAGCCTTCTCATTTCTTCTTATATTTAGAGAACTGGTCTTTTTTCTCTGGCCTCAGGGTGCTTTTGGATGAATCATAATTTTTTTAAGCCGGTCATATTATCATAGTCCCCTCTGATAGTGATTGGTTCCCACAGGTCAGGTTCCCTGGAACATAGACTCTGAGATGGAGATTTCTGTGTAGAGGGTTTATTTGGGAGGACTTTAAAGATCAACACCAATGGAGGATAAAGGAATCAGGATTGTACAGACAGAGGAATTGAACTGCGATGAGTCCCAATAAAAGTTTCAGCCCATAGGAACTTTGGTGCTAGGATGATCTTCTAGAGTTCTCCTACTTTAAGGCAGGGAGCCAGTTCTTTATACCACCACAGCACCCATTATTGGATATGGAGCTGCCCCTAAGGAGAAGGGAAGGACTTGAGTGAAAAGTCTCTCTGATCTGAGGGGAATTCTCCGAGCTGAATTCTTGTGAGAGCCAGCAGCCACTAACATTCCTAGCAGTAGGTTATGAGTGCTTCTGCCACAGAGGGGAGTATCTAAAGGACACATCACAGATCACTACTTAGGTCTAGCAATGAGAAATACAAAGCAAATCTGAATGAGGACCTATCCATAGGTGTCTCCTGGTATAGAATCTGGAGTGATTTTGCTCCTTGGTAAAAAGAGAAAGAGAGAGAAATTCAGGAGAAGAAATTCTTTTCCTGCTAACTCCTTTCTCCCAGATTGAGATATGGTTGCGAAGAAATAATCTTTGGTACTTCAGAGGCCAAACTGTGGCCAAAAGGCAAATAATGCTGATACACCAAGCAATAGAGTAGAAAGAATGGAAGAAACTCTTTGATGGTATTGGTGAGCTTCTGAATCAATGCCGGTACCACCTTCCTCAGATTTTGTGCCAAATGAGATAACAAATGTTTGACATTTTAAAGTCTCTATCAGTTAGGCATTCTGTTACTTGCAGCTGGTAAAGACTTTCTTGTCATTCTTTTTTTTTCCCCCAATTCTTGGCTTCCTTTTCCCTATCTTATCTTTATATAGAACTTGTGATATCTCCTTTTTTAAGTTCTTTCTAATTTACTAATCCCATGGAAATCATTTGGGAGAGAGGCCAGTACAAGGGCCTGGCTGACACGCATCATCCACTGTTCACAGTAACGTTCTTCATGATTAGAACTTTAGTGTGTGCGTGTGCGTGTGTGTGTGTGTATTTAGCCCCATAGGGACTTATCCAATGTTTTCTATATGTTAGGCATTGTGCTAATCACTTTAAATATATTAATTTATTTAATATTCACAACAAGCTTATAAAGTATTGTTATTATCATTCCCATTTACAGACAAAGAAAGAGAAGAATGGGGAATTTAAGTAACTCATCCAAGGTCCCTCGTCTGGTAAACCAGAGAACCAGGATATAGACACTGGCTATGAGGATCCAGCACCTTTGCACTTTCCTATAACTGCCTTGCAAAGGAAGAAAAATTCTACTCAGAAACAAAATTCTTAGTATACTAATATTTAAAAAACAGAGTGAGTAAATGTAGTTTCCTTTGGGCTACAACAAAAGTATAACTTTATTTTATGCAAAGGGGTTGCATTTAACACAAATGTTTCCCAGCAGGGTGCATTCATTCCTAACTGCACTCTGCCTGAAAGACTAAATCTGCCTCTGCTGGCAAGAGATTGTGGAAATATTTATAACTTGCTGTGACAACTTTGATGCCAAAATCAAAACAGACACCTTATTGTTCTCAGTAATGGTAATTCAGGAGAGAACACTGTGAGCTTGCTACCCCTGACACAGTCCCACAAAAGGTATAGACTCCTGTGGGTCTTCACACAAAGAGAGGTCTGAAGGGAGAAGACAGATGAGCATGGCTTACCATCTCCTGCATGAAACATCCGCCTGCTGAGGTGGTAGGTAGAATGCTCCACAAGAACAGGTTCTGCAGAAGGAAGAACAAGTTCTAATTTTTTTTCCTGACTCACTGTAAGTTCCTGGTAGATTCCCCTAAGCCTTTTAGCTTCTATCTAAGAAGAAACATTGCTTAACACTGAATGTTATACAAAGTAATGACAGTCAAAGGTTGCAAAATGGTTAGGGTTCTTTCCAGAAGTTTTATGTTTCCTTAATGTTAATTATAAATACCTGGAAGAATAAACATAGCTACAATGTGCATACAACCTAAAGCAATCTACAGATTCAACGCTATCCCAATCAGAATCCCAGTGACATGCTTCCCAGAAATAGAACAAAGAATCCAAGAATTCATATGGGGCAGCAAAGGACCCCAAATTGCTAAAGCAATCCTGAGGAAAAAAGAATAAAGCTGGAGGTATCACAATCCCTGACTTCAAAACATACTACAAAGCCATAATAATCAAAACAGCATGGTACTGGTACAAAAACAGGTGCGCAGATCAATGGAACAGAACTGAAAGCCCAGAAATAAAACCACACATCTATGGACAGCTAATCTTCAACAAAGGAGCTGAGAAGATACAATGGAGACAGGAAAGTCTCTTCAACAAATGGTGTTGGGGAAACTGGACAGCCACATGTAAAAGAATGAACATCAACCATTCTTTTACACCATTCACAAAAATAAACTCAAAATGGATCAAAGACTTAAAGGTAAGACCTGAAAACATAAGACTTCTAGAAGAAAATATAGGCAGTACACTCTTTGACATTAGTCTTAAAAGGATCCTTTCGGACACCACATCTTCTCAGACAAGGGAAACAATAGAAAGAATAAACAAATGGGACTTCATCAGACTAAGAAGCTTCTACAAGGCAAGGGAAAACAGGATTGAAAGGAAAAAACAACCCACCAATTGGGAAAAATATTTGCAAATCATATATCCAACAAAAGGTTAATCTCTATAATATATAAAGAACTCACACAACTCAACAACAAAAAGTCAAACAACCCAATCAAAAAATGGGCAGGGGACGTGAACAGACATTTCTCCAAAGAAGATATAAGGATGGCCTACAGGCATATGACAAGATGCTCATCATCACTGATCATCAGAGAAATCCAAATCAAAACTACACTAAGAAACCACCTTACACCTGTTGGAATGGCTAAAATAACCAAAATGAAAAGTAACAAATGTTGGAGAAGTTGTGGAGAAAAAGGAACCCTCATACGCTACTGGTGGCAATGCAAACTGGTGCAGACACTATGGAAAACGGTATTGTGAGTTCTCAAAAAATTAAAAATAGAAATACTATATGACCCAGCCATCCCACTGCTAGGTATCTATCCAAAGAACTTGAAATCAGCAATTCAAGAAGACCCATGAATCCCTATGTTCGTTGCAGCATTATTCACAATAGACAAGATGTGGAAGCAACCTAAGTGCCCATCAACTGATGATTGGATAAAGAAGATATGGTGCATATAAATGATGGAATACTACTCAGCCATGAAAAATGATAAAATCGTCCCATTCACAACAACATGGATGGACCTTGAGGAAATTATGTTAAGTGAAACAAGCCAGATAGAGAAAGACAATCTCTGTATGACTCCAGTCATATGTGAAAGTTAAACACGTGGACAAAGAGAACAGATTAGTGGTTACCAAAGGAAAGGAAGATGGGGGGTGGGCACAAAGGGTGAAGTGGTGCACCTACAATATGACTGACAAATAATAAAGTACAACTGAAATTTCACAAGGGTGTAAACTATCATAATCTCAATAAAAATTAAAAAAAAAACTATAAATACCAACCAAGGAAACATATTTTAAAGAAAATGAAGCAGGAAAGGTGAGAAGGACATAGTACGGAACAGAAGTTATACTCAAAATTGACTTTGAAACTGAGAATATCTTTTCACTAAGACTGGAAACATAGTTTATTCTTTTTCTTTTTTCTTTCTACTTTTCACAAGCATGTATTACCTACTTACTTTTTAAGAGTACATATTGTCTATATACTCTTCAATCATTTTTCACTGTAGACAACGGTATGTGGATATAAAACGTCTTTGTATATTATATATATGACTATTCATTGGAAATAAAAGTACACAGCATCTATTCATAATGTTATTGACATATATGCACAGGATACACAGACTTGGACTGAAGTCTTATATGTGTTTTGTCTTGAGAATTACTGGACTCATTTTTTTTTATTTCATAATGGAGATTGTTGCTCTTTTGAAAAATTTTTCCATAAAAGGCATCCAAAAATTCATTCTTGACTAGACCAATGATTTTGAAATTAAGAGCATTGATTTAGATTTTGTTTGGACCTGTTTTTAGTCGTAACTGTAAGGAGGTCTTATCTCGACATTACGCTTCCATTGTTCTTGATGAAATGCATCTCTGTTTCATAGGGAAGTATGTGAATAGAAAAAGGGGAATTTCCCATATGCTGGAAACATTACACCAATTTTACCTGATGGAAACACAGCCCATCATTTTTTCCATTTTCTCCACACCCTTGATTTTACCAATGACATCCTTTCTTTCTAATAGATGGTGAAATCATTTCCCACCATAGAAGGAGATTTTCAATGCAATAGAATGAGAGTCAAAAACAACTGTTCTGCATTCTCTATGGAAATATTATTCTTACTCATTGAATTTATCCTAAAAAGCTTGTGTATGTCTGTGTTCTTGTGTACATATATATTTCTGTTGTTATTACTATTTCACATTTAAACAGTTAGATAAATTTTACCTAATTTAGAGGATGTGTTAGATACACATGCACACACACACAATGTCTACTATGCAAAGTTCACTTTGAATGCCCTGGGGGCCATCTCAAAGAAATAAACAATCATATTCTCAGTTAGGTGTAACTCAATTACAATCAGAGGCAAGTGTAAATAATATTAAGAAAATCCTTCTGTAAGAGAAAACAAACCATTATTATAATCATGAGCCCTAAATAGAAAATTATAAGGGTAGATATTACAAATTTTAGTTGCTAATTGGCAATCTAGATGATTCTCATATGAGTGAGTCAATTTCATGAGCTCAAAGGTGACATACGTTTATCAGAAGGATAGGTATTCAAATATTTAATAATTATGATTGTCTCCACCAAATCAGACAGATCAGATTGCAAACGTGTTTGTAAACATAAACTCAATTCACCTTATAAAGGGAGAAGTGTTATGCAAGTTTTCCCTCCAACCCAACAAATTTAAACATTCATAGTAATTAATTTGCATTTTTAAAATTTCTCATTAAATTTCTTGTTGTTGATATTATATTTGTACTTCCAAATTATAATGTATGAACAAAGTCTTAGAAAGCAGTTGACTTCCAGATATGCCCCACTGCTGGTAGGATTTATGTTCTGCATTTTAATTAATAAAGATATTCTAAATGCAAGCATATGCCTGAATATTTGAAAGTTCTTCAACTATTAAGTGACTACGTTAGAGTCATACCTTTGAGTGAGTGCTATGACAAAAAGCAAAGAAATGCCAAGGAGTCAGTAACAGACAAACAGGAAGAGAAGCAGATTTTATTGTTGCTTTTTATAAGGGATAACATAAATGATTCCTCCACCTGAAATTGTTTCCCCTCTGTGATGTAAAGTATTAAGTTAAAGGCATAAGGTCTATTGTCTTAGTCTAGTGAGTAGAGTCAATTTGGACAAAACCTTCAAGGTAGAGAAGAACATCTTACAAGGCTGTCTTTTTAAAAGGGGTAGGTGAAAATAAAAAAAGAAGAAAATGCAAACTAGAACTTCATTAAGTTGACCATATCCTAAATACCAAACAATGATTGGCTTTAATCCTTTTGATTCTCTGGAATGTGCAATAGTGGGAATCAAGCAGAAGACACTATTGGTAGGAAATGCATCTTTCTGCGTCAAAATAACTGTCTGATCCTTGGACAGATAAATTTTTTTTTCTTTAAAAGTTTAGGGATCAAGAGTGCTTAGTTTAAACACATCATCGGGTGGGTTCAGAGACTAGGAGGAAGTCTTATTTCTTTCTGGAAGAATTAAACTCTTCTACTTTGCTCCCTGAGAATATGGTTAGTTGCAGACAAAGGCAAGATTCTATGGAAAATCTAAACTGACTAAAGCTATAAGTGATTCAAAAGGTACTTGCATTTATTAAATATTTAAAATAATATTAGCATTCATTAAGGACCTATTCCAGCCATTGGAAAGTTAACCATGAATAAAACACACAGGCAGTACCTTTAAGAGGCCTATAGCCAAATATAGACATAATGTAAAAACAAACATTTATAGTGTAACATGACATTCTGTAATAGAGTTATGTACCTGAGTTCTGGGAGTTTAAAAGCAGGACCAACTAATTTCATCTGGGGATTCATGAAAGTTTGAAGTGAATCATGAAGAATAAGGAGGAGAATATATACCTGGCAGAAAGGAAGTCATGGGGAGAGACATTCTAGACAGAGAATTTAGCACATGTATAAACATGGAGAGATACAGTTGTGTGGCTCATGTAAGAAATTGCTAGTGTTTCCATGGAAAAAAGCAGAGTGCCTGTAGGGAAGTGGTGGGTGCTAAAGTTGGAAGGGTAGGCAAGAATCTTCTTAAGAAACTTGCTAAACAGTTTGGGATTTATTCTGTAGGTAATTATAGACCATTAAAGAGTTTTTAAAGAGAACATGATATAATTAATATACACTTTAGAGGAAAAAAAGTGTTGGTCTACTGACAGTGTAAGATGGATTTCCTGCTGTTTTCAGTAAAGGGGCAATGTTAGAGGCAGAGCCCAGCAGAGGACTTCTGTGTGATATGTGATGATTGCACAGCAATCACAAGATTGTCTTCCAAGAGTTTTTTTATTTAGCTAAAACTGTAGAGATAAAGTAACACAAAATATTTGTCAATATTCTTGGAGAGGAAAAGAAGAAAATGCAATGCAAAACAAAGTAATGCTTAAATGTCCTGCCAGGATATCTCTATTTTGTAAACCACAAGGTCATGATAAGGCTTACCTAACTCCACCCAGATTCATCTTTACAAGTTTTCCTAACTTGTAAACATTTCCTAACTTGTAAACATTGTCTACTGTGAACATTAGACAATTTCTTTATCTCCCAGAAGTCCTCTTAAGTTTCTAAAGAAAACTGCTTCACTACTTCCCTGAATTCTGTTTATCAAGGAATAAAAAGAAGTGCAACCTTGGAAAAGTAATGAGGGAAGGACAGGAAGTAAGAAAAAAATGACTAAAGAACATTCTGTTGCATGCTTTCCAAGAAGCAGAGGGTGCCAGCTTGCCTTATGTTTACACAAGTGACTTTCTATCTCCATTTCAAGGTAACAACCTAAGTATATCTTTAAGATGGTAACTTCTCTTGCTAAATAAATTAACAAAAGTTATCAGTTTACTATGTACCTTGATACATTTGTGAACTGCTTGGAGTAATAAAAGGTAATTTTTATAGGAATATGTTACTTATTATTTTTATTTTTATTACCTTCATTATATTAAACATTTGTAGTCTGGGGTTAATTATTTTCTCTTCATTTAGAATGTTGTCAGAATATCTTTGGCATGTAAAAATATGCTGTATAGAAAATGCAACATCAATAATTACCAATAAAAAATACATGATAATACTTCAAATGTGTTTCAACCTGAGCTTCCCTAGGTCACTCTCTATCATTATTTTTAAATTGCTTCCATTGTAATAACTATATGAAACTATTACTAACCAGAAATTGGTACTGAGTTTTCAACAGAGATTTAGCTCACAATCAGGAAATAATAGTGTAGTAAGATAGAAATTCAGTTGCAATAATTGAACCTACTGAAATGGAGTTTAACTTGAGCTTGAATGATTCACTCACAGGTATCATATTTTAAGTTTAGGAACTGCTGATGCAAATTTTTTCACAAATGAGCTGGTGATATTAAAATCTCACATTTAATGAAATGAAATACACATGTACTGGAGGGGACTAAAATTCAAAAAAAGGTATCTAATTAGGATACTAAGCATTATACTTTAAGAATGATAAAAGCAGAAGACATCATCATCATGGTGGTACAAGAGGATTGCTTTGTCTCTCTTCAATCTACAATGAAAAAAGCATCCGTAATCCAACAAAGGCTACATTGTCCAACACATCAGAATGATGGAGAGATCCATACATTGATACATACAAAGGTGGATGGATTGGAGCACAGAGAGGAAGCTAAAAGAGGGAAAACAGCAGAGGCAGGGCCCATGATCCTGGATCTCTGGCTGCAGTGGCTGAGCCAGACCCCCATCCCCAGATCCAGGGCACTCTCTGGGCAGCAGGAGGATCATGCATGTGACTCCTGACAGCCAGCTGCAAGAGCACCTGTGGCCATGGCAAACAGAGCAGGAACAAAGGTGGAGGCCCATGATCCCAGGCCCCTAGCTGTGTCTCAGAGCCTGGCTGCAGTGGTGGAGGTGCACATAAGACTCAAACTTCCCATCTGCAGCAGCATCTGTTACCACAAGGTAACAAGCAACAGCTGAGGCAGTGCCTTGTGAATCCAACTCCTTTCCCATCCTCCTCTTCCACAGCCACAGTGATGGAGCTTCCAACCCAGATGATCCCATACATGGTGGAGGCATCAACCATTCCTGTGTCCCTGGTGGTGAAGCCAACAGTTTCAGCAACAGCAAGACATCAGTGACCCCCAGAGGTGCAGGCAGCAATGATGAGAGTACAAGCAAAACTCTGAATAGAGGTAGTGGAGGGTGGAACATGCAGATCCTCAAATATAGACAGAGACAGCTCAGGTAATAGAAACCAAAAACTAGCAATACAGTGACGTCTACTAAAAAACAAAAGAAATCTTTCTAATCTCAAACCAGTTGAAAAGTTTGAATCAAAACAAAGATATACCTAAATAAGAAATGTGTTTGCTATGACTAAGGCACCAGCAGAGGAATAACTCAGCAAGCACCACTAAAAGCCACAGTAACATAGCATCATAAAAAGAAAATAACAGTTCTCCAGAAACCAAGCATGAATTTGTGGAAGATTGTGATCTAACTGATAAAGAATTCAGAATAACTGTCATGAAGAAGTTCAACAAATTACAAGAAAACTCAGAAAGATAGTTCAATGAGATCAGGAATAAAATCAGTGAATGGAAGGAATACTTTATCAAAGAAATTGAAGTTCTAAAAGAAGGACTGAATAGAAATTCTGGAGCTGAAGAACTCAATAAAAGAGATGAAGAATGTGTTAGAATGTATTGAAAATAAAGTAGATCACATGGAAGAGAGAATTAGTAAGCTCAAAGATAGAAACCTAGACACAATGCAGGTATAAGAGGAGAGAAAACTAAGACTTAAAAACAATGTAGAAATTCTACAAGAATTATCTAATTCCAATAGAAAGGACAACAAAAGGATAATGGGTATGCCAGAGGAGAAGATAGAGAGGAAGGAGTAGAGAGCTTTTTTAAAGAAATAATAGCTAAGAACTTCCCAAACCTAGGAAAGAGACTGAATATAAAAACCCGTGAAGCTAGTAGAACACCCAACTATTGCAACACAAAAATACCTTCTCCAAGGCATATGATAATAAAACTGTTAAAAATCAATGACAGAGAAAGAATATTGAAAACATCCAGGGGGGAAAAAACACAATGACCTACAAAAAAACCTCCATTAGGCTATCAGCATATTTGTCAGCAGAAACCTCATGGGCCAGGAGAGAGTGTAATGATATATTCAAAATATTAAAAGATAAAAACTGTCAGCCAACAATATTCTATCCAGCAAAGTTATCTTTCAGATATAAAGGAGAAATAAAGGCTTTCTTAGACAAACAAAAGCTGAGGGAGTCCATGGCTACTAGACCCACCTATAAGAAATGTTGAAAGGAGCTCTCCTACCTGAAATGAAGAGGCAAAGGTATACAAAGATTTAAGAAAGGTGATAAATAGACAGACAGAATCAGAAAGTTGTAACTCTGGATCACAATAGGTTAGTAAACACAATTATAGCATAAATGTTAAAAGGAAAGGAAGCATTAAAACAACTATAACCACTTCAATTTGTAATGAACTCACAGTGCATAAAGGGATAATTTGTGACAACAAAAATATAGGAGGGGGAGAGGAAAAGGATGGAACCTGCCTAGGCAAATGAAGATAAGATGCTATCAGCAGAAAAAGGACTATCTTATCTATTAGACCTTCTACCAAACCTCATGTCATGGTAACCACAAAACAAAATACAGAGCAGAGGCACAAAACGTGAAAAAGGAGGAAACTGAAAACCAAATCACAGAGAAACACCAAACTGAAATAGCGGACAGATACACAAAGAAAATGAAACAACGGAATTATAGAGCAACCAGAAAACAAAAAATAAAGTGGCAGTATTAAGCCCTCATATATCAGTAATCACCCTAAATGTAAGAGAATTAAACTCACCAATCAAAAGACATTGAGCGGGGGCTTGCCCGGTCATGTAGCGTTTATGTTCACGCACTCTGCTTCAGTGGCCTAGGGTTTGCAAGTTCAGATCCCAGGCATGAACCTACACACTGCTTATCAAGCCATGTTGTGGCAGGTGTCCCACATATAAAACAGAGGAAGATATAAAACAGAGGAAGATGGGCACAGATGTTAGCTTAGGGCCAATCTTCCTCTAAAAGAAAAAAAAGACTCTGAGTGGCTGGATGGATTAAAAGCAAGAATCACCACAGTTCTAAAGACAAACAGCTCAAAGTGAAGGGGTGGAAGGTGATACTCCAAGCAAATGGCAACCAAAAGGAAGCAGGTGTAGTCATACTTAGATAAAATAGACTTCAAACCGAAAAAGATGACAAGAGACAAAGACAGACATAAGTGTCATGATAAAGGGGACAATCCACCAAAAAGACATAACATTTATTAATATATATGCACCTAACATAGGAGCATCAAAGTTTATAAAGCAATTATTAACAGACACAAAGGGAGAAATTGACAATAACACAATAATAGTAGGGTACTTTAATACTCCACTTACATCAATGGATAGGTCATTCAGACAGAAAGTCAACAAGGAAATATTGGTTTTAAATGTAACGTTAGACCAGATAGACTTAGATATATTTAGAACATTCCATACAAAAACAGAGAATACGCGTTCTTCCCAAGTACACATAGAACATTCACAAAGATAGACCATATGTTGGGAAACAAAACAAGCCTTAATAAATTTAAGAGGATTGAAATAATCTAATTTAAGAAGATTGAAATAATTGAAGTATTTTTTCTGATCACAGTGTATGAAACTAGAAAACAATTACAAGAAGAAAGCTAGAAAAATGATAAATATGTGGAGACTAAACAATTTGCTTCTTAACAACTATTGGACCAACAAAGAAATCAAAGGAGAAATTAAAAAATACCTGGAGATAAACGAAATTGAAACTATAACATACCAAAATATATTGGATGTAACAAGAGCGGTACTAAGAGGGAAATTTATACCAATACAGGCCAACCTCAAGAAACAGGAAAAATAACAAATAAACAGTCTAACACTACACTTAAAGGAATGAGGGAAAGAAGAACCAAATAAAGCCCAAAGTCAGTAGAAAGAAGGAAATAATAAAAAACAGAGTGGAAATAAATGGAATAGAGACTAAAAAGGCGGTAGAAAAGATCAATGAGACTAAGAGCTGATTCTTTGAAAAGATAAACAAATTGACAAGTCTTTAGCTAGACTCACTAAGAAAAAACGAGAGAAGCCTCAAAAAATAAAATCAGAAATGAAAGAGAAGAAATTGTAACAGATACCACAGAAATACAAAGGATTGTAAAAGAATACCATGAAAAGCCATATATCAACAAATTGAATAACCTAAAAGAAAGGGATAAATTCTTAGAATCATAGAACTTTCTAAAGCTGAATCAAGAATAGGGATCTGAATAGACAGGTCTCTAGTAAAGAGGTTGAAACAGTAAACAAAAATCCAG